>NC_134688.1:26899512-27212012 GCF_050947455.1 Rhinoderma darwinii
ACTTTGTACCAGTTTGCAATCGACTGCTAGAGTGCAATTGATGAGTTTCCAAGGTTCACAGCTTTCTGAATACAGGGGAAGTAGCGGGAACTTGAGATTCCTTTCCAAATTCTGTCTGCCGCTAAGGAGGATCATTTCACGTCTTTCTTTATTAGGGAATTGCTGGTTCTGCAGCCATACTGTATGTAGAAGACTTTCAGGGTATGTTCACACGGCCTATTTACGGACGTAATTCGGGCGTTTTTGCCCCGAATTACGTCTGAAAATAGCGCCTCAATAGCGTTGACAAACATCTGCCCATTGAAAGCAATGGGCGGACGTTTGTCTGTTCACACGAGGCGCGTAAATAGACGCCCGCGTCAAACAAGTGACCTGTCACTTCTTTGGCCGTAATTGGAGCCGTTATTCATTGACTCCAATGAATAGCAGCGCCAATTACGTCCGTAATGGACGCGGCGTTCAAGCGCCTGCACATGCCGTTACGGCTGAAATTACGGGGATGTTTTCAGGCTGAAACATCCCCGTAATTTCAGCCGTTACGGACGCCCTCGTGTGAACATACCCTCAAAGTAAAGGTACAAGGCAGTCTGAAGATTCACCATGATGTCTGGAGACTATCATAGCTTTCTGTATCACTGTTATGTAAGGATTATATGATAGGGTCCAACAGGCTGCCATCTTTAGTGGTTCAATAGCCTACGTTTATATGATTGTATAACTGTTGGAGATGTAACTGGATAAGGGTATGTTCACACGGCCTATTTTCAGGCATTTTTCGGGCCGTAAACGCCTCCAAACATCTGCCCATTGATTTCAATGGGAAAAAACGGCGATTCGTTCCCACGGGGCATTTTTTACGCTGCCACTTTTAAACGCCACTTCAGCCATTTTTGGAGCCGTTTTTCATTGACTGAATAGAAAAACAGCTCCAAAAACGGACGTAAAAACCGCAAGTTGCTTAAAAAACGGCTGAAAATCAGGAGCGGTTTACCCTTGAAAACAGCTCCGTATTTTCAGCCGTTTTTTGGTAAGCGCGTGAACGTTCCCTAAATATATTTACTTGGTATTAAAAATAAAAGCTCGCTGTTGATATTGTCTCTGGGTGTGAGATTTTACAGTAATCTCTGATAAATCATGAAAAGACTATTGTACCGCTTCTACACAACTACGTAATACGGTAACAGAATCTTGCGTTACCTAACACACAGTGAATTGGATGAAAGTGGCAGAATGACATAAGTGTTACGTTAGCCTTCTATTGAATCACTTCTTCATTATCCAATACTTGATATTGTCTCTAGGCCGCATTTTCCTGCTTGTCCAGTTGGTGATTCTCTCAATATTGAGTGTTATTATAGGAAACGGGGGAATTGTCATTTTAAGACCCAAGAAGTTTTTTTCTATTCACAGCATATAGTCACCAGTAGACGACGACTTTAGAAGTGGCGGGGCAGTCAGAGCTATAATGAGTCATACAATGTGGATGTGACACCAGGTTGCGCCAAAGTTGCAGATGACCTGACATTTAGTTCATATAACAGTCCCAAACAGTCACACGCCAATAGAAGTGAATGGGGACCATGGCTACAGTGCTGCTTTTCACATTACAGGAGTAATAAAGGGTATTTTCAACCATTTTTCTTTGATCCAATCAAAATTAACAACATTGCAAATATCCTACCGTTTGCTGTCTACAGCTTCAAGGGAAACCTTATGTGTCTCCATGGTTACAGACTACAACCTAATCCTAAATGTAGTCTGATCCTGCAGTCATGTGTTATTCCCTTGCTTCTTGTTAGTGGGGTTTTCCAGGCAAATACAAGTGTTGGCTCCTTTCATATATAATTCAGCGTTCCTTACATATAGATGGATGCCGGTCAGATGCGCCGTTCCGCCTCGTTCCACCATTATCAGCGCCAGTCACGTGATCCAGCAAGCGCCGGTTATCTATGTGAGGACGCTGAAATGGGTGGGCCATGAAAGTCACAGCCAGCCCTAAACCTTCCCTCTCCTCCACCTCCATCGTGATGCCTAAACCTCTCCATCTCCTCCTTTACATCTTGCTCACAGGCAGGAAGATGTATTTAGCCACATCATGTTGACGGGCCGACCACTGGGGGCATGTTTAGCACGCAGCCGTGTAGGACAGGTGGTCGTTACCACTGACTACCAATAAAGTGGCGTGGCTGAGGTAATTATGTGACTGGCGATGATAACGGTGGAACAGGGAATCTGACCACCGTAGCGTCCATTTATATGTAACTAACGCTGAATTACGTATTAAAGGAGCCAAAACTTGGATTTCCTTGAAAAACTCCTTTAACTTGCTCTTAAGCACCCCATTGGTATCTGTGGTCAGAGAATGCCAATGTTACACACAGGGCTCTATATATCCCCGAGGAGACTTCTAATCAGCATCTTGTCACAGAAATCACCGCTTGCACAGCCGTGTCAGTATGAGAGGGAGGGAGGAGGAGACACAGACACACAGTTTAGAGCAGTGGTGCGCAGTGATGGTCAAAAATACTATGCCAGCGACATATGCCCCAAAATGTTATACCAGCCACAGATGCGCACACTCTCCCCCCTCCCTTTTACCACTGTTGGTGCCATTGTCTGTGACAGACCGCTCTGCCCCACTGTTTATTGTAGTTCTTTAATCCCTAGACCGCTGTGCCACATTGAAATTCATTGATGTAAAGCCACGCTCATGTGTGGACCCTGTGCCTGCTTTTTAGTAAATAAGGGAGAATGGCTAGCCAGTCATCATGATCTAGTGGTCACTGAACGGCGGTTAACTAGTAGACTGCAGTCTACTTGTGGTCACCACTGGTCTAGAGCATTAAGAGGAGGGAGGGGAAGAAGAAAGAACGGCTTCACGGGGAACACCCACTAAACACTGAACTTGCAGCTTGATATACAGGGATGTTAGAGAAAGCAGGTCCTGAAAATAAAAGAAGAAATACAGAAATCAGCCAAAAGCATAATACTAATTGAGCCTCTCAGGGTACACAGATACATATCTAAAAATATATATTTCTCCATGACAAAGGTGCACATACGCTTTAAATGAATATAAATAGGGTATTCCCATTTTGGACATTTATGGTATAATCAGGAACTCGGGAGCTATAGAAACAGCCAGGCCCGCTGTCCTACATAGTTTCCAGAACTCCCACTCACTTCTTTAGGCGTTGCGGAAACAGCGTAGCAAAACGCGCTCTGCTATTTCCGGAAAACCGCACAAGATAGGACGACGATCAGGTGGCCACAATCTAGAGGTGGGGCTTGCATCTATTGGTTAGCTTTGGCAAAACCTGTGAATATGCTATAAATGTCCAAGATGGCCAATAGTTTTAACACCGTGGTCTTCAGATGCAGACCGAAAATTCTTCCAACATCTTCAGTACAGACCTTAGGCCTCATTCACACGACAGGGTCCGAGTGTCGGCCGGGAAAATCGGCTGTTTTTGGCCGATTTTCCCGGCCGGTTTGCATCCGTTCCGGGCCGTGTTGCCATTTTTACCGGCCGATTTGGACCCGATTTGCATCCGTTTTTTTCCCTGACCATTTTTTAATCGGATGAATTTTTTTATATTATCTTCACATTACTAATAATGTTCATTCTTTTACTTCATTAATTTTCAACATTCTTTTGTATGTCCCCCTGGACAGAGCGCTTGATGTCTCTGTCCATATCTGGATAGGGACATCAGGGGCAACTCCTGAAGTGGAATCTCCATGTGGCCGGTGATTCCACTTCAGGAGTTTCCCCTGATGTCACTGTCCATATATGGACAGAGACATCAAGCGCTCTGTCCAGGAGCGAAATCCCCGAACACACGGGGATTCCGCTCCTTCAGGGAGCTAAAGTGGGGCTAGCACATAGAGCAGGGACGAAGCTGCCGCTATGGCTGCTATAGCTGTAGCTCCAGCATACAGCGCTTCTTCTGAATGGGATGTCCCATTTTTTGAAGGCCGTGTGAATAGCCCCATTAGGAGTCTATTGTTCCTAATGCAGCCGGGTGCCGGCCGATTTATGAACGGCCGTCACCCGGCCGGGAAACCCTGTCGTGTGAATTCCGCCTAAGGGATGTGTTCCTATAGATGTATGTCTGAAATGAGTAATGTAGGAGCCTTATAAACATGCATATGTACACAAACGCTGAGCCAGATTATACACAGTATATATAAGGCTCTATTCACACGACGGGGTCCGAGTGTCGGCCGATAAAAACGGCCGTTTTGGACCGTTTTTCCTGGCCGTTTTGCATCCGTTCCGGGCCGTGTTGCCGTTTTTAACGGCCGCTTTTGACGCGTTTTGCATCAGTTTTTTTTCCCTGTCCGTTTTAAAATCGAATGAATTTAATTTGTACATTTTTTGCCACACACTTCCCTCTGTAGATACTGCCACAGCCCCCCTGCAGGTAGTGCCACACAGCCCCCTGTAATGCCACACAGCCCCCTGTAATTCCACATAGCCCCCTGTAGGTAGTGGCACACAGCCCCCTGTAGGTAGTGGCACACAACCCCCCGTAGGTAATGCCACACAGCCCCCATAGGTAATGCCACACATCCTCGCATAGGTAATGCCACACAGCCCCCTGTAGGTAGTTCTACACAACACCCCCCCCCCCATAGATGGCACCCCCCTACCTGTCTGTAGATAGCGCCACCGTTCCAGGAGAAGTCCCTGACTTCAATGTCCATATATGGACACAGTGAAGTCAGGGACCTGTCCTGGGGCGGAGACACCGGCCACAGGGTCGTGGATTCCGCTTCAGAAGTGCCTGACGTCACTGTGTCCGTGTGAATAAGGTCTAAGGTGTTATACGTCCGTGTGACGGCTATTAAAACAATGGCCGTCACACGGACCTATGTAATTCAATGGGGCCGTTGTTTCAACGAACCGTGTGAAGGGTCAGTGAGAAAAAAGGACATGTCCTATTTTTTTGCACTTCACGCATCCCTCCATAGATTCCAGTCTATGGGGGATGCGTGATAACGCGGCCCCCCACTGTACAGTACGGATGCACCTCGGACATGAAAAACTACTGTTTTTCACATCCGAGATTCGCAACGCTTGTGTGAATCCGGCCTTAGGAATTTCCATCACTCCACATGTTCTGCTATTTAGCCTTATTTACTATTAAGTAGAACCCCATTAAAAACTCCACAGTAAAAAGGGAAAAGTTCTCCACCCAACTCCATGGTTTAGTTGTGGTTTGAAATAATCCTGTCCCTGCTGTAATGAACATGATCTCTCCATTACCTGACTTCCTGGTGAGCGTGTTTATACACTGCAGGCTGTAAGAACAAGCAGAACTACAGTGCAAAGCATAGGGGAGGAACAGATCAGCACTTTGAGCTTCTGACGAGAAAGTGGATTTCAGACTACCTTAGGGTATTGTTCACACAGACAAATTGCAGTCTTTTTTTGTCCCTCGTAATACTACTTGAAATATGCCTAGAAAAAGCTCCCATAAACCAGGCGTTTTTTAGGCAGATTTTCCAAGTGTTTTTCAAGTGTTTCGTTAAAGCGTTTTTGGAAATGTTTAAAATCTGCATCAAAAACGCTTCAAGAAATGACATTCCACTTCTTTTTCCGAGGAATTCAGCACTGAACTACACACCCCGTATTTCCCATTGAATTCAATGGGAGCTGTTTCTATTGCAAGTGTATTTTTACGCTTCGAAATACACCTGTGATTTGCCCGTGTGAACCTACCCGTAGACTCTATCAGACAATGCAGATTAGCTGTAGACACTATTTATAACTTTGTCCTAATGGAGCAGTGCTAGAAAACCGTGATGAAAATATTGTCATTTTTAAAGTATCACATTTTAGCTAGAAAAAAATCTTGATATTGGGGTGCCAGCCCCCTGACTATATAATGGTCGGGCAGAGCGCTCTTGATGCGATTTTCCTGGTCGTGTTCATCACAGCGGCACAGTTCTCTCTGTCGCTGCCTCCCATTATCTCTATGTACAGTGCTGAGCAGGAGAGGGAAGCTGAGCGAGACAGGAGACAGCGCTGGAGCCTGATGAGGTTTGTAAACCACTGGACACCGGAGTATTCTAGACCACCAGGGAGGTGGGCATCAGCCCTGCCACTGCCCTTGACCACCAGGAAAACTGGCATTAACACTACACCTACCCTTCCCTATCATGGAAGCTGGCATTAACACCACGCCTATCCTTCTCTGTCATGGAAGCTGGCATTAAAGGGGTTTTCACAGAATCATAAATTATGACATCCTCACGATGGCTGATCATTTTCTGATGGCTGGAACCCCACCGATTGTGAAAACGGGTGTCGAGCAGTGAGGAGGACATTGAAAGGTGCGGCAGTCGAGCATGCGCGCTGCCACTCTGTTCAAAGTCTAGGGGAATGACGGAAACAGTCAATTGATTTACAGGATAGGTGGGGGCACCGCGGTGGTGATCTAAACGATTAGAAAATAATCCTGGGGCGGAGACACCGGCCACAGGGTCGTGGATTCCGCTTCAGAAGTGCCTGACGTCACTGTGTCCGTGTGAATAAGGTCTAAGGTGTTATACGTCCGTGTGACGGCTATTAAAACAATGGCCGTCACACGGACCTATGTAATTCAATGGGGCCGTTGTTTCAACGAACCGTGTGAAGGGTCAGTGAGAAAAAAGGACATGTCCTATTTTTTTGCACTTCACGCATCCCTCCATAGATTCCAGTCTATGGGGGATGCGTGATAACGCGGCCCCCCACTGTACAGTACGGATGCACCTCGGACATGAAAAACTACTGTTTTTCACATCCGAGATTCGCAACGCTTGTGTGAATCCGGCCTTAGGAATTTCCATCACTCCACATGTTCTGCTATTTAGCCTTATTTACTATTAAGTAGAACCCCATTAAAAACTCCACAGTAAAAAGGGAAAAGTTCTCCACCCAACTCCATGGTTTAGTTGTGGTTTGAAATAATCCTGTCCCTGCTGTAATGAACATGATCTCTCCATTACCTGACTTCCTGGTGAGCGTGTTTATACACTGCAGGCTGTAAGAACAAGCAGAACTACAGTGCAAAGCATAGGGGAGGAACAGATCAGCACTTTGAGCTTCTGACGAGAAAGTGGATTTCAGACTACCTTAGGGTATTGTTCACACAGACAAATTGCAGTCTTTTTTTGTCCCTCGTAATACTACTTGAAATATGCCTAGAAAAAGCTCCCATAAACCAGGCGTTTTTTAGGCAGATTTTCCAAGTGTTTTTCAAGTGTTTCGTTAAAGCGTTTTTGGAAATGTTTAAAATCTGCATCAAAAACGCTTCAAGAAATGACATTCCACTTCTTTTTCCGAGGAATTCAGCACTGAACTACACACCCCGTATTTCCCATTGAATTCAATGGGAGCTGTTTCTATTGCAAGTGTATTTTTACGCTTCGAAATACACCTGTGATTTGCCCGTGTGAACCTACCCGTAGACTCTATCAGACAATGCAGATTAGCTGTAGACACTATTTATAACTTTGTCCTAATGGAGCAGTGCTAGAAAACCGTGATGAAAATA
The DNA here is from genome assembly GCF_050947455.1 of Rhinoderma darwinii. Lineage (NCBI taxonomy): Eukaryota > Metazoa > Chordata > Amphibia > Anura > Rhinodermatidae > Rhinoderma > Rhinoderma darwinii. Next base: position 26,907,060 of record NC_134688.1, read on the forward strand.
TTGTCATTTTTAAAGTATCACATTTTAGCTAGAAAAAAATCTTGATATTGGGGTGCCAGCCCCCTGACTATATAATGGTCGGGCAGAGCGCTCTTGATGCGATTTTCCTGGTCGTGTTCATCACAGCGGCACAGTTCTCTCTGTCGCTGCCTCCCATTATCTCTATGTACAGTGCTGAGCAGGAGAGGGAAGCTGAGCGAGACAGGAGACAGCGCTGGAGCCTGATGAGGTTTGTAAACCACTGGACACCGGAGTATTCTAGACCACCAGGGAGGTGGGCATCAGCCCTGCCACTGCCCTTGACCACCAGGAAAACTGGCATTAACACTACACCTACCCTTCCCTATCATGGAAGCTGGCATTAACACCACGCCTATCCTTCTCTGTCATGGAAGCTGGCATTAAAGGGGTTTTCACAGAATCATAAATTATGACATCCTCACGATGGCTGATAATTTTCTGATGGCTGGAACCCCACCGATTGTGAAAACGGGTGTCGAGCAGTGAGGAGGACATTGAAAGGTGCGGCAGTCGAGCATGCGCGCTGCCACTCTGTTCAAAGTCTAGGGGAATGACGGAAACAGTCAATTGATTTACAGGATAGGTGGGGGCACCGCGGTGGTGATCTAAACGATTAGAAAATAATCCTCTATCCTGTGCATAGGTGATAATTTATGATTCTGGGAAAACCCCTTTAAATTCTCCACCTCACTAGACCACCAGGGAAGTGGACATTAACCCTTCTACTACCTTAGACCACCAGAAAAGCAGGCATTACCCCTTCCACTACCTTAGTCCATCAGGAAAGTAAACATTAACCCCTTCACTACCATAGATTATCAAGGAAACTGGCATTATTAACCCATTCACTAACCTAGACCACCAGGGAAGTTTGAAATCCTCTTTTCTTTATTTTTGTCTAAATTTGGGTGTGTTTTTGTATCCAGTTCATGTTATAGTCTGAGTACACAGTAAATAGTAGGTTAGTAGGTAAGCATCACCCAGCGGTAGTGATTGACATAAAGTGGACATTATAATTAGTATCAAATCCTGTCAGTTTTAGTCTTCAGTTAAAGAAGCACTCCGGGTTTTTTGCCCCCTCTGTTTGTAAATGTAATGTAGTGACATGTATTGACTTACCTGGTGCTGTATTTCACGGGCCGCCACTCCATTCTGGACCGTCATGGTCACATGATCTGTACTCTGACATCACAAATCCTACATCATCTACTGTAGAAACCGGATGTCAATCTCTCAATACAAATCTATGATACTCACATCGAGCCTGTCATATACTCACATCGAGCCTGTCATATACTCACATCGAGCCTGTCATAGACTCACATGGAGCCTGTCATAGACTCACATGGAGCCTGTCATAGACTCACATGGAGCCTGTCATAGACTCACATCGAGCCTGTCATAGACTCACATCGAGCCTGTCATAGACTCACATCGAGCCTGTCATAGACTCACATCGAGCCTGTCATAGACTCACATCGAGCCTGTCATAGACTCACATCGAGCCTGTCATAGACTCACATCGAGCCTGTCATAGACTCACATCGAGTCTGTCATAGACTCACATCGAGCCAGTCATAGACTCACATCGAGCCAGTCATAGACTCACATCGAGCCTGTCATAGACTCACATCGAGCCAGTCATAGACTCACATCGAGCCTGTCATAGACTCACATCGAGCCAGCCATAGACTCACATCGAGCCTGTCATAGACTCACATCGAGCCAGTCATAGACTCACATCGAGCCTGTCATAGACTCACATCGAGCCTGTCATAGACTCACATCGAGCCTGTCATAGACTCACATCGAGCCTGTCATAGACTCACATGGAGCCTGTCATAGACTCACATGGAGCCTGTCATAGACTCACATCGAGCCTGTCATAGACTCACATCGAGCCTGTCATAGACTCACATCGAGCCTGTCATAGACTCACATCGAGCCTGTCATAGACTCACATCGAGCCTGTCATAGACTCACATCGAGCCTGTCATAGACTCACATGGAGCCTGTCATAGACTCACATGGAGCCTGTCATAGACTCACATCGAGCCTGTCATAGACTCACATCGAGCCTGTCATAGACTCACATCGAGCCTGTCATAGACTCACATCGAGCCTGTCATAGACTCACATCGAGCCTGTCATAGACTCACATCGAGCCTGTCATAGACTCACATCGAGCCAGTCATAGACTCACATCGAGCCTGTCATAGATTAAACAGGATTGAGAATGCAGATCATGTGACCATGCGGTGGGCGAAAACAGAGCGGCGGTCCATGAAATACAGCACCTGGTAAGTCAATATACATACCTACATTACATTTACAACCGTGGGTGGGGAGCGGAAAAACACAAGCCCGTACGGTTTCACTAAATCCAAATTATAGTCCGATAATGTGGAGGTTTATGTGCACACGGGTGTATTGTTGGAGAAAAATATTGACATATCTCTTACGGCAACCGATAATATCCTACAGTCCCTCTCATCGTCTTATTGACATTAGCTAAAAGCAAACCGTTGAATTGCAGCTTCAATACCATATTAACATATGGGGATGATAATGAGCCCAAGAAATAGCAGATGGAAATATCACATCATCATTTGTAATATCTGGTTATTACTAGTAAAGACAAGCCCTGTCCTTATGCCCAGTACCTGGCAGACCCGGCCCTGTCATGTACTACACGGTCACCTATTCTGCGGGTCCTAGTACTACTTTATATAACAGCTATTAGTAATATTGTTGACGTGTATTCACTGGTATGTGATCCATTTCTTGTTCAGGTGACAGAACTGACCAGTACCACCAATAATGGGGAAGAAGTGAAGATCACAGTGACCCTGACAAGCACGCTGATGCCGGGGTCCCCCGTCTCCATCCAGTTCTTTAATGTCCTGTTCAAAAAGTAAGCTACCTGGGAATAAGTAGTAGAATTGATATATGTCACAGTATACTAGAAATATGTTACAAAATATATAAAGATCCATGTCACAATAATATATTGATATTCAGGGAAGGACAGCTATGTAAATCCACATGTTAATAATACAAGCATATCTGAAGATCTTTAGAGGGTTTGTACACAGCACGTTAACATACCCTTGTAATGCTAAAATAGTCACTGAAGAGGATCGGACACCAGTTTATTCATTCCCTATCTCCTAACTAATCTAATAGGCGCTTTGCTGCTGATAATTACAGTGTGATTTGTTATAAAAAGCATTTAAAAGTTATGTTTCTTTTCTCTATGGGCGGTGTAATGTTTTCTGTATGACGCTGTCCAATGGTCATGCAGCTTCTTCCCCTTCCCTGCCCAGCAACACAGCCTGATCATATAGCATACAGCTTCCATTCCCGATTGTGTATTCAACTGGCTATCCTCGTTTCATATGAAAGATTAGAATCTCCTCTTTTATATGCCACCAGAACCGCTGTTCTAGGTGGTCCACAGCCGGAGATAATATATGGTTATTTGCAGTGATCCCCTTCCCTCCAGCCTCAGTCTCTCACACTGTGTGAAGCAGCTTGATGCTGATAGGACAGTGTCAGAGGCTGTGAGGTAGCGCCACCTCAGGAGAATCACTGGTATTGACACCCACTTGTCTAGTATAGCCCAATTTACATATTTAGAAAAAAGCTCATAACTTTTAAAGTAATAAACGTTTTGGGACACAATTATCACTAGTATTATCAGTGTGACAGCGCCTATTAGATTATCTAGGAGATAGGGCATTACTAAACTCGTGACAGAGCCTCTTTTAAAGTGTAGCTAAAAGTTTGACAAACTTCTGACATGTCACAGTGACATGCCAGAAGTTTGGATTGGTGGGGGTCCGAGCACTGAGACCCCCACCAATCGCTAGAATGAAGCCGCTGAAGTGCTCGTGTGAGCGCTCAGCCGCTTCGTGTCTGTTCGGCTTTTTCCGGAAATCAATGTATCGGTGGACGGACTCAATAGAAAGTCTATGAGCCCGTACTCTGATACATCGGCTTTACGGAAAAAGCCGACCAGACACGAAGCGGCTGAGAACCCACACGAGCGCTTCAGCTGCTTCGCTCTAGCTATTGGTGGGGGTCTCAGTGCTCGGACCCCCACCAATCAAAACTTCTGGCATGTCACTGTGACATGTCAGAAGTTTGTCAAACGTTTAGCCACACTTTAATAAGATCACTTGGCCTACACATCTGTGAGCCCTCTAACTTAAAGGGGTATTATGGTTTCTGCAAACTAAAGGGGTTGTCTAGGTTTGGGGCTGTTTTTTATACTGATGACCTATCTACAAGAGGGGTCATCAGTATATGATTGGTGGGGGTCCGACACCCGGGCCCCGCATTCATCAGCTGTTGCAGCTTCCCCTGGGCGCCGGAAGCTTTGCAGGGTCGGTGCCGGAAGCAAAAGGTCCCGACCACCGTATAGCAGCCGTGAATAGGAGCAGATCTGCAAGTGAATAGGAGCAGATCTGCAGTAACCCAGCACGACCGCTATACAGTGTATGGAGGCTTCTGCTTCCGGCACTCGGACGCAGCTGGAAGAGCTGATCGGTGCAGGGTACCTGTGTCGGACCCCCAACAATCATATACTGACCCCTCCTGTAGATAGGTCATCAGTATAAAAAACAGCCCCCAGCCTGGACAACCCCTTTAAGCTTATTCATTGTATAGTATAAGTTATGCAAAGAAAAGTTATACAATTTTCCATTATAATTTCTATATAAAATCCAAGATCTCTGCTTGCTGTCATTCATTGGGAAGCTTTGTTGTTTACTGCCAGGGGATTAAAATCTGTACTGGTCATGTGATGATCGCACAGGTGCAGGGCTCATTACAATTACAGTTATCAGAGCTTTTTTTAATGAAAATATAGCTTCTCATACTCTGGACAGATTCTCATACTGCAATCAATGACTGCAAGCAGAGATCTTGAAAACCGCAGGGAATGGATACATAACAGTATATTACAAAATTTTATAATTTTTTATTATACAATGAATAAGCTTTATTTGCTAAAACCAGAACACCCCTTGTCGGCTCATGTTACACACTCTGGGGTCATGTGAGCACTCTCGTCAGTGCCGTCACATTTTACACTTTAAGGGTATGTTCACACACAGAGTTTTCAGGCGTATTTCGGGGCATAAACGCCTTGAAAAACGCTTGCTAAACGCCTACAAACATCTGACCATTGAATTCAATGGGAAAAATGTGTTTACTTCAGACGGGGCGTTTTTTTACACCGCTTTTTTTAAAAACAGTGCGAAGGAGCATGTCACTTCTTGAGCCGTTTTTTGAGCTGTTTTTCATTGTGTCAATAGAAAAACAGCTCAAAAAACCCTCAAAAAATGTTTTCGGCTCCAAAAAACGGCTAAAAATCAGAGCCCGTTTTCCCTTGAAAACAGCTCCTTCATTTTCAGACGTTTTTGATTTTGCGTGTGAACATATCCTAAGAAGCAGCTCAGTCACTGCATTGGTATAGAATTATCTGGGCATCTAGATGTTGCACAAATGCCAACATAACGCAAATGGTATAACATGAGGGTCCCTTTACATCGTGATGTCTCCGTTATCTTCCAATGTACTGTACATTTATAGCGGTACAGCAGAAAATACACTTACTGACCTTCCCTCTTGTGTTGCAACCACCACAATCGCACCATCTCGGCAGCGATTTATCTTTGTGTATAACAGATAATAGAAAGCCATGAAATGCTGGCAGTGCTTTACTCTCCAGGAACAGAGAAGACGTAGAATGTGCTGGATTTATAGTCAAACATAAACCGCTCCTGTCTATAAACCGCAACCTGTGCGTCATACATATTCATTTGTGTATTCATAGAGTTGTTCTGTACATGAGGACGACTATTGTATAAAAGACATAAATATTACAGCCCTGAAACCACATGACCTCTATTTATTCTATAACTTTGTTTAACGAAAAATTTCTTCCGTCACCACTTCTGTATTTATTTTACAAGCCATTACTTAAAGGGGCAGTTCCATCTGTTCTATGGGATTTATAGAAACATATGAGCAAGCGTGCTGTTTTTTCCGCAAATTACCGTATTTTTTGGTTTGAATGGTAATTACTTGTAAAACACTTGTCTCACCTGTAATTACTGTGCTGACAAAAACTATATTAAAAAAATCAGGATAATTCGTGATGAAAGTCAGTAACACGGTTTTGCGGATTTAGTCTACCAGTCAGTGCACATAGAAATAAAGTCTGTCTGTTGCAAAATGCTAACGGCAGAGACGTAACCTGAAAAAGCAATAGATAGATAAACCCAACAAAAAGGCAGCACTCCCATTTAAGTGAAGCAAAAAAAATGGACATTTCCATTTCTATGGAATAAAAGTCTATTTTTATTATTTTTTTTTGCTTCACCTTAATGGGAGTGCTGCCTTTTTGTTGGATTTGAAGAATCACGCAGCGTGTCCGACCTGGTACCCGCAGGACATTCCGTCCGAAAAATCGCACTACATTGTGCCGTTCATACTTACCCCCTCCCTCCTCTGACTTTCGCTCTGGCCTCCCTGGATGACATTGCAGGCCATGTGACGCTGCAGCCTGTGATCGGCTGTAGCGGTCATATGGAATGCAACGTCATCCTAGGAGGCCGGACTGCAGGAAGAAGGAGAGCGTTCTGGGTAAAAGTATGATTTTTTTTTTCTACAGCTGACACGCTGCTCTAACGGCCAGGAACAGCGATCGAGCTGTTCCTGGCCGTTTAATTAGTTGAAAGCCGTGGTATATTGTCATTTGTTACAGGCTTCTGCTAAGTCCTGCCGGAGGCACTGCTTAGCAGAGGCAGACAGAAGGCAGATCTGGGGGTCTTCATTTCCCCCTGGGATGCCATGACAACCATCGGTTCCCCCCGATCGCGTTGGGAGGGCGGCGCGCTATCAAAGGTGGCAGCCCCCTTGGGTTTTCCCATGAAGGACATTTATGACATATCCACAGGATATGTCATAAATGTCAGATATATGCGGGTCCCACCTCTGGGACCCGCACCTATCTCTAGAACGGGGCCCCCTAAACCCTGTTCTAGCTTTTTGTGCTCTCCCGGCCACTTAATGATTACAGACCCGGTCCTCTATTTTGCTGGCAGTCGATCGCATGAAGCGAAAAGCGGATACAAAGAGAAGAGAGCCGCCTCAGTATCTTCCGGGTACCAAAGTCTGGCTGTCCTCTGGGAACATTCGTTTGAAGGTGCCCCCATACAAGTTTGCAAGATTCTGCAACAGATAAACCCTGTCTCCTATAAACTGCGGCTGCCTCCTACCCTCAGAATCCCCAACTCCTTCCATGTGTCCCTCCTGAAACCTGTGGTCCTGAACCGATACAGCAAGACTTCTAGTTCCACAGTTGCTCCCAGCGGTTCTTCTTATGTGTTCGAGGTGAGGGAGATTCTGGACTGCAAAAGGTTAGGAGGAAGGACTTTCTATTTGGTGGACTGGAGAGGGTTTGGTCCTGAGGAGAGATCCTGGGAGCCGGAGGAGGACCTCAGTGCTCCTGCTCTCATTAAGAAATTCCTCTCACGCTCTGGTCCCCAAGAAGAGGGGGCGTAAGAGGGGGGATACTGTAGCGTCCATGGCCGTCGGGTTCACTCACCTCGCGATGCCTGCAGCCATGGATCTGTGAGCGCTGATCCCCATCTCCTTCCTAGGAGAAGCCAGCGCTCACTTCCGCTCTGGTCCGCTGTGTCCCGTAGTGTGCTCTTAAAGGGCCAGCGCGCGCACATGAAAATCATCATCATCAACCCACATAATTTCTTGGTCTATAAGAAGGTCCCAGCCCTTCTGATCCTTGCCTGAGCGTTGTTAGTTTAACCCAAGTCTGTCTTGCAAATGGTCCCTTAGTGTTTCCCATTCCAGTTGTTACCCGTGCCCTGTTACCTGTTCCTGTATCCTGTGCTGTGTCCTTGTTCCTGTGCCTACTAGTGTTGGAGTCGTGTCCTACTGCACCTGCTGTCGTTTGCCATGTCCAGTGTCTTCTGCCACGTCTTGTGCTGCCTGCCACGTCTGGCGCAACCTGCTGCACCGCCCTTCAGCCGTGCTGAAGCCACAGCCACTGTCTGGACTATTACAGGTACCCGAGTGTTACGAACTGCTGTAGACTTTCTTATAGACTGAGACCTGGTCAGCTGCCTCTCCGCTACGGCAGAGCGGCCTACTGGATCGTACCGCGTAGCGGAACGGCAGCTGACCAAACAGGTAAGTACAGAGTCTATAGTCCAGAGAGGGTACCTGTGGCAACTTGGACAGCAGTAAGGCAGGCTCGGCTGGGACCAGGCAGCAGGTAGACGTCTGGCGTGGCGTAGCAGAACAGGCGTGGTATGCAGCACAAGACGACAACAGCTCAGCACGGTACTGGATCTGGATAGCACTGTAAACAGGATACAGGAACAGGGAACACTTGGAAAGTGGAAGACACTAGGGGACCATTAGCAAGACAAACTTTGGGAAACGAACAATGCTCAGGCAAAGAACAAGAGGGCAGGGCCCTTTTTATAGCCCAGTAGCCTTCTGGGCTAGATTGCGGACTTCCTGCAATATGCGCGCACTGGCCCTTTAAGGCGCCCTCACAGAAGGACGACGCTGCAAGGAACTCAGATGTCCGTGGACACGGCCATCAAGGGGTAAGTCAGAACGACGGGCCGTGGCCAAAGACGTTACAGATAGATAGATAGATAGATAGATAGATAGATAGATGAAGCTTTGTTTTTCTTGATACAGACCTTCACCACTTCCTATTCCACAGCCATAGAGATAAAGGGGTTGTCTAGATGGGATTGGACAGTCCCTTTAAATCTTGGACGTCATAGAGGGGGGGGGCCCACACGGGGCTCCATGCAAAAAGTGGCCCCATAATTATTTTTAATGCAGCTGCATTTAAGTTACCTCCAATAACGTTACTGACCCCGTCACCCGCCAGAAGTGTAAAAATGAGCAGACGGTCAGGTTGCTTAGACTAACACTGGAAGCCTCGAGCCTTGGAGAAGAGGCTTTCGTCGTTGTATGGTTGCCTAAGCTTTCTCATTGCCCACGTCTAAAGCCGTCTGTTTAAACTTCAGGTGGGAGACATGGCCACATTATTGGACATATTCAAAGTCGTGTAAAGCCATTGACAAAAAATAAAATGCATGATATGGTGTGACCATATTCTGTGGGCACAAAGTCACTTTTATCAGCATTCCTACCTATAAGGCTCAGTTCACACACAGTTTTTTTTATGCTGATTTGATGTGCAATTGCATCAGAATCAGTGGCAAAGAAAAGACCAAACTGTGTTGTTTTTTTTCCTTGATCTTTCTTCGAGCGATTTTTGCCTCTGACCTCAGATTGAAATCAATGGGAGGCAGAAAAGACCTGCGGCGCTAGTTTCTGAGCATTTTTTTGCCCGAGGTCCTTGCATTCAACGGCCACGGGCAAAAAACGCAGCGAGGCAGATTTTTTTCTGCCTGCAAAAACCTCTGTGTGACCTAGGTCTTACAGTCCTGTTCTTTTTACATGGTTTATGTCGCTTTTTGATATGTTTGTAATGTTGTGGTAATATTTATATATTTTGTGCTTTCCAGGGTGTTTAAATGTCTGAACATGTACCAAGTGGGACACAACTACTTCTGCCCGTCAAATCCTGTGAATATTCCTCAGCACAAGTAAGTCAGATAATTTAGTTTTTATAATATAACTGCTTACCATGTATATATATATATATATATATATATATATATATATATATATATATATATATATGTACCGCACTGCGCAAAAGTCATAGAGACCACCCCTTCATTTATGTCAAAAGTCAGAAAAAAGTGAAGGTGATGTAACAACATTGTCGCCACCAGATTATCACTATTAAAGCTCTTGCATCTTTAAGATATCCGTCCACCGTGAGAGGGCCTGAAAGGATGTGTAGATGTCATGAAGCCGCTACTGGTCATTGGAGATGTAGAGGAAGGTTTTATGGACTGAGAAGTCTAAATCTGAGATCTTTAGACGTAATAGAAGTCAACACCTAGGCCGCCAAAGCCAGGAAAGACTCTTCACACTATATCTGGAGTGGGTGTCTTATTTTTTTGGGATTAAAGTGCAAAACAATTTTATTACATCATGTGCTATCCTCAAAAAATTGTTTGCTTGAGTACAAAATTAATTATACAGCACGATAATGACTTGAAGAAACTGCTGTGAAGATCAAGACGGACTTATACGACTTCCGGTTCCGGCGCGCACATGAGTAGACGTGAGTGAGGAGAGCTCCGTTAACCCGACTCAAAAACCGGGGTCCCGAGGCTTGGTTACCTAACCTGAGGCCGCTGGCCGATAACCCTACGTACAGGCTTCTCTCCGGCGTATGGAGAGATATCTGGTGAAAACCGGGACCCCAGGATTAAAATCACAGGCCCTGCAGACTGACGACATGATGCCGCTGGGGAAAATGGCGCCTGAGCCGGCCAGGAACACGAGGAGTACGAGTTCGCGCTCGGCATCACAACCTCCTATGGTGCAGCCAGAAGGGGAAGAAGGTGAGCCTGAGACTATGTTTCACAATATGGACATTTCATGTCGAGTTTTGGCCAGGGAAGTAGCGAAACTTATAGCCCCAGATATTACAGCTTCTCTGGAGGCGACGGTGTCGAAATTATTGCACCAAATTCAGACGGATGTTTCAGCTCAGGCGGAAAGACTTAACGATTTGGAACAACGGTTCAGTTTATTGGAGGATGAGCTAGCGGGAACACAGGAGGAGGTGAAGAAGGTGATAGCTTGCAATCTACAACTGGTTGATAAAGTGGATGACCTGGAGAATCGCTCGAGGAGGAGCAATTTACGTATTATTGGGCTCCCAGAGTCTATACCAGCAGGACAGCTGCTAAAGTTGTGTGCGGTGGAGTTGCCTCAGGCGCTGGGATTGCCAGCCCCGCTGAGAGCGGAGAGAGCTCATAGAGTGGGACCGATGCGAAGTGTGACCCAAGATGGCGCCCCAGCACGACCGCGACCAGTCATTGTGAAGTACCTGGACTATGTGGATAAAACGAATGTATTACAGGCATACCGAAGGTCATCGGCACAAGTGAGAGTACGAGGCAGCAGAATTTTAATGTTTGGAGATTACTCGGCTGAGGTTACACGTAAGCGGCGGGCTTTTAGCACGGTGTGCTCTCTACTGGTCCAGAAACGCATTCGGTTCTCTCTGATGTTTCCCGCCATTCTCAGGATCTTCGAACCCGGCGGTGGGATGGATTAGTTTTCTTCTCCAGGGGAGGCGGCTAAATTTGTGGAAAGTTTGTCTAAAGACAATAATGGTGGTAGCCAGACGCACAGGGACGGATTGCCTCGCAGGGGACGTTCCAGAAACAGGAGTATCAGGAGGGGTCTCACCTCTTCTTCCCCGGATTGAAGGGAACTGTCCAGGCGGAGATGGAAGAAATCTCATGTTATTTTAAAGTTCCAAATTGTTTGAGATAGAATTGTTATACCTATCGTTGCATCGGGGGTTGAGGTCTACTGATGTTAATGGCAGGGGAGGGTCCAGCTGAAGTGAGGCTTGAGGAAATTTTTCTTGCAAGGAGTCGGGTGGGAGTGTAAGGTGCTGTTGATATTTTAAGGGTATACAGGGAGTTCATGGTATACCAAAGAGTTTCTAGAGGTGGAATGCACAGAGATTCCACGCCAAAATGTGCGAAAAAAGAGAAGTCTGAAAGTAATAATGATCTGTTGTTGGGGTTTCAATTTTGTTTTATGTTTAGGGAGGGGGAAGGAGGGGGGGGAACTGTCTCGGTGAATGAGGTTTGCTTTGCCATTACTGTGAGATGCCTAAGGTAATTACATGGAATGTGAAGGGACTGCAGTCCCCACATAAACGCATGATGGTTCTTCGCCACCTGAAAAAGTTGAAAGCGGATATAGCGATTTTACAGGAAACCCACTTATTGGAACGTGATTTCCAGAGAATGAGTAAATTATGGGTGGGCACGGTAATGGGTTCTCCAGCAGTTAATGGCAAGGCGGGCGTCTTACTTCTCATACACAAAAGAATTGAATGTTCGGTGGTTACTTTTGAGCGGGATGAGGGGGGTAGATATTTGCATGTGATCTTGGAGGGTGCCATGGGGAGAGTGAGTCTGTACTGTATATATGCACCAAATGACAACAATCGGGTCTTTTTTAAATTTCTGGAAGGAAAACTTTTAGCGGATAAAGAACCTCAGATTCTGCTGGGAGGGGATCTTAATTCGGTCTTATGTACAACAGAGGACAGGAGAAGGGGGGATGGTAGGATATTGGTGGAAAGAACACATGATAAAGTCTTGGCCCCATTATTGTCTTCCACGGGCATGGTAGATGTATGGAGAACACAATTTCCATTAGGTAGAGAATTCACTCATTTTTCTCATGCGCATACCGCATGGTCGCGTATTGACTATCTTATGGCTTCTCCGGTGCTCCTCTCTAGGATCCTCAGTGCTCGAATAGAGGACTTAGTGATATCAGATCATTCACCGGTTTCTTTGATCTTGGCAGATACGTTTAAAAGGGGGTCGGATATATTGTGGAAATTTCCGTCATTTCTGGCAACTGATGAATCCTTTCAATCCTGCTTGAAGGGCTGGGTAGGGGAATATAGTCAGGAAAATCAAGCTCATAGAGAAAACAGCCACTTGTTTTGGGACACAGCCAAGGCAGTGCTGAGGGGGAGGATCATTTCTTATGTTGCTTCGCTTAAACGGAAAACCAACAAACATTATAACGAGTCTAGCAGAAACCTTCGCATGAAATACACAGCGTACTTGGCAAACTCGACATTAGCGCTTAGGGGGGACTGGCTCACGGCAAAGGCAGAGTTTGAAAGGTGGCTGGATAAAAAAGAAAGGTTCCAGAGAGAGCAAACAACTGCGCATTTTTTCAGATATGGGAACAAATCAGGTTCCCTGCTGGCTAAAATGGCGAAAGGACAATTTCGCCCGACTCACATAGGGGGGTTGAGAGATGGGAATGGGGAAGTACAGAAAGATCCAAGAGTCGTCAATGATATACTGGGAGATTATTACACTGCGCTATATGCACAGGACATTTCGGAGAGGAATGAGGGGAGGGAGTTCCTGGACTCCGTAGCGTTACCATCTCTCTCGGACTCTGATAGAGAAGCATTAAACGCATTGATCACGGAACAAGAGATAATATCGACCATTAAATCATTGACGAATAACAAAGCGCCAGGGCCAGACGGATTTTCTAGTGATTTCTACAAACTTATGAGGGAGGAAGTCACGCCCATTTTATTGCCGGTGTATAATCGTATGCTGTTAAATAAGGAATTTTTGAAGTCGGGCAATGTAGCTTATATTAAAGTATTGTACAAGGATGGGAAAGACCCGGCTAACCCGGGGTTCTATCGACCAATCTCTTTGATAAATCAGGATGTTAAAATATTGTCGAAGATACTGGCAGATAGGTTGGCTATGTTTCTCCCTAATTTGATCGGGCCACACCAGGTGGGTTTTGTCAAGGGGAGGTCGGCGGTCAAAAACATACGCACGGTTTTGGCGGTTCAAGACGCAATGAGGAATTCTAATATGGAGGGTCATGATTCGCCAGCACTTTTAACGTTAGATGCCGAAAAGGCCTTCGATAATGTACACTGGGATTGGCTGAGGTTAGTTTTAGATAGATTTGGGATACAAGGATTGTTCAGGAATTACCTGGAAGCATTATATTCAGAACCTCTAGCTAGGGTGTTCACTGCAGGTTTTTGTCAGCACCGATACATTTACAGAAGGGAACAAGGCAGGGATGCCCCTTGTCTCCGTTGCTGTTCGACTTGGCTTTGGAACCGCTAGCGAGACATCTCTTGTCATCCAGAGATTTTGAAGGGATTAAGGTTGGCAGCCAGGAGGTCAAGCTAACATGTTTTGCTGATGATCTTTTGTTATTTATGAAATCGCCTGGGGATCATTTGGGGGGGGTGCTGGAGAAGCTAAAATACTTTGGGTCCTTCTCAGGATATAAAGTCAATGCGCAAAAGAGTCAATTACTTTACTTGAAGGAATCAGGGGTAAGACCACCCTTGCAGGGCACGGTGGAAATAGCTAGATCGTATATTACATACCTGGGGATTAAAATAGGCAAATTTCCCTCTTCTCTCTATAAACTAAATTATTCACCCTTGTTTGAAAAAATCCATAAGGAACTAAATCGATGGGCGTCATTGCCATTGTCGTTGTTTGGGAGGGCTGCTCTTTTAAAAATGATAAGCTTTGCTCGACTGTTATATCCAATGCAGACCATACCCATATTGATCAAGCACCTAGATAACCAGAAATTACAGACAGCATTTTTACAATTCTTGTGGCAAAGGAAGAGACCTAGGATTGCATATAAAAAACTGGCACTGCCCAAAGTGGATGGAGGTATTCAGCTGCCACTTATACGATACTACAATTTAGCGGCCATCTGCAGACACATAGGGGATTGGATACATAACACCAATATGTACTCCAATGTTCAGCTGGAACAGGAATTGGCGGGAGCGGTTCCGCTGCAGGCCCTGCTACACATGTCATATGCTCAACTGCCTAATAACGTTAAGGCAAGTCTGTTGCTGAAAGATACAATCGGCACCTGGAAGGCGGTGCGGAAGCTTTTTGGTCTTCCGTATGGTCTTTCTAAATTCTGGCCGTTGTGGGATAACCCTATGTTTCCACAGGGGAGTCAGAATAAATTGTTTTCGCAGTGGAAAGATGAAGGGATCAAGGTCCTGGGCCAACTCATGAATGTTGAGGAGGGGAGATGGCTTACGTGGCAGGAGGTCTCTAGCAAATACAATTTGAGGGAAAATCAATATTTGCAATATGTTCAAATAACGGGGTTATGTAAAAACAAAGTCCGCAATATTGATGGAGTAGAGATACGGGGAGCATTTGATGGGATGGTGCCGCAGGGTGGTGCGGGGAGAAGCCTTGCAAGTCTATATGGTAAACTTCGGAATGCTCATCTTGATTCCTTTAGTACTTCCTGCTTTAGAACGTGGGAGTTGGAGCTGGAGGATCCAGACATCTCCAGCAAGATACGAGATGGATGGGAGAGGGTGAGGAAGGTCATGGTGAATGAACAGTGGCGTGAGATGCACTTCAGGCTAATGCACAGAGCGACATACGCCTTTAATTTATCCTACAGGGACGCTCCAGCACATTATCTGCGTAATTGTCCAAAATGCGACTTGCACAAAGCCAATTTGCTTCATGGGATGTGGTTGTGCCCACAAATTCGCACGTTTTGGGATCGGGCTTTACAATTTATTAAAGATACCTGGGGGGAGGAGGTGCACGCAAGCCCACAGGCAGTGCTGTTTCACTATATTCCTTTGGATCCAGGGGGGGAGGGACCACCTCTAGTGGCCCGGAAAGGAGTGCATATGGCTTTATTGGCTATCAAAAAGTGCATCTTGCGTCACTGGTTACAGGCATCGGTCCCGGAAATTGCGGAGGTCGTGATTACTCTTAAGACTTTATTGGGGTATGATAAGACGGACCTAGAAAAACACAAAGAAAGGTCTACAGAACAATTTTTTAAAACTTGGCGTAAATTCATAGAGCAACATTATCCCACAGCAGAGATAGGGATGTTCATGCGCACATTTCGACACACATCATGGTATAGTTCACAGAGTATCCAGGGCACGCTAGGTATGCTGGTGGCCAGTTAAGAAAATGTTCACCGAGATGGGGGAGAGTTGGGGGGAGGGAAGGGAATTGTTGGTTGTGTTTTGTTTTACTGCATACCTTGCAACTTAATGATGACAAGTAAAATGAAAAAGAATTTTGAAGCTGGAACACATTGTTATTTGGTGTATATATTATTGTATGTGTGATACACATTGCATACTTGTAACTGTTCTGGTTTTGAATAAAAATATATTTGAAAAAAAAAAAAAAAAGACGGACTTATACCAGGAAGCTGCTAGTGTCATCAGGCCCAAGACATCAACATCTCTAAGGCTTCGTTCACATCTGTGCCGGGGCTCCGTCAGAGCTTTCCGCCAGAATGGAGCCCTGACTGACACAAATGTAAACCATAGTAGTCTACGCTATTGATTCCGTCACAACGACGGAACCCTTGCACAACTGAGACAAACGGAAACCATTTGCATCGGATCCGTCACCATTGAAATCAACACCTTTGGTTTCCGTTTGTGTCATTCAGGGTCCCGTTCCGACGGAAAGCTCAGATGGAATGGGACTCTGGCGCAGATGTGAACGAAGCTTAAAAGGGTCATTCCCATGTGTATATTCTGGTATTCCATGTGTCAGTCTCTCATCTGTTATTTTTCTTGCTGCTTCTATCTCTATATATCAGACTGGGACGGTTGCTTAGCAGCAGTGTGAATCCGGCTCGGTGACACTTTCTCTACTTGAGTCTATGGAGATCTATGTGTCACCCATCACAGGCTTCAGCAGTTCCCGTACCACACTAGTTATACACAGGGGGGTGGGGGACAGAAACTTATATCATCAGCTACCACCGATACATAGACAGGTTCCTGACACACGGTATAATGTAGAAGAATATAGCGCAACCTCCCTGTCTGTATGCTTATGGTTCCCCAGCTTATTTAGGAGAATATAGAGAGAATGATAATCACAGTGTCCCCCAGCATGCAGAAATGGTATGGTCTTTAGCTGGTCATGTGATGCTCTGCTGAAGCATCATGGGATTGATAGCAAAGCAGAGAGGAAGAGAAAGCTGGGGAAATCTGAGAATCAAGATGAGGTTTTTTTTAAAGCACACACAAGGCAGAAGTTTAAAAAGTAAGTACAGAGTACATAAAAGAAGGGTAGAGTGTGGTATAAAGTCAGGTGGGGGTGCAGTCATGGAAGGTGGTGTTACCTCTGGAGTTCTTCTTGAATGTATTTAGAAGTAACTTCTATAACTAAACTTTAGAGATGGCGTTACGGAAAGAGCGTATCTCACTGTGCTAAGCTGTTTCCGTAACTTCCAATCACTTCCTGACCACTTCGTAACTTAGTAGACGGAGAACAGCGACAGCGGGACAAGCTAGCACCAGGGTCAGGGTGCCTCATTCTAAAGATATAGAGAAAATCGAAGATAGGAGCAGCACTGTGGTTCCACGCCTGGTAAGGCCGGTGCTATGCTTCAAACCAAGGAGTGACCTCTCCTTGTATAATGCACGTAAAAGAAGAGAAAGGGCGAAGCAGCACTCAAAAAAAATCAATTTTTTTTTAGTGCTGCTTCACCCTTTCTCTCATTCTAAAGATAGGTGCTAGTCCCAGAGGCGGGACCCACATATATCGGACATTAATGTCATATCCTGTGGGTATGCCATAAATGTCCGAGATGAGAATACCCTTTTAATACTTAGGGGTGTTTTCCCTGCAGAAGAAGTGATGGCGTATTCTGTCATATCATTAGGATATGCCATTACTTCCTGAATGAAGTTGCAACTCCTTCCCCAGCAACAGACCCGTTCACTTATACAGAGAAGCTGCAGAAGGGACTTCTGCTCTGTTGTTTATACCAGGGGTGGGGAACCTTTTTTCTGCTGAGGGCCATTCGGATATTTATAACATCATTTGCGGGCCTTACAAAATTATCAACTTAAAAATGAGCCTGCTATAGATGGTCAAACATCTAATTAACTCACCCTAATGTGATGGCTGGAACTGCTTCTGTGTGGTGAGGCGCGTGATGTTCGCCGGTACTGTTGATGATGTATCGGTCAGTCTGAAGCGCAGTCGTCTTTTTGGTAAGTTTTGAAAATAACTTGCAACCCCTTTAAGTTGTTCCTACTTACTTAAAGGGGTTTTCCCATCAGGGACATTTAGTTATCCACAGGATAACTCATAAATGTCAGATAGATGCTGGTCCCACCTCTGGAACCCGCACCTGTCTCTAGAACGGGGCCTCCTAACCCCGTTCTACCTCTCTGTGTTCCGACTGATTTCTGACCATGAAGAAGAAAACAGCGTTGCTCGCTGAGCTGTGCTGTTTCCGTAACTATTATTCAGTTCTATGTGACATAGGGAAACAGCGTAGCCCAGCGAGCTACGCTGTTTCCTTTATGGTTGGAGATCACAAGCTTCAGCACAACACAATGAGGTAGAACAGTGTTTAGGGGGGCCCCATTCTAGAGATAGGTGCGGGTCCCAGAGGTGACCCGCATCTATCGGACATTTATGACATATCCTGTGTATATATCATAAATGTCCTTGATGAAAAAAACAAAAACCTTTAAGTCACTTGGACCTCACTTTAAGTAGGGGGCACGGACAGAGCCAAGGAGGGAATTATACGGCGTCAGCGACGGTCAGTGTGAGGTCGGGGCGTGCTGTGACAAGAGTGGACCAGTCCAGTCACCTGACCTCCCGTTACTGACTCAGGTCAGGTGACCGGACTGGTCCACGCTTGGGCCGGCATAGTCCAGTCACCTGACCTCACGTTACGGACTCAGGTCAAGTGACCAGATCGATCCACTCTTGGGCCGGCACACACCGACTTCACTCAAACTGCCGCTGACGGAGCCAAGTAGCGAATGACACGGCAGCAGCACGGTCTGAGTGAGGCCGGGCCGGACCAAATGATCCCGTGGACTGTACATTCCCCACCCCTGATTTAGATGATCGACAGGGTCCCAGGGATTAGATTCCCACGATCATGAGGTTATAGCATTTACTAGCCATATGCCATCATTTATTAAGATAGGAGTTCCCCTTTAATGGATGTTTTGACTGGAAACTCAATATACTAAATAATGCTCTTTGACTTATGCACAGTACTGGGTATATATTATTTACCATTTCCACATAGTTCCAGAGAAAAACGCTTGTTATAAAGATCATTGTACAATACACCTCAGTAGATATTGTTCAGTGACATTATGTAAATATCTTTTGTAGAAAATGGGAATTAAAATGTTTTAAATATCCTTAAGGTACCCGATATAAAAAAACAAAAACAGTCAGTATAAATTCTTGCGTTTTTCTCTTCAGCCAAGGAGCCAGAAGCATGTGGACACATTATTATATGCTTGTTCATCATCTCATTCTAAAACCACGGGCATCAAAGCAAACCTCCAGCCATTCCCCTAAGAAATGGTCTGTGAGTGTGAGTGTGTTTACTAAGATGATCAACCAGAGCATTATGCTTGGAGCGTATCACCTGTCATCCACTTAAAAACCTGTCACCTACACCTCTCTATGTAAACTCAAGTTTGTAATGTAGAATTAAAAAACTAGTGTTCTATGCTGTCTATTGGCTTCATTCACTTGCAGGCTTAATTACTGCAACCCTTTACTTCCTCCCTGCTAATGTCAGCTGCAGGAAGATAGATGATAGATAGATAGATAGATAGATAGATAGATAGATAGATAGATAGATAGATAGATAGATAGATAGATAGATAGATAGATAGATTCCTCCCTGCTAATGTCAGCTGCAGGAGGATAGATAGATAGATAGACAGACAGACAGACAGACGGATGGATAGATAGATAGAATAAGCCCTTATTCACACGGCAGGGTTTCCCGGCCGGGTGACGGCCGTTTATAAATTGGCCTTCACACGTCTGCAGTAGGAACAATAGACCCCTAATGGGGCTATTCACATGACCGATTTTTTGACGGCCCGGGAAACCTGGCCGTCAAAAAATGGGACATGCCCTATTTTCGGACGTTTACCCGGCCGCCCGGCTCCCATAGAAGTCTATGGGGCCGGGTAATACACGGCCATCACCGGAATGTGTCCCGAGTGATGGCCATGTATTCCGTCGCTCGCGCTCTCTCTCCTCCTCCTCCTCACAGTGCAGAGTGCATGTGAGGAGGAGGAGGGTCTTTTTTTGCTCCCTGTAGGAGTCGGAATCCCCAATCACCGGCCGGGGATTGGGGATTCCGCTACAGGAGAAGTGCGTGACTACACTGTCCATATATGGACACAGCGATGTCACTCACTTCTGAAGCGGTATCCCCGACCCCGTGGCCGGGGATTCCGCTACAGGAGAAGTGAGTGACTACACTGTCAATATATGGACACAGCGACGTCACTCACTTCTGAAGCGGAATCCCCGACCCCGTGGCCGGGGATTCCGCTACAGGAGAAGTGAGTGACTACACTGTCCATATATGGACACAGCGACATCACTCAATTCTGAAGCGCGAATCCCCGACCCTATGGCCGGGGATTCTGCTACAGGAGAAGTGAGTGACTACACTGTCCATGTATGGACACAGTGACGTCACTCACTTCTGAAGCGGAATCACCGACCCTGCGGCCGGGGATTCCGCTACAGAAGAAGTGAGTGACCAAACTGTCCATATATGGACACAGAGACGTCACTCACTTCTGAAGCGCGAATCCCCAACCCTATGGCCGGGGATTCCGCTACAGGAGAAGTGAGTGACTACACTGTCCATGTATGGACACAGTGACGTCACTCACTTCTGAAGCGGAATCACCGACCCTGTGGCCGGCGATTCCGCTACAGAAGAAGTGAGTGACGTCACTCACTTCTGAAGCGGAATTCCCCTGTGGCCGGGAATTCCTCTCCAGGAGAAGTCAGTGACTACACTGTCCATATATGGACATTGAAGTCAGTGACTTCTCCTGGAAGGGGGGGATGGGTGCAACCTACAGGGGGCTGTGTGGCATTACCTACAGGGGACTTGGTGGCATTACCTGCCGGGGGCTGGGTGGCATTACCTGCCGGGGGCTGGGTGGCATTACCTGCCGGGGGCTGGGTGGCATTACCTGCAGGTGGCTGGGTGGCATTACCTGCAGGTGGCTGGGTGGCATTACCTGCAGAGGGCTGGGTGGCATTACATACAGGGGGCTGGGTGGCATTACCTGCTGGGGGCTGGGTGGCATTACCTGCAGGGGGCTGGGTGGCATTACCTGCTGGGTGGCATTACCTGCAGGGGGCTGGGTGGCATTACCTGCAGGGGACTGTGTGGCATTACCTGCAGGGGGCTGTGTGGCATTACCTGCACAGGGCTGGGTGGCATTACATACAGGGGGCTGGGTGGCATTACCTGCCAGGGACTGGGTGGCATTAACTGCCGGGGGCTGGGTGGCATTACATACAGGGGGCTGGTTGGCATTACCTGCAGGGGGCTGGGTGGCATTACCTGCCGGGGGCTGGGTGGCATTACCTGCCGGGGGCTGGGTGGCATTAACTGCAGGGGGCTGGATGGCATTACATACAGGGGGCTGGTTGGCATTACCTGCAGGGGGCTGGGTGGCATTACCTGCCGGGGGCTGGGTGGCATTAACTGCAGGGGGCTGGATGGCATTACATACAGGGGGCTGGTTGGCATTACCTGCAGGGGGCTGGGTGGCATTACCTGCAGGGGACTGGGTGGCATTACATACAGGGGGCTGGGTAGCATTACCTGCAGGTGGCTGGGTGGCATTACCTGCAGGGGGCTGGGTGGCATTACCTGCAGGTGGCTGGGTGGCATTACCTGCAGGTGGCTGGGTGGCATTACCTGCAGGTAGCTGGGTGGCATTACCTACAGGGGGCTGGGTGGCATTACCTACCAGGTGGGCTGTGGCATTATCTACAGAGGGTTGTGTGTGGCAACAAATTTAAATGAAATTCATCCGATTTTAAAACGGACAGGGAAAAAAACTGATGCAAAACGGGTCAAAATCGGCCGTTAAAAACGGCAACACGGCCCGGAACGTAATCGGAATGGATGCAAAACGGCCGGGAAAAACGGCCCAAAACGGCCATTTTTATCGGCCGACACTCGGACCCTGTCGTGTGAATGAGGCCTAACTTGAATATCTTACCAAAACATGGATTACAAGCTGTCTATATCTGTACAGGAAGCTTGCTTGCTTATAAAGTCCTGTGATTACAGCAGCATTGGCACTAATTCAAGCAAGCAGTTTCTCTCTGCCCACTGCAGGGGGAGGAGTGTAATCTGAGCTATCAGACTTGTAGAAGCGGTGACCGGTGACCACATAGCAGCTCCTCAGAGATCTGGAGCAGAAATGGCTTTAATGGGAAAGGCTTTGCAAAGCTAATGTACATGAGGCTCTAAAAGCTTTGTGAAGTTTTTATTTTTCACTGGAGGTACACTTTAAATCTTCAGAAAATAGATTGCTTTCTCTTATTTCTTTTTGTTTTAATGTAGGCTGCATACTGCATTTGTATTGATTCTGCCATTAATGTATAGCACCTTGCTACATGTTGAAAAAACACTTTTAAAACTTTCTATGCTGCAGTTTTGATCATATACAAGTACATTATAGCAGTTTTAAAGAAGAGTACATGGGGTTCTAGGGTTCAACAATTATGGGAAGATTATTTAGATCCTAGAAAACCTTCTAAAAATAAAAATGTCATATCACACATCCGGTTGGCCAGATGAACCTTCAAATATTAACTCTTACCTGTCTTTTTTCATAGGCTGACGCTGTGGCCTGGGTTTTCGGTGTCAGTCACGTTCCTTGAGAGACAGCTGACCCTGAGCGCAGACGTGAGCCACAAGGTCCTGCGCAACGAGACCGTGCTGAACTCCATGAGTGACATGTACTCCAGGATCCCCAAAGAGAGGTTTACCGAAGCCTGTGAAAAAGAGTTTCTGGGGATGGTTGTGTTAACCAGGTACTTCTGGTCAGTGATAATCAAAATGATTGAAAGGGGCATCAATAATATGCTGGTAAAGTGCGGGCGACCCTGTCTGAAAGTTGTTCTTGGCAAATCAGTTTCTCAAGAGATTCCATAGCAATGATTCACCGGGAACCTCTACCGTCACACTACAGCCCAGCCGTAAAGCAGCATACTGATATATAGTACCGTCACACTGCAGCCCAGCCGTAAAGCAGCATACTGATATATAGTACCGACACACTGCAGCCCAGCCGTAAAGCAGCATACTGATATATAGTACCGGCACACTGCAGCCCAGCCGTAAAGCAGCATACTGATATATAGTACCGGCACACTGCAGCCCAGCCGTAAAGCAGCATACTGATATATAGTACCGTCACAATGCAGCCCAGCCGTAAAGCAGCATACTGATATATAGTACCGTCACACTGCAGCCCAGCCGTAAAGCAGCATACTGATATATAGTACCGGCACACTGCAGCCCAGCCGTAAAGCAGCATACTGATATATAGTACCGCCACACTGCAGCCCAGCCGTAAAGCAGCATACTGATATATAGTACCGGCACACTGCAGCCCAGCCGTAAAGCAGCATACTGATATATAGTACCGGCACACTGCAGCCCAGCCGTAAAGCAGCATACTGATATATAGTACCGGCACACTGCAGCCCAGCCGTAAAGCAGCATACTGATATATAGTACCGGCACACTGCAGCCCAGCCGTAAAGCAGCATACTGATATATAGTACCGTCACACTGCAGCCCAGCCGTAAAGCAGCATACTGATATATAGTACCGACACACTGCAGCCCAGCCGTAAAGCTGCATGCTGATATATAGTACTGCCACACTGCAGCCCAGCCGTAAAGCAGCATGCTGATATATAGTACCGGCACACTGCAGCCCAGCCGTAAAGCAGCATACTGATATATAGTACCGTCACACTGAAGCCCAGCCGTAGAGCAGCATACTGATATATAGTACCGTCACACTGCAGCCCAGCCGTAAAGCAGCATACTGATATATAGTACCGGCACACTGCAGCCCAGCCGTAAAGCAGCATACTGATATATAGTACCGGCACACTGCAGCCCAGCCGTAAAGCAGCATACTGATATATAGTACCGGCACACTGCAGCCCAGCCGTAAAGCAGCATACTGATATATAGTACCGGCACACTGCAGCCCAGCCTTAAAGCATCATACTGATATATAGTACCGGCACACATGGACATATTGTTGTTTTACAGACTATATATTCCTTCCTTTAGGTACAACAATAAGACATACAGAGTGGATGATATTGATTGGTCTACCAAACCCACAGACACATTCCCGAAAAAAGACGGCACTCAGATTTCCTACGTGGAATATTATAAACAGGTATGGCGGATGTCATAAATATGTCAGTGTGAAACATGGAAAGATGTAGGACATATCTGTGTGGAACTTCTCTCCTACCTCTGAGGAGGACAGCGGAGGAGGGGATGTGAAGAAAACTCTGTTCAGAATACAGAGATAGAGAGTACGGATTTGTGCTTAGGACGAGGACATTAGATGTAGGATTGTTACTGTAACTCAATGGCACAGCGCCCCCTGCAGGTCAGCTATGACCAAGCCTTTCGCACAGTTTAATCAATTCAAAGGCCTGTGAATATAAAGCCTGTGTTAGGCTAGGTTCACATAACGTTTTTGACTGTGACGTATGCCTAATAGTGACATCTGTCACCCATAGGCTATAATAGTATCCGTTTAACAGATACGTAATGGAAAACTACTGGAAAGCTCATGACGTAAATGTTTATCGGATGTTGTTTTGCGAGATTCCATTGTATGGAATAGCGTAGTCTACTAAAAATATATATACCGATGTATACCAGCCCGATGGAGGCCAAAACGAAACTCTTTCGGCTTCTGTCGGGCTAATGGAGCCCTATGGACACATTTAGCGTGTACTTTGGGAGCTTTCATTGTGTACACGCTAAACGCAGGGCAAAAGCGTGATGTGAATGGGGCCTTAAGTTGTAAAAAAAATTCTATTCAGCTGTTTTTTATTTTTTGGTAAATCCGGCAAACATCGGTCTAGTTTTGAATGCAGTTCAGTCTGTGCTTCACTTGTTCTCTCTTTTTCTAGCAATACAATCTAGAGCTGACTGACTTGATGCAGCCCATGCTGGTTAGCACCTTGAAGGTAAAGAAGAGCGAGGCGTGTGACTCTCCCCGGGTAGTTCACCTACTTCCAGAACTATGTTACCTCACCGGTAAGTGTCATTATTTCTAGCTCTGCTACATGGCCCCTTGCGTAAAGACGACTTTATTTGTTCAAGTTGTATCTAGAAATGTAAATGTTATGTTTGCTGGTAGAGCTCGTTACTGCATTAAAAACAACAACAACATTTGGCCTGGTACGTGGGTAAGGTTTTTCTTCATAAGTAGGTACAGTATTTACTCCTTTCCTGTCCCATGATAAAAAAATTTTTGTCATGGATGACAATGTTACTGACTCGCAGGATCAACGGCAGGAGTGTGGCTGTAATACACAGCTTTGTTTTCGTCAGCATATTGTTAATAGAAAATTGAAAGCGAAGAGTTCAATTCCCTCAATGGGACGAAAAATAAATAAATGTAAAAAAATTATGCAAAACAGTATATATATATATTTTAATACATTTTATTTAATAAAAAACATATAACATAAAAGCATTCCTGCACATTTAGTGACTTTTTGGACCATGACAACTTATACTATAAATATATATACTTGGTTAGGGTTAGCGATGAAGGGGGGAGATAAAAAAGAAAAAGGAAAAAATTAGTTGTGGGTTTTTTTTTTTACCCGAGCGACCTAAAATTCAAAAGAATTAAAGATTAAGGGGTAACTAAACTAAAAAACCGTTCGACATGTCATAGTCCGAGCACTGAGACCCCCACCGATCGCTAAAACGAAGTGACAGAAGCGCTCAGATGAAAGCTGTGCCGCTTCGTTTCTGAATGGATATCCTGGGAAAGCCGAGTAAGCAGTGCACCGACTTATAGACTTTCTATTGAGCCCGTACACCGCTCAGAGGAAAGCCGATCAGAAACGAAGCGACACATCGCTCACCCGAGTTCTTCTGCCCCTTTATTTCAGCAATTTGTGTGGGTCTCCGAACCGATCAAAACTTCTGACATGTCACTATAACATGTCAAAAGAATTGTAAAAATTTAGTTACACTTTAAAGTTTACGTACTTATAGAAAGTCAAACTTGTCCAACACAAAGACCCCATACAGCTGCATCGACACAAAATTAAAACCGCTACACGTCCTGGAATGCCAGAATGGAGAAATCGAAAGATATGTCGTGTACTTGAGGCCGTAAAACCCGGCACTTCTAGGAGTAAAGTCTATTGCAAGTATAGCTTTATCTTCCTCTTTTGAACACTGTTTCACAATTTGCATCTAGACGTTATCTACATAAGAGGTTGAATTACTTATGTTCTACTGATCCTGAGTTATTGTACTCCAGAGCTGGAAGCAAAATCCTCCTGATTGATACTGTAATCATTGTGTCGACACACCCCTGGCAGCTTAATACTGTGCCTTGCGAAACTTTTCACCTCTGTTGGTGTTTTTCCTGTTTTCTTGCATTCCAAAAGGGGATTAAAATTGGGGTTTGTACCATTTGGTTTACACAACATGTTTACCACTCTGAAGGTGGAAAATATATTTTATTGTGACACAAACAATAATTAAGGCAAAAAAACAGAGAACTTTAATGTGATAACTATTCATCCCCTGAAAGTCAGTACTTTGTGGATCCTCCTTTTGCTGTAATTACAGATGTAAAGGGGGTTTTACACAGGACGATTATCGGGCAGGGAATTGTTCATATAACGCTCGTTGCCGATAATTGTCCTGTGTAAACAGGGCAGCCATCAGCAGATGAACGATCAAACGCTCGATCATCTGCTGGTCGTATCGTTTTAAAAAAGTGAAATATCGTTGTCGGCAGCGCGTCTCCCTGGGAAACGCCCTGCCAACATGATAATAATGTATGGGGACGAGCGATCGGAGTAACGACCGCTCGTCCCATCCATAGCTACGTGTGACAGGAGCAAACGAGCCCTGATCAACGATGTCTCGTTGATCGGCGCTCGCTGCATCGGCCGGTCTAAAAGGGCTTTAAAGAGGACCTTTCACCTCCCCATACATGTGTTGCTGAGTGCAGCGTGTAATGGTCAGGGCTGCACAAACCCTGGGGCACTTCCCATTTTTTTCCTACCCTCCTCCGTTATTTAGATATCGGTGCCGTTATATTTGGCGACGGATATTTAAATAACCCCCTGAACTGTCAATGGGTCGTGTAATGGCAAGGGGGCGTGTAACATGGCTGTGACACTGTCCAATCAGCTACGGACAGTGTGACAGCAAGAGCTTGAGAGAGGAAAGCGTGTGCGCGCGCGCGCTCCCACCCTTCAGCTCTCGGCAGACAAGGGCCAGACTGATCTCGCGCGAGAGATCACACAGTCTTGTCTGCCGAACTGGCAAGGGGGAGTGTCACTGCTACGGACAGTGCAAGAGCTGGAGACACTGTCCGTAGCTGATTGGACAGTATCACAGCCATGTTACACACCCCCTTGCCATTACACGCCCCATTGACAGTCTTGCAGTCAAATATAAAGAAACTGCCAGCGGAGGCTCTGAATGGATCCTCGGACTGTGTGAACACAGCCGTAGTAAGTTAAAATGGTTGTCGTATCAGAGACAATCCCTT
The DNA here is from genome assembly GCF_050947455.1 of Rhinoderma darwinii. Lineage (NCBI taxonomy): Eukaryota > Metazoa > Chordata > Amphibia > Anura > Rhinodermatidae > Rhinoderma > Rhinoderma darwinii. The sequence continues at coordinate 26,934,480 of NC_134688.1, forward strand.
TCATAGATCAGCCATAGCAAACAGCGAGTTGGTTGGGGTCTGGAGACCTCAGAGGTCACTCCACAGCGACTATATCAGGAACCTGGAAGCAATAAGGCCCAGTATTCCCTATATTCCTGATGGAAGGCCATGGGTTATATAGTGAAGTTTTTTGACAAGGTTTCGTTGGCATGCATGGCATTTAGTCACATCTCTAATTTGAGGGCAGACGGGTAATGGCTAGTTGTATAGAGGTGATTGAACTACCTGTACAACCTATACCTGGCTATAGACACATATTTGCTCATATGACAACTGTTAGGGCTTATTCAGACGAACGTGATATACGTCCGTGCAACGCGCGTGATTTTCACGCGCGTCGCACGGACCTATATTAGTCTATGAGGCCGTGCAGACAGTTGCGTGATTTTTACGCAGCGTGAGTCCGCTGTGAAAAAGTCACGACATGTCCGTTCTTTGGGCGTTTTTCGCACATCACGCACCCATTGAAGTCAATGGGTGCGTGAAAATCACGCGCACCACACGGAAGCATTTCCGTGCGACCAGCGTGATTCGCGTAACAGCTGTGAAAAGGATGAATGGAAACAGAAAAGCACCATGTGTTTACAAACATACAAACGGAGTGTCATAATGATGGCGGCTGCGCGAAAAGCACGCAGCCACGCATCATACGCTGCTGACACACGGAGCTGTCAAGTGCCTTTTGCGCGCGCAAAACGCCGCGTTTTTTGCGCGCACAAAACGCACACGCTCGTGTGAATCCGGCCTTAGGCTGATTTCTCATTCGGTTACGTGAGTGTTAATTCATTACTGCAGGAAGAGATAAGCAGCTGCCGGACACATATGACACCGCTTATCTCAAGGGACAACAAAATGATGCATCTAGTTTCTGCTGATGATATCCCTAAACCAAGTGTCTGCCAGGCCATCAACGTTAGATTATTGGCAGATCCCATTGATAAAACTTTATGACCAGGGGATAAGTATCCACCTTCAGATAGCAGATCTCAGCCAGGGACAAGGGAAATTCTTGGCAACACAACTCCTCAGAAGCGAGACATGTATTACATAGACACTTCAGTGTATCTTTAGCAGGCTACTTCCCCCAGCACACAGATCCTGGCACAGGGCATGTGGGCAGAGGAGCTTTCCTAATGAATGGCGCATTGTATGCACAGATGAGGCTGGCACGTTCCCGTCATTAAATATTTATCGACAGCTCATAAAATAGATACCGCATACATAATGCCAGCAACGCCGTCCAACACCCACTCGACATCTATACTAATTTGCCATCAGTGCTACAAGTAGCCTATATCTTCTAAAAGAGGCTCTGTCACCAGATTTTCAGCCCCTATCTGCTATTGCAGCAGATCGGCGCTGCAATGTAGATTACAGGAACGTTTTTATTTTTAAAAAACGAGCATTTTTGGCCAAGTTATGACCATTTTTGTAGTTATGCAAATGAGGCTTGCAAAAGTCCAACTGGGCGTGTTTAAAAGTAAAAGTACAACTGGGTGTGTATTATGTGCGTACATCGGGGTGTTTTTACTACTTTTACTAGCTGGGCGTTCTGATGAGAAGTATCATCCACTTCTCTTCACAACGCCCAGCTTCTGGCAGTGCAGACACAGCCGTGTTCTCGAGAGATCACGCTGTGACGTCACTCACAGGTCCTGCATCGTGTCAGACGAGCGAGGACACATCGGCACCAGAGGCTACAGATGATTCTGCAGCAGCATCAGCGTTTGCAGGTAAATCGATGTAGCTACTTACCTGCAAACGCTGATGCTGCTGCAGAATCAACTGTAGCCTCTGGTGCCGATGTGGCCGACACGATGCAGGACCTGTGAGTGACGTCACAGCGTGATCTGGCAGAAGCTGGGCGTTCTGAAGAGAAGTGGATGATACTTCTCATCAGAACGCCCAGCTAGTAAAAGTAGTAAAAACGCCCCGATGTACGCACATAATACACGCCCACTTGTGCTTTTACTTTTCAACACGCCCACTTGGACTTTTACTTTAAACACGCCCACTTGGACTTTTACTTTTAAACACACCCACTTGGACTTTTGCAAGCCTCATTTGCATAAATACAAAAATGGTCATAACTTGGCCAAAAATGCTCGTTTTTTAAAAATAAAAACGTTACTGTAATCTACATTGCAGCGCCTATCTGCTGCAATAGCAGATAGGGGTTGCAAAATCTGGTGACAGAGCCTCTTTAACTACTCGGGTGCTGAACAAAATCTCACAACATTACTGGAACTATTGATATAGAAACCGTGGAACTAAGGAAAAAGGAAAGTCGCTTTGTAAATACTTTACTTTTATCATCTTGTACCAATGTTTAATGACATGAGGTTTTATTGACGGTGCAGACAGGAAGGTAACTTTAGAATTGTGCTGGTTTCCTGTTAGTGGAGAGCAGTGCATTGTGGGAGCTCAGCTGACCGTTACCCAGCTAGGCTAGGATGATACGGCGGCTTCGGTCAGGCAGTATAGTCGCGCTTCCGACGCTTCCATTGTGGAACTTCAGGTGCTGGCTGCACCTTTGGTACCACGTAACCCAGTCGCATCCTATTCTTTTCAGTGGCAGACGTGCACGACTTTTCTGTGGTGCTACTTGCCAATTCTTGACCGTGTAAAACAAAATTGGGAAAAAAAGGTGCACAACTAAGACGCCAAACCTGCTGTGACATGTAACTGGAAGTCCAGGGGCGTAACTAGGAAAGACTGGGCCCCATAGCAAACTTTTGACTGGGGCCCCCCCTCCGCTGGGTATCACACAACCCCCCCTTGTAGATAGTGCCTAACCATAGATTCCACCACACAGCGCCCCCCTATAGATAGCACCATACACAGCCCCCTGTAGATAACGTCTTACAGCCCCAATCCCCCCTGTAGATAACGCCATACAGACCCCCCCTGTAGATAATGCCATACAGACCTCCCCTGTAGATAACACCATACAGACCCCCCCTGTAGATAACGCCATATAGCCCCCCCCCCAAAAAAAACGGCCTATAGTTTGTCCTACAAAAGAGATGTATCCCCTGGATAGGGTATACATGCATGATGTGACACTGAAGGGATTGTTCCTACAAAAAACATGCATCCCCTATCCACAGGATAGGGGATACATGTGGGATCGCTGGGACGCCCAGCGATAAGGAGAACGGGGGACCGAAAGTCCCCCCAAGTTCTCCATGGCTAACCTCGGACTTCCGGATTCTGCACAGTTCAATAAAAATGAAAGGAGCGCTGGTCACGCATGCGCACAAGCGCAACCAGTGCACAATTAATTTCTATGGAGCTGCAGACGGACCCCGGAAGTCCGAGGTTTGTCATGGAGAACTTCGGGGGACTTTCGGTCCCCCGTTCTCCTTATTGCTGGGTGTCCCAGTGATCACACATGTATCCCCCTATCCTGTGGGGATGCATGTCTTTTGTAGGAACAACCCCTTCAGTGGCGTCGCGCTGTAGCAGCCATAGCGGCTGCTAGCAGAGCCTCCGGCCATGGGGGGGCCCATGCCGGCGGGTGGCACGAGCCCCCTCATGCTGCGGGCCCCGTAGCAGCCGCTACGGCTGCTATAGCGGTAGTTACGCCACTGTGGAAGTCATGTAGCCCCAGCCTTAGAACTAAGTTCTTTGGTCAGACGGCAAAATTGAGCTCAACCGCTGCAGTGGAAGTGTAGGATTACATGGCGAGCATTCAAATGAATTCCTCTACCCTGATCCTCTGTTCTGGTGGACTGACCTGTCTTCATGGGACTGTGAAAACCAAAGAGACGAGCACCATGCACACGGCAGAGCCATAAGCACTCTATGTGCCAGTGTGTGGTGCCTCTGTATGGCGCAATATTACAGAGATACTCTCCCCTAAAAGCAGTGCTTCTAATGTCAAATAGCTTTATATTATGGCATAAGTTGGAACATTACAGCTTATACCCCTGTCTAACGGCCGGGATTGGAGGTAACTCCGATCCCGGCCATTTAACCACATAGATCCCGCGGCCGCTGTTGCGACCGCTTCATTAAGCTTCTGGAAAGTGGAAGACTCTCTATGAACCCATCCCATATGTGTTGATAGTTTTAGTGGCAGCCTGGGAGCCTCCAGGTCTGCTATGTTTCTCCTCCTATTAAGGGCTTAAATTGTAAGTAAATTAAAAAAAAACTTTTGACATGTCATAGTGACATGTAGAATATGGAGAGGCAGTGGGAAAAGAGAGGATCCTGTGAGGCGCTGCTGCGTGGCTGTTGGTGGAATTCAGCGATGGTAGACGAAGTGATATAAAGAAATATATGTTTATTATAAAACAGTAATGGCTACGCGTTTCAACGCTGTACCAGCCTGAGGAAGACGCTGGTACAGAGTTGAAACGCGTAGCTATTACTGTTTTATAATAAACATATATTTCTTTATATCACTTCGTCTACCATCGCTGAATTCCACCAACAGCCACGCAGCAGCGCCTCACAGGATCCTCTCTTTTCCCACTGCCTCTCCACATTCTAACAAGCGGTGACCATTTGGTTTACCGGTTTGGATCCTGGCAGCAGCATTCGTGGATTTTTTCATTACCTTATCCAAGCACTACCTGGGTGAGCATAATAGACCACGATCAATATTTCACCCAAACCTCATTGACCTGCACTATGTGGTGCCGTCCTTTTTGTTTTTCTGTTCATAGTGACATGTAAGAAGTTTTGATTAGTGGGGGCCAGAGCACGAGACTCCCCTCGATCGCTTAAACAAAGTGGCAGAAGCACTCGGGTGAGCATTGTGCCGCTTCGCTAATGATCGCCGCCTCTATGCCATACACAGTGCTCATTGATCAGAGAAGAAAGCAGTGAAAGTGGCTTCTGTCTTCTCTTCAGGGTCCCTCGGGCACCTGACATTTAGCTGCTAGTGTGCGCTCGGCAGCCAGATAGAACCTGCGCCGTAGATACACGCTGGTGCGAGTTTTAAAGACCTTCACCACCGGCCATATATATACAGTTGACGGTTGGGAACCAATTAAGAGATGTAAGCTGAGCACTGATTGGTTGAGATGGACAGTATTTATCAATACCGTTGTAGAATACATGAATTTAAGAGATGGCAAAAAAGGTGTCAATGACAAATTTATCAATATCGCACACATGGATTGATACATTTTGAACAACTTGCTGGGCATCGTCGTCACGTTTCTCTTCCTTACCCCACCTCATGTCTGGGATACATATAAACCAATATTTTGCACAAAAAAGTGTTAAAAATATATAATAAATTCGGCGCATGTACTAATTTTTTTGCCGCATTTTGAGTCAGCGTTCTTTCACAATTAGTACGTGCAGGTGTGACAGCTAGAACATTTTTATGTGTTACTCTATCCAGGAGGTTGACCATGATAAAAGATAGATTTTATACTCATTTATATAGTATTGTTATTATACTATAGATATGTCAAAAACCGCTGTATACAACTTGTTTTATGTTGCCAATTTCTTCCCGTTTCTGCCTTATCACCAGGGCTGTCGAGCCGCGCGCTTATGGACTTCCGCCTGATGAAAGACCTGTCGCTGGAAACACAATTAAACCCGGAGCGCCGGCAGAAGAGGCTGCAGACCCTGGCAGAAAACATCCAGGAGTAATTCATTGAACTTGCTCTTGACTTGTTTCCATTACAGGAATCATTAAAAAAATGACCTCCGATAAATTATTGAGCGAGGCTTAGTAACTCATGTGTATCCCTTAACTATGTCTAGGAAGGTTGGGGTCGGGTAATATTGCTATAAGTAAATCACTTGCCATTGATTAAGTGTAGATAGAGGAGATTCTTGCACTTTACTGTATTATCATTAAAAATGTAACGGGTATAAAGATCTTTCCCAGATATCACCGCGAGCTCATTGCATATCTGTGCAGATCTGACCTTATAATGTACCTCCAGTTATACGATGGATCCAATCTTCGAGTCCCAGTCCCGATCCATTATATAAATGGAGGTACCCTTTAAGGTAGAATGCATGTGAATATTAAAGGGTTTGTCTAGTTTTAAAAACCCATTTTCTAATATCCTATTATGGAATTTAAATTAATTGATGGGGGTCTCACGTTCCGGACCCTCATCTATTTGCGGAGAGTGGATACAAAGTGCGTCTCTCACTCTGGAGGACCCGGCATGTCGGTGCATTATACAAACAACCCATTGAATTTAAAGAGGCTCTGTCACCTTATTTTGCAACCCCTATCTGCTATTGCAGCAGATCGGCGCTGCAATGTAGATTACAGTAACGTTTTTATTTTTAAAAAACGAGCATTTTTGGCCAAGTTATGACCATTTTTGTATTTATGCAAATGAGGCTTGCAAAAGTCCAAGTGGGCGTGTTTAAAGTAAAAGTCCAAGTGGGCGTGTATTATGTGCGTACATCGGGGCGTTTTTACTACTTTTACTAGCTGGGCGTTCTGACGAGAAGTATCATCCACTTCTCTTCAGAACGCCCAGCTTCTGGCAGTGCAGACACAGCCGTGTTCTCGAGAGATCACGCTGTGACGTCACTCACAGGTCCTGCATCGTGTCAGACGAGCGAGGACACATCGGCACCAGAGGCTACAGTTGATTCTGCAGCAGCATCAGCGTTTGCAGGTAAGATCGATAAAAACGTTACTGTAATCTACATTGCAGCGCCGATCTGCTGCAATAGCAGATAGGGGTTGCAAAATCTGGTGACAGAGCCTCTTTAACAAGACATGTAAGGCTGGGTTCCCACTGCAGAATTTCCACAACGGAATTCTGTGCCAATATTCCGCAGCATTTACAGTTGCAGCAGAATGGATGAGGCTTGTACAAATCTCATGCACATGCTCCAAAAAAAATGTTTTCAAGCACTGGTTTCTGCAGCCGAGATTCCGCCGAGGCGGAATTCCCTGCGGGTTCTTTTAGGCAGCGTATCTGACCTGAGGAAACATCGCCTAATGCTGTGGTGGCGCTGCAGGCAAATTGAACACTTGCAGCCAACTTCCCCCACAGATTACAGCAGATCGCTAGGGGTTCCAGTAGCAGGATCTTGTGGTCAGTTTATGGTCCTATTAAAAAAATATTGCAGAAAATTGACCAACCCTTTAAATACAAAAACTTTCTAATATAGTGCATGTAAGGCCCCTTCACAGTGCTGTTTGTTTTATTTATTTTTTTGTAGCCCAATCTAGTGGATCCAAAACAGAAAAAAAATATAAAGGAAAGACTTGAGGATCATTCACATGTCGCGGTTTTTTTTACGCTTTTGCTGCAATATTTGCAAAGCAGCAGTTTCTCAAAACCATGATGTGTGAATACGTATTTTCCTGATCAGTGCGAGGACAACTGCCGATAAACCAGCTGATCCTCACAATGAATGGGCTGTAGTTCTAGTTTAAAGGGCTGTACAGGATTAGAAACACATGGCTGCTTTCTTCCTGAAACAGCGCCACACCTGTCCATGGGTTGTGTCTGGTATTGCAGCTTAATTCCATTGTAGTTAATTGTACTGAACTTTAATGCCATACACAACCTACGACTAAGGGTTTATTCAGACGAACGTGATATACGTCCGTGCAACGCGCGTGATTTTCACGCGCCTCGCACGGACCTATATTAGTCTATGGGTCAGTTCACACAGTCCGTGATTTTCACGCAGTGTGTGTCCGTGTGTCCGCTGCGTAAAACTCACGACATGTCCGTTCTTTGTGCGTATTTCGCGCACCACGCACCCATTGAAGTCAATGGGTGCGTGAAAATCACGCGCAGCACACGGAAGCACTTCCGTGGGACGAGCGTGATTCGCGCAACAGCTGTGAAAAGGATGAATGAAAACAGAAAAGCACCACGTGCTTTTCTGTTTACAAACATACAAACGGGGTGTCATAATGATGGCGGCTGCGTGAAAATCACACAGCCACGCATCATATGGTGATGACACACGGAGCTGTTAAGTGCCTTTTGCGCGCGCAAAACGCACACGCTCGTGTGAATCCGGCCTAAGGCTGCATGCACAGGTCTGTCGGCCGTTGTACGGCCGCTATTGATGGTTCCATGAAACACGGACCGCACACTGATGGCTTCCGTGTGCAGTCCGTTGTTTCACAGACCAAATCAATGAAAAGACCGAGACTGTTCCGTCAAAAACAGGCAGGAGTAGAACCTGTCCTATTTTTGACAGAACGGCTGCACGGTTCCGTTAAAACAAGGGAAGTGTGCATGGCCCCATTGAAATGAACGTGTCAGGGTGCTATCCATTAAAACAACGGATAGCAACCTGACGAAAAAAACTGAAGTGGGCATGAGGCCTAAGTGGGGCACTGATTTTTGAAGGAAGCAGCTGCGGCTCCTTCATCATTTTTTTCCTGCACAGAGATGCTTCAGATCACCACTGTGCTGGAAAATCCATTCACTTTCTATGTTGCAGTTCACTGCACAGCAGGTGGACGGGATGTGCACAGTGCAACGAAACTGCCAAGCGGGCTTCTGCCCCTCCATTCTCAAGATCGGCAGGGATCAGACCTCCACCGATCATAAAGTGATTTCAAAGCCAAACGATGGGAAATGTGTGTAAGACAGAACAACCCTTTTAAAAGGATTAGCAAAACATTACGTTTTTTTCCAGAAATAGCGCTACTCTTATACATTGGTTGTGTCTGGTATTGCAGCTCTGCTCCATTTACTTTATACAGAGTCATTTTTCCAATCCTGGAAACCCCTTTAAGTGTGAAATCAATAAGTATGTGTCCGCTGTTCCTTAGCTGACATAAACTAAGTTATTTCTTCGGATGACATTTCTTGCAATTCATTTGCCTGTAATATAACTGCAGATGACAGCAGCTAATGATTGGATTTCACTGATACATTTCCCTCATTCATTCATTTATCTGTTTATACACCTGATGTATTTGCTACGCTGGAGTGAGAAGGATGCCGGGCGCACTTAGCGAACCTCTTATAAGTTGGCACCGGAACAGCATATATATTTAATGATACTAGAAGATCCTGTTTCATGCCACCTTCCTAGACTTTGGTTTTGGCAGAAAGGAGGGCCGGTCGGTGACAGTAGTAACAATGTGCATTATTAATGTGCTGATTCATGTTTTTCACAGAAATCGGGAGGCGAGCTCAGAACTAGCAAAATGGGGGCTGCAACTGGAGAAGCAGCTGTCTGTCACCGGACGAGTTATTCCACCGGAGAGGATTTGCTTGAGGGACAATATAGTAAGTGGCCAAGACATTAACGGAGTTGTCCCAAGATTAATGTTTATCACCTATCCACAATGTCTGATCGCTGGGGGCCCCTTAGCTGCCACCCCCACCGACACTGAGGAGGAGCTTGAATAGAGCGACGGTAGAGCGTGCAAGCTGCTGCTCCATTCAATGTCTATGGGGCTGACAGTACTCAGCTGTTTCTGTCAGTCTGTAGTCTGTGATTGGACCGGCAGCGTGCATGCTGGACCGCCGCTCCATTCGTGCATCCGGCCGTGCAGTAAGGGGAAACGGGGGACTCAAGACCCCCGTTCTTGTGATCAGTGGGAGGGCCGGGGCTGGGGCTCCCAGCGATCAGACATTTATCATCTATCTTGTGAACGGGTGATAAATGTTGATCTTGGGCCAACCCCTCTAAAATAGATTGTAATATACCGAGCACTACCTCATTGTGAACTGTAAATACATTTCAGATTAACCCCTTCCCTCCTAGCCCTATAAATTAACGGGCAAATGAATTTAAATATTAGGAGGGAAGGAGTTAATCTGTCACTTATGATCAGTTCCTTGTCTGTAAAGCCCCATATTGAGCTCTGTGCTCCCAAGTCAATGATTGGGCAGTAGACAGGGAAATCCATTACATTATTGCTGACCTCACAGGGATTTTCTATAGCAGAAGAGGCTCGAAGGCGTGATTTCCCACCATGTGCAGAGCCTAAAGCTATGGCGATGTCAGACAGTGTAAATACCTCCGGCATCGCTATGCACCAAAGAATAAGGCCTTATTCACACGAACGTGTTATACGTCCGCGTGACGGACATTAAAACAACGGGCGTCCCACGGACCTATGTAATTCAATGTATCTAACAACTGAAGGCAAGAAAGCCTTATTTCCCAACTACCATATAAAATAAATTAAATTCTTTATTAGGCTATAATAAGCAAACTGACAAACCACACATGGAATTAAAATAATCGATGCATGCCGCTAGAAAAGGAATTACAGCACAGTACGTGAATAGTACATGAGTATGTCATTCAATGGGCCCGTTCACACGGCCGATGTATCAACAGACTATGTGACGGGTCCGTGAGAAAATAGGACATGTCCTATTTTTTCACGCTTCACGCATCCCTCCATAGACTCTAGTCTATGGAGGGATGCATGATATTGCGTCCTGCAGAGCACAGATGCACCTCGGACGTGAAAAACAGCCGTTTTTCACGTCCGTGATGCGCAACGCCCGTGTAGAATATTCATTTTTGGGGCAAACATTTTCTATTTAGCAAATTGCCCTAGAAATGAACATGAAAGATATATTTTTTTGCAATGTTTTGGCCTATTTTGCCTACAAAAAATATATCAGGTCCAATTCATAGTTTCAAAAGGGCATCAAGGCCCAAAACGCTCTTAGTCATGTAGTGTCATGGTTCCCCAAATAAATAAAAAATACACCCCAAAATTGCCTATAAGTTCTTTTCTGTTACTCTATTGAGCTTCTTTTTTTTCTTTATATCTATTTCTGGATGTCATCCAGGTTTCCTGGAATCCTGACCAACAATTGATCCTAGTAATGCAGTGAAACATTCTTGTATCGCTGGATATATTGACAGGTTTGTCATTCAGAAGTCAGGGAACGCTGGGTGAAAGCTCATTTGGACTCTTTTAGGCTATGTTCACACTACTGCTATGAGTTCCGGAAGCCATTATGCTGTGACGGATCAGTCCTACCACAAAACCAGACATTTAACGACAGATCCCATTAACTTTCAATGGGGTATTGGGAGTTTTCGTCATTTTGAAGGCAAAAGTAGCACTGAATGCCACGCGTTTCTCCCCGTCACAAACCCCCGGCAGAAACCTCTAAGGAACCATCATAAAAAATAGCTGAATAAAAATTTTCACTGGACTCGACAATAGGAATTCATAGACTCAAATCGCTTTAATGCTTATGAACTTTCCTCTTCCAGTGCCAACCTGCGTCTGCTGCCGACTGGTCTCGAGATACACGGAATGGCAGAATGATCTACGCCAAGCCCCTGTCCAACTGGCTGCTGCTATTCAGTCACCGCAGTGCAGATGTTGCTGAAAAGCTGATCAATGGTCTGATGAAAGTGAGCGAAGGAATGGGCTTCTCCATTGAATACCCCAAAATGTAAGACGGAGACTCTGTTTTTATATGTGTTTTTAGCCTGTCTATATGACCACCGCTACATACACATACATGATGGCATGGTCAACTGTTTTTGATTTTTAGTGCAATTTTTTTTACATAGCAGCTGGTGTTAAGTTGGCCATTGGTATAGATTGAAGTGAAGAGCATCATTATACAACATAAATAGTAATGCTGATCATACACTAGATGGATCTATGTGTACGAGCAAAGTCCAAGAGTTCCCAGATGTCTCTCGTTGGGAGGAAAGATTAATCACACAGGTTGGATATTAACCTGTAAACATTGTCTTACCCAGTGAGATAATCGGCATCATTGATGTCTGGTAGCTGCGTATTCTGCTTTCTTATAAGGGTATTTTCACACGCAGTGTTTTCAGGTGTAATTCGGGCATTTTACGCCTCGAATTACGCCTGAAAAAACGTCTCCATTACGCCTACAAACATCTGCCCATTGCCTGCAATGGGTTTTACCATGTTCTGTTCCCACGAGCCTGTATTTTACGCGTCGCTGTCAAAATACGGCGCGTAAAAAGACGGCTCGTCAAAAGAAGTGTAGGACAATTCTTGGGACGTTTATGGAGGCGTTTTTCATTGAGTCCATTGAAAAACAGCTCCAAAAACGGCTGTAAAAAACACACCGAAAATCGCGAGTGGCTTAAAAAACTTCTGAAAATCAGGAGCTGTTTTCCCTTGAAAACAGCTTCGTATTTTCAGACGTTTTTGACACAGCGTGTGAACATACCCTTAAAGTAAACATGCACACTCCAGATCTGAACATGTATATTTGTGGCAGCTTTTGGCTGAAGGAGCATTTGGCCCACAACATTTGGATTTGTAGTCATAACCTAAACAGCGTGTCCGTCGTTAAGCAACATTTCACAATATACTTTAGAGAATTTACATAAAAAGTTCAGTAAGTTTGTGAATACATTACATAAATGATCTTATACTGATCCTAAGTAACAGCACGTATTGTACTCCAGATCTGTAATTACAATTTTTTTTTTTGTTATTAGAAACAGTCAAAAAGCTTGTTGACAGATACGCCCCTAAAAGCTGAGCTCAGTGGGACAGTTAGTTTTTACTACATCACATTACTGTACAGTTCTTGGCAGAAATACTACACTTCCCAGAATGCAAATCACCAGAGCAAGCTCTGCGCAGACATTACAGGGGTTTTCCCATCTTGGACATTTGTGGCATATCCACAGGATATGCCATAAAAGTCTGATAGATGCGCGCCTGTCTCTAGAAAACGGGGCACCCTAAACCCCGTTCTAGCTTACTCGGCTCCCCCTCCTCCCGGCCACTTCCTGGTTAGGTGGTCTGGAGTCACAGAAACAGCGTAGCACAGCGAGCACTCGGCTGTTTCCGTAACTCCCGACCAGCTAACTAGGAGGTGGCCGGGAAGCAGCCGTGCAGAGTAAGATAGAACGGGATTTAGGGAGACTTGTTCTAGAGATAGATGCTGGTCCCAGAGGTGGGACACCCGTTTATTGGACTTTTATGACATAGGCCTGTGGATATGCCATAAATGTCCAAGATGGGAAAACACCTTTAAACCAGCAAGAAACAATTGAAGTTTTCAGCTCTGAAGCCTAGAGAAATGTTAATGCAGTTGTGAACTATTACATTGTGTATTTCAGGATAGTTACAAGTTAAGTAATTGCATTTACAAAATTCCTTTTTTGTATAGGTTACAATACACTTTACCTTGGCAATTGCTTTGCTAATTTAGAGTTATATCATGTCTTATACTCCATTCACATTCAGAGCTGCATTCAGAATTCTACTGGCTGACGCTTCAGAATCTATCTGTGGGAATGTACTGACAGACACACCCCTAATATAATAGCTGAGCTCCTATAAATGCACTGAACTCCAGTGCAATCTATTGTGGGAAATTTAGGTTGTAGCGATCCTGATCCTGTATACTTGTCCTTCAGGAGGTTGGATAGTTACTTGTTCAATACCTTCTATAGACGTACCCCCCTTCCCCAACCTTTATACAGCGATGAAATATACAAACCATCGCTGTAAGGTGCCCAAATAACACTGCCCAACTAATATATTAGGGAATGCAGCTGCACCCTGTGAACTACTTCTTCATAGGTTCGTAAACCAAATCTAAGATAAGTGATGTGAACTCTGGGGTGGCCAGACCATCAAAACTAGTGGCGTCCCCTTTCAGTAGTGACGAGTGAACTTCACAGGTCGCACACCCCTTAGACCATCCCTAATTAAACATTACAGTTCGCCATATATCAAAGATAGCTGTCGGCCAAAAGCTTATTTGGTCAACCGCTATTCCTCCCGACTACTCCATACACGCTCGGCCGATCCCTACTAGAGAGTCGGTACACCCCCATATACATTATATGGTTGGCCAAAATCTGTGGGTTCGGCCGGCAGCCTGAGAGCTAACAGGAAACTAGCAGAATTCTGAATACAGCTCAGGATGTGACAGGACTATAAAACGTGATGTAACATGATAGGCTCTAACTTCTTATAGGTAATGGAGGTGAATGATGAAGGTGTATCCAGCACTCGGTATAAAAGTTAAATGGTTTATTAGTTCATGTTAAGGCCAAGAGATTAAAACAAATCTTACGCGTTTCAGACCATTGGGGTCCTTAATCATAGCTTGGTGTTTCACAAATGAGTTCACATATTTATAGTGAGTATCATGAGTCAGGTGACTTCCTGTAGGTGGGCCTTAAAAGTTAACTATTTCATATATATATAACTTCTTATAGTCTTCTTACCTTTAGCCTACTTTTTATATTTCCCTTTGCTGCGAGGATATATTTTGCAGTCTTTGTGGCATCTTCTACAAGCGGCTTGTGTATATATAGCAGTGGCTCTGTAAGAACGGTATCAATCCTCCCGTATTGTTCCATTTACAAAGAAGCGCTCTGACGCCGAGGCTGAGCTATTACACAAAAGACTGAGAGTTAAACCCGCTCTGATTTGGGAAGTATGCAGCAACTCTTTTCCTTGGCCTCTTTTTTATGTCTGAAGTCTTTTCATCTGCTCAAATAAAGTGACACATTAGGGATTAATGAGAGCGTTTTGTTTGCATCTTCTTCTTTTTCAAGTCAGCTGTGCGTCTGAACATGGGTGAGCGGGGAGCCCGGGACGCAGGGGATAAGATTTTAGTGTAACAGAATTATCAACGCTCTATTTTGTAGCAATCTGCATAATAGAGTCAGGGGAAGAAATCGCAATGATAGAGATGATGTGAAGCAGCCACTCAGTCTAGGACGCGGCAACATTGTTCAGTCTCTGTGTTCTTCGTGTGTTTTACTCCTTTCATTTGTTTGTACATTTGTCTTTTAGTACGGGTAAATTTAACTTGTTTTCGTGGGCAAACATTGTATTATATATGGAAGAAGAGACGTTAGGCCCTGTTCACATCACGTCTGAGTCTTCCGTGTCAGGCCCATAGAATTGGAATGGAGCGGCAAAGCGCATGCTCCATCCCCGCTCCATTCAAACTCCTCTTCACTGTGGGAGGTCGCAACCAGACAACCAATAGTATCCTTTCGCAGGTGCAAAGATGTACTGGTGTGAGCGCTCATCCTCTAAGCAAGAGCTGTAATTAAGAGCTCCTGATCTCAGAGCAGCCTCCTGAACACAGCTGGGGTCGGAAAACATTCGGACCCCAGCTGTTTAACCCCTTGATTGCCGCGGTCCGTGACCGCGGCATGATCAAAGGGAATTCCCCTTTTTGATCACATCACCGGGATTCCGGTAATGCGATCAAATACCATGGAATCCCTCTGCAGTCAGCCCTGGGGACCTAGAAAGGACCCCAGGGCTGTCTGTTCCGTTTGCCTGCTGTTCGGGCACACCATGTGCTGCCCGATCAGCAGCCGGGCTCATAGTGACACAGTGTAATGTATTAGCATACAGGAGTATGCTAATACATTAGAAGTAAAAAAATAAAAGTTATAAATAAAGTTATCCCTTAATGGGATTTTAAAAAAAAAAAGTAATAAATAAATAAAAAAAGTCCCAAAAAAAGACATTATTTTGCATAAAATATATTTTATTGCCCCCTACACTAAATATAAACAAAACACCTACACATATTAGGTATCTATACGACCGGAATAACCTGAGGAATTAATCTCATGCGTTATTTAGCGTGAAACTTGAACGGGATAAAGAATACACAAGAAAAACAATACCAAGAATTGCTTTTTCCTGTATTCACGCCGTATGGCTGCTGAAAGGCAGAGAGGCAAAAACAGAAAATTTAGCTGGTCTTTTCAGGCCCGGTCATTAAGGGGTTAATCAATATATCTAAATGCCTGTACACAGTGAGAAGGATAGGAGGCTGTATTATTGGTTGTACTTGCTGGAGCTTACTGACCCTTCTCCTCCCAGATGTATTGTGCCTGCTGCCCCCTTGGTTCAGGGCCGGCACCATCCTGGAGGGCTGAGGGATCTTATGTGCAGACTATACTATTCAATTGTATCTGGATTCAGGGCATTACATTAGAATGTGTCGGGGGCACCAAGGCAGAGCGACCTCCTGCCACCCCTTCCCATACCAGCGGATTGGTCTGCCTCCATTGGAAGTATGCCATGCTCTTTACATGTAGTGATCACCGCTGTTTCAATTGTCTGACAACAAACGCATTTAATGATTTTTTCGCACAGTTATCCCCTAGTCGCATAGATGCTAAACAATAGATCGCTGAATGCCCCCACTGATCACCAGTCCTGACAACCTTAGTCCCCCATGTCTCCTCACCGGCATGTGAACTCTTTTTTGGCTCTTTCCAGATCTTCCATGGAGTTGAATGAAGCGCAGTGGGCATGCTCGACTACCGCACCATACAACTCCTCGTCACCGTGGACATGCCCCTGCACTAGTGATCAGTGGGGGTACCAGTGGTGGGGACCCCAGCAGTCTAACATTTAGCACCTATCCTGTAGATAGGCGATGAATGTTGTTAGTGGGAAAACCAACCAGAATAATTCAAATTACCAGAGCAATGATTATCAGTCGAAACCAATCGTTACAACTATTCAGAATCGCAGCATAGTAACCCAGCCAAACATCTCCACGCAGATAGGTCACATGTCTAACAGGATCTATATAGTATCATACTCCCAAATAGCAACCTGCACAATATATACTGTCACTTTGGATGTGAATGGAGAAGAAAACATAAATATACGACAAAATTGGTACAAAACAGGGAAAGCAAAGCATGTAAACGATGAAGAATTGTAAATGCTGCACAGAAGTGGAGGCTGCTCGTAAATCTTATTGGAAATGTGATGGTAATGATGACTTTTTCAAGTCTATGCTGTTATGTAAGCTCCGATAGTCGTGCGATGGGATTATCTGAAGGGTTTGGCCAAACAGGTAATAGATCTGGGAGTTTAACTCCTTCAGGCTGATAATAGATTTTCTCTTTTTAACTACTCTGTTGCCATATCAGATAATATTCTGGGCCCGCACATGGTTCTGGGATAGTCCCTACAATATATCATGATATCGCTGTATATTGTTCACGGTCACGGCTTGATCCCCTGGGCTACTGTTTGACTTAGAACGGTTAATATTATGCTCACAAGTCACCATGATACAAAATACACCCCGTATAAGTGAAAAATGCAGGCGACCGAGATAAAAAGCAGGAGGAATAAAGTAGTTTGATAAGTTTAACTTTTTTCAGTCTTGTTGCACCTGGTACATAAAAGGGATCCGAATAGTAACTGATACATCATGATGATCTATATAAACTAATACTCTAAATATTACTGGTTGGCGGCTCCCTCTAGTGGTAAGTGAAGGAAAAAACGACTGTACTTATATACACGTTGTCTGTGGCTGTACAACGGTTGACAGGGCATACTGGGAATGGTAGTTTCTCAACAGCTGGAGAGCAACAGTTTGTAGCTAACTTTTTTTTAACGTTCCTTTGTGATGTCATGTTTTTGGCCTTTTATACACTCTGGTGCAGCTTTAGGAATATTGTCGCAATGTTTTACAGGTAAGCTAGAAACTGTGCCAAATTTATCAGAAATGCGCATGCAGAATGGTGAATTTGGTACCTGAACTTGCTAGAAATATTACACACTTTTCATTGCTGGTGTACTGTACGCCAATATTTTACCCCCTTAAAATGGCACATACTACTAATAAATTTTGCGCATTTTTCATCTCTTAAACCCTTCTCGTAGTCCTCCGTACATGTACGGTGGAAGTCGGAGAGGGATGTCCTGTGCCGGCTCACAGGCTGAACCCACTCCATATGCTGCGGGTGTCAGCAGCGTAGTACAGCTGACACCCTGCTCTAACGGCCGGAATCAGAGATAACTCCGATCCCAGTTGTATAACTGCTTAGATGCAGCAGTCAATAGCAACCACAGTATCTAAGCCGTTAGACAGAGGGGGGTCTCGTCAGTCACCCCATCGACTCCTCTCCCACGACGTGATCACGGGTTGCCAATGGTTGTCAAGGCAACCTAGGGGCCTAATAAACACCTCCAGGTCTGCTATCTTTGTCCTCCTATTAAACCCTTTTTAAGGGGTTTTCCCACGGGGGCATTTAAGACATATGCACCAGATATGTCATAAATGTCAGATAGGCGCGGTTCCCAGAGGTGGGACCCACGTCTATCTCTAGAACGGGGTCTCCTAAACCCCGTTCTAGCTTTGTCTGCTATCACTGACTCCCGGCCACTTCCTGACTTTATGGTCGGGAGTTACGAAAACAGTGTAGCCCGCTTAGCTATGCTGTTTCCGTAAGTCCCATAGTAGTAAATAGCCGTTATGGAAGCAGCGTAGCATGCGAGCTACGCTGTTTCAGTTACAACCATAAAGTTCTATGGGGCTTACGATAACTGCGTAGCTCAGCGGGCTACACTGTTTTCACCTTCATGGTTGGAAATCAACCGACACACAAACAGGTAGAACGGGGTTTAGGGGCCCCGTTCTAGAGATAGGTGCGGGACCGTCACCCGCATCTATCTGATGTTTATGACATATCCTGTGGATATGTCATAAATGTCCCTCGTGGGATACCCCTTTAAATATTGAAAGTAAAAAAAAAACTGTTGACAGTTTTTCCCTAAATTAATGTAAATAGTGAGATAAAAAAATAGTTGGTCTCAACTATTCTAATCATCCCACACGATGAATGCCGTAGCAAGAAAAACAAATTCCACACAGCTCGATAAACGGAAAAAAAAAAAATGTTATGAGTCTTTTTAAGCAAATTGTTGTTTTTTTTTAGAAGTATCATGAAAAAAACGAAAATTTGGTATTGCGGTATTTGTGTTGACTCGCATATTAAAGTTAACATGTCATGGAATTGCTGTTTTTTTTTTTTTCCATTCCACCCCACAAAACAAATTTTTTAAAGTTTCTTACTACATTTTATGGTACATTAAAGAAGCGCTCCGGGTTAATTTTTTCCATTCCCCCTCCGCTTACAAATGTCATCTAGTGTAATGTGGACACGTGCGTGGACTTACCTGATGCTGTATTATACAGGCCGCCCCTCCTATAGTCTTGCATTGAGAGACTGACATCTGGTTTTTACAGCAGACGTTGTAGGATTTGTGTTTTTAGAGTACAGATCACATGACCACATGGCGGCCTGGAGCGGAGTGGCGGCCTGTGAAATACAGCACCAGGTAAGTCAATACACATGTCCACATTACACTACATTACGTTTGCGTATGGGAGGAGAAAACCTGGAGTGTTTCTTTAAATTGTGTCATTAAAAACTACAACTCGTCCCACAGAAAAAAAGCACCCGTACGGCTATATCAATGTAAAAATAAAAAAGACTAATGGAATGCAGGGAGAAAAAAATGAAACAATGATAGACAGGTGTGTTCCTATGCCCCGTAATGGAGAACTATGTGTAAATTAGAGAGTGGATGGGGGTAGCAGCAGCTCATGAATACCCCAGACTCATCTCTGGCCATACCGGCTCTACATGTAAGTTCTTAGAAACAACTTCACTTCTCAGTGAGGGCAGCGATATGTGGATGACTGGTTCCCTTTAAGGCAACTCTGGACCCATAATGGTTAAAGGGCAACTCCAGCCACAGCTGAAAGAAAACTCCAGGAAAAACTGAAATACTAGGGCACATTCGTTATTCAAATTTATGCAGATTTCTGGTGTACATGCTGTACATTTTAGACTTTTTTTCTGATGCTCGGCAAGTGGGTGTGGCTTATCGGGTAAGGGGTAACATGTCTTTTTAGATGCGCTGAATTTATTATACAGCGGGCACCACTTTGATAAGTTTGGCGATTTTTCGGACTGCCTTGTCTACGTTTAGGGTATGTTCACACGCAAACTCAAAAACTTCTGAAAATACGGAGCTGTTTTTAAGCGAAAAAAGCTCCTGACTTTCAGACGTTTTTTGTAACAACTCGCATTTTTACGTCCGTTATTGGAGCTGTTTTTCAATGGAGTCAATGAAAAACGGCTCCAAAAAGTCCCAAGAAGTGACCTGCACTTCTTTTTCGAAGTCATCTTTTTACGCGCCGTATGTTGACAGCGACGCGTAAAATTAAGCCTCGTGGGAACAGAACACCGTAAATCCCATTGCAAGCAGTGGGCAGATGTTTGGAGGCGTAATGGTGCCGATTTTTCAGGCGTAATTCGAGGCGTAAACGGCCTGAATTACGTCTGAAACCACTGCGTGTGAACATACCCTTACTCTGTCTAAAACGTAGACAGTATCAATAAATCTGCCCCACTGTCTTATAAATTTAGGCCTGAGGGGGCGGGGCATGACACAAAGAAAACCACAGGTAGAAACCAACCATGCACTGCACCCCTCCAGGCCATGCACTAGGCCTGACACTATCAAAACTAATTGGCCTTGTTGTCCATAGCAACCAATCACAGCGCAGCTTTCATTTTTCCAGAGCAGTTTTAAGAAATTATTTTTTTACGGATGACAAGTTTAGTTTTTCTGTTAGACAGTTTTGATAAATGAGTCACACAGTGTTAGGCCATGACACGCTTAGGATTCTATCAGGATTTAGGCAAATTTTAAAACCTGCAGCACGTTCATTATTGTCGTGGATTTCGCTCTGAAAAGTTGCAGATTAGCTCCATTGAATTTACAATGAACCACGTGCAGATCTGCTGGGTAATCGTGGCAAAAAGCAGGAGAGGCTGAAAGCCAATCAATCTCAATGAGGTAGGGGAAAAGAAACGGAAAATACCTCAGGGAGAAGAGGGGACATATATATTTATAGTGAGTATAACTCCTATCTTGTCTCAGTATGGAGCAGAGATTTTATATACTCCTCACCTCGGGAGCAGCATTCTCCATGCTCGCTATCGCCCCCTGCTGAGTAATGAGCTACCAATGTTAGACACGGAAGGGAAGAGGCAAATCATGGTTGTCACTGTCACAGCCCATTCAGCTCATTGCCGGACCTACTAAACCGTGTGCACAATAATCAGCCAGTGGCCGTTTAAAATGGCTGTAATCTACCTGCATAACTGCAGTACATTTTTTAACATAATACTTAAAAAGGAGACATTGATAGCAGTTTATCAAAACTGCAAAGGAAAAGTGGGGCAGTTGCCCATGACAACCAATTAAACTGCTTCCATTTTCTACAGGGCTCTTGAAAGATAAAAGGTATAATGTGGCTGGTTGCCAGGGGCAACTGCTTCACTTTTCAGCAGATTTGGCTCCCAGTACAATATCTACACTAAGGACTCCAAATGATAAACCTCTTCCCGTGACATCACCCCCCCCCCCCCGCTCTAATACAAAACACCAGTGATTGTCTGTCCGCTGTCTCTAACATCATGTCCTCTCTCTTATCTTTCAAAAACTGAGCTCCTTGTGTTCCCACCATCTACTAACCTCCCTAAACCTGATATCTCCATCTCAGTGTGAGGCACTACCATCACTCCCAGGCAGCACGCCCGCTGTCTCGGGGTTATTTTTGACTCAGACCTTTCCTTTATTACGCACTTTCAATCACTTTCGCGCTCCTGTCACCTGCACCTCAAAAACATCTCCAGAATCCGCTCTTTTCTTACTGTGGAAACAGCCAAAACTCTCATTGTCGCTCTGATTCATTCTCGTCTTGACTCCTGTAACTCATTACTGCTCGGTCTTCCTCTTATTAAACTCTCCTCCAATCTATCCTCAATGCAGCAGCCGGGCGAATCTTTATGACCAACCGCTACACCAATGTCTCTGCCCTGTGTCAATCTCTGCACTGGACCACTACACCAATGCCTCTACCCTGTGCCAGTCACTGCACTGGACCACTACACCAATGCCTCTACCCTGTGCCAGTCACTGCACTGGACCACTACACCAATGCCTCTACCCTGTGCCAGTCACTGCACTGGACCGCTACATCAATGCATCCACCCTGTGCCAGTCACTGCACTCAACCGCCTCACCATTGGCTCTACTCGCTATACCAAAGCCTCTACCCTGTGCCAGGCATTACACCACTACATCAATGCCTCTACCCTGTGCCAGTAACTGCACTGGACACTATACCAATGCCTCTTCTCTGTGCCAGTCACTGCACTCAACCACTATACCAATGACTCTGCCCTGTGCCAGTCACTGCACTGGTTCCCATTCACTTTAGAATAAAATGTAATCTTATTACTCTCACACCCAAAGCTCTCCCCAGTGCTGCACCTCCTTACATCTCCTCCCTCATCTCTGCCTACCACCCTACCCGTGCTCTACGTTCTGCCAACGACCTTAGATTAACATCCTCCATCATCCAAACCTCCAATCTCCAGGACTTTTCTCGCGCTGCACCTCTCCTCTAGAATTCACTACCCCGGACAATCAGATTAATACTTAACATCCGCAGTTTTAAGTGCGCCCTGAAAACACATCTTTTTAGACAGGCCTATCCTTTTCTTACCATTATTTCTCAATACCTGACCCCTTCATTCAGCAGTATCCCCCACACCTAATGCCCTTCATATCTGTCATGCACGGACACTGGCTGGTGATCGGCTCATGCAGCGTTATGTTACTACCTCATTACATAAAAGATGGCCGGACCATTGCACTGAACCAGCACTTTTTACATTTTGCGTCCCCCTTATGTCCGCACAGATTGTAAGCTCTTGTTATTCATTTTGTCACTGTAATGCCTGATTTTGTCTGTACAATGTACCCCCTGAATTGTAAAGTGCTGCTGAATATGTTGGCTCTGTATAAATATAGAATATTATTATTATATTTTTATTATGCACACGACCGTATTACCCTGCTTATACACGGAGCTGTAATACAAGTCCCTACCTTGTAGAAAATGACTGTACTTAACAAAAAAAAGTTAACATAATCTTGCACGGGGAACAGGAGGCCATCTTCCATTTGCAGCGCAGAGAGATAGAAGTGCTAGAAATTTATATAGGACAACATTTATTTTAGTTCATATTAAAGGGGTTTTCCACTTTGGACCATCCCTACTTTCCCTTCCTGCAGCAGTACACACAAAACGGCATTGTGGGCGGCATGCGGCCCCGTGGTGAATGCTGGTCCGATGTGCTGTAGCTGCTGTGCCGGTGTAAACAGTGTTCAGTATGATGGTGCTGGTTGATCCTCAGGGTATATTCACACGCAGAGTCAAAAACATCTCAAAATACGGAGCTGTTTTCAAGAGAAAACAGCTCCTGATTTTCAGACGTTTTTTGTGCCACTCGCGATTTTCGCAGCGTTTTTTACGGACGTTTTTGGAGCTTTTTTCAATAGAGTCTATGGAAAACGGCTCCAAAAACGTCCCAAGAAGTGTCCTGCACTTCTTTTTCGCGGACGTTTTTTTTACGCGTAAAAAAAAAGCCGCGAAAAACGCTCCGTCGGAACACAACTCCATTTTCCCATTGAAATCAATGGGCAGATGTTTGGAGGCGTTCTGCTTCCGATTTTTCGGGCGTTTACGGCCCGAAAATAGGCCGTGTGAACATACCCTTAGCCTTGTACTTGCATTCAGTGTGGACATGATGGGGAAGTTTTTATAGGTTTCGATAATCCCTATAAGAGTATGTTCACACGCTTATAAAAAAAACTTCTGAAAATACAGAGCTGTTTTCAAACGGCCGCGTAAAAAACGCCCCGTCGGAACAAAACGCTGTCTTTCCCATTGAAATCAATGGGCAGAAGTTTAAAGGCGTTCTTCACTTTTTTGTATAAAGAATATCATGTGAATTAGTTCTTGTCTTTATAGGTAATCATTTTGTATTTTTGTCTTCTAGAATACAAGTAGAAGACAGCTCCGTTTCATTCTTACGTGCTCTTCAGCAACATGTCAATCCTGATCTTCAGCTGGTACGTGCTAGACCTTCCGTAGTACTGAATAGTTATGAAAATGACAAGAAATTAGAGATAATCCTCAGCTTTTTTTTTTTTCTTAAAGAGAAGGGAAACTCGAACACAGAATGTATAGCAAATGTCCACCATCAAGGTGCACATTACTGAGGATACTTGACTTTCATCAGGTGTGGGGCACGGATGTGGGTACACACATGGGCGCCAACCGCAGTCAGTGCCCTCATAAAAGTGCCAGCTATAGTGATTTTAAAAGTGCCAGCCACAATGCCCTCAAAGTTGTGTCAGTCATAGAGTTGTATTCCTGGCATCATGGCGTCTGTCCACGAGCGTTCATGCGAGGAATACGACATGTCATCGCTGAGGCCTCTGATTGGCTGCAGCGGTCACATACTGCCCGCATATATACAAACACTGGTAGGACCACCGAGACGTCAACACTGGATTGGCAGGGGAAAGAATCGGTCAGCTATTTCCATCTATTGCAAAAAAAGTCAAATATTTTTTATTTACTGTTTTGTTGAACATTTGGGAAGGTCAAAAAAGTAAAGAACCGGGGAATGAAGGAGTGAAAGAGGGGGTTAATGGATGAGGTGATACCGAGCAGTGATACTGGTTGGGAGGCGCAGGTTTTGGTTGTCTTATTGGTCTTCTCCCCAACATATGTTACCCTCAGTGCTGAGCTGTCCCCAGTAGTCCCTCCAGGAGGAGTATACAGGGACATATGGGGGTTGGGCTCCAGCCAGTCCTTCTTTCTTTATAGTCATTATTGAAGAGGCTGACATATGCGTGAGTCCACATACCCAGTGATGTTCTTGAAATTTGCGGATGATATATGAGCTGCCATATTGCTGAAGCAATGACACGATTTTTCTCGGATTGAAACCAGCAAACAGTCCCTAAATCCCCGTCCTCTCTGAATATTATGAACACTGGCGTGAACGCACCTTTGTATCTAATCTCATGCCTGATGAACTGGATCCTAGTCCTCTGGGATGACATGCGGGTGGTTAATAAGGGCGGCAGCTGAACGGCGATCATTTCTGGGGCTCCCTGACAACCTGAATGGAGGTGCCGTTTTCTTCTCGTCTCCTCTGTGGTGGCATTGTACTCTACTTTGCTGCCGTTTTTTTTTGGGTGCAGAATCTGCCACATTTCTTCCACGTCTGAATGTGTCCTTATGGTTTAATAATAAAAGTTCAATGACCAGCAATCCACACTTAGTTGCAGGATCCACAAAATATATTGCATATCCTTCCAGCATTATTATGTGCTGAAATAACTAGTGTGTTTATGGGGAAGTGACAAAATAAATGCACTAGTTAGAATCCAAATATTTGTGATACATATCAACGTGATTCCAATAACATGCGTGAATAGTTCACACAGGGCGAATACGCTGCTAAAAGGTACACAGCGTATCCACTCTGGCGGCCACAAGGAATTCTGCCCGAAAAATTGCACCAAATTGTTGTGCAATTTTTCTCCCGGAATGTCCCCTGCGAAAATCCTGCAAAGAAAAAAATGAATATACTTACCGTGTTGGTGCGTCCCTTCGACGTCCTGCAGCCCTGGGATGATGTTTCATCCCATGTGACCGCTGCAGCCTGTGATTGGCTGCAGTGGTCATATGGATTGAAGTGTCATCCCAGAAGGCCGGGCTGGACGGAGAAGCACAGGATTCTGGGTAAGTATGAGATTTATATATTTTGTTTTCGGAGTTGCGATTTTTGTGGCTAAATCGCAGGTTTTTTGCCACAAAAATCGCAACATCTACTATTTGTGGCAGGCTTTACCTCCCATTGAATTCAATGGGAAAAAAACGCAACAAAGAAGCGGCGATTACACAAATACAATTCACAGGCTGCAGATTAAAAAAACGCACCACAGGTCAATTTCTGAGCGTTTTTTTACACTTATCATTTACGCAGCGTGTGGAGGAGATTTGTCCCACTCTGCTGCTACTGTATTATGCTGCAGATTTTCTGAAACTAAATCCATTGCCGAAAATCCACAGTATTTACGCTACGTGTGAACCCGGCCTTATGGTTGTATATTTGGTATGTGTTAGGCCTCATTCACATGGGAGCACGGCCCGTAAAAAAACAAAAAGTAGGACATGCTCCTTAATTCCCGGCACGGTTCTACGGCACGGACACCTTTCCGTAGCGATACGGAAAGGTGTCCGCGACCAATAGAAGCAGGCGGGTCCGTAATTGCGGACCGTATCACGGTCGTGTGCATGGGGCCATTTTTAGCGCTTTCCCTGTGACATATGTATAACATCTAGGCTCTTGGGGCTGGGGTCAGATAGATGCTATCCATTTCTTTTGATAAAGCTGTAACATCTTGCTGAATTCTCTCCTATTTTACCTGATATAAAATCTTGTTTATGCTGTCATTTATATAATTGAATAAAAACTTTTCTACTTTTTTTATATACATTTGGGCATTTAAACATTTTTTCTTTGTTCAGTGTGTTTCTAGTATTGGAGGTGCCCTCATACTTAGGCTTCATGCACACGAACGTTAAAACGCCGTAATTACGAGCCGTACGGGAAGGTGCCCGGGCCGTTGAAAAATATGGAACATGTCCTATTTCAGGCCGTAATTACGGCACGGGCAGGCCCATAGAAGTCTATGGGGCTCCCGTAATTACAGGTAGCTACGTGTGTAATTACGGGAGCGTTGCTAGGCGACGTCAGGGGATAGTCACTGTCCAGGGTGCTGAAAGAGTTAACTGATCATCAGTAACTCTTTCAGCACCCGGGACAGTGACTACCGCTGGGGTTAATAGTATTAAATGTTAACTTACCAGCTTCTTCCTCCAGTCCGGCCTCCCGGGGTGACGTTTCATCCCATGTGACTGCTGCAGCCAATCACAGGCCAGTCACAGGCTGCAGCGGTCACATGGACTGCCGCATCATCCAGGGAGGTCTGACTGGATATCAAAAGAGGGACGCGTCACCAAGACAACGGTACGTTTGTACTTCTTTTACTTTCAATCGCTGCGGAAACTCTGCCCGAAAGGGCTGCCCCTTCTCTCTTTCCAGCAGAGAAAACGGGTCTGTAAATACGCATGGAATACTGGTGACACCGGACCCGCATTTACGGGCACGGGTCCATAACTAAATACTGGTGGAATACGGGTCGAATATGTGTGACACCGGACCCGTATTTACTCCAGTATTTACAGGAGGAAAAAAATATGTTTGTGTGCATGAGGCCTTCCTCCATATTTTTCAACGGCACGGGCACCTTCCCGTAAGCACACGGGAAGGTGCCCGTGACCAATAGAAGTCTATGGGCCCGTAATTACGGGCGTTTTTACGTTTGTGTGCATGTGGCCGAATTGTGTGGTTTTTCACTGTTTATTATTTCGGACCCATGTACTTTTCCTGGCATGTGTTATGTTTTCTTCTGACACAGCGATAACACACATTATGTTCTATAAAACCTTATTAAAATTCCTGATGAGTAAGTAACGCGTTCTCGGTGCTGTTGATAGCAATTAAATGAGCCGGGTGTCCTCCCTGTTTTGAATGATTAGTTTAATTGCGATTGCATGCAGTGGGTAAAAGTTGCCCTGGGGAACCGGTATCTCCGCTCGTTGCAAACATAAAAGTCTGTTCCCTGTTTTCAGTCTCGTATGAAGCAGAGACAGGTTCTTGAAAGACAGCGCCTTTTGTTGGAGTGCTTAGTACTGGAAAAGCAGGGAGACGCTGGTCCACATTCATGTCACTATGCGACTCGCCAAGAATACATTATCTGTCAGTGGGCAGAAGTCCTCTTTTAATATAGGGACTCTTAAAGAGAACCTGTGATCTCTCCTGACATGTCTGTTTTAGTAAATACTTGTATTCCCCTATAAAATAACAACCTTGGATCTTTGTGCTGTTCCTCTGCTATTCCTCCTGGAAATGTAGGAATAAATTGATAACTGGGTGTTACCATTCCCCTTGTCAATGGGGTGTACACACACACACACACACACACTTCAGGAGAGATGACAGGTCCTCATTAAAGGGGTTATCCACTTTGACAAATCGTTTTTTAATTATCTATGCCTTTTACAAATTGTTTCAACTGTAAGACTATGAAATTGAAGACCAGATTACAGCTGAAATATTTTGTAAAAACGCATGGGTATTTAAAAATTTGCATGCATTTTCCTTTCCAGCATTTCAAAAAAGGTCCAGGCTATTTAGGAGCCACAATGGTAAGACCAATTAGGCAATCAAGGTCAGGGCCCTTTTACACAGATCAATTATCACGCAAACGAGCGTCCATAGACGTGCTACCGATATGATAGAAATGTATGGGGACGAGCGATCGTAGTAACGAGGGCTCGTCCCCATACATAGCTCCTTGTGACAGGAGCAAACGAGCGCCGATCAACGAGCTATCTCATTAATCGGTGCTCGTTGGTACGGCCAAAATGGGCGGACCCTAATGGATCTGGAGAGGGAGGAATCAAAGAGAAGCTAGATCCCAGCAATCGGCTAGTTTCAGCCAGCTGCCCTCCTCTTTCGTGATCATCACATATCAATCCAAAGGGTGAAAAACAAAAATGTCTCCTATGTTTTTCAAAGGGGGAGGGGCTTAGTTTACTCTGTTTATAGATGGAATACAGAACCTGGTGTAATAAATCCCACCCTCTCAGCTTGTCCACTGCTGAAAATGGAGGTCACCAGGAGAAAACGGTCCACTGTTTTCCCCGCCAGAATTTTACTAGAACAGTTTCAGTGGCCTGGAGACTGACAGATAGGAAAATCTTTACTTTCTATGTTCTTTTCTTCCTTATTTTTAGGTTTAGTGTCCCTTTAAGTGGGACTGCTGTGTTAGTAGTTCTATCATCTTTATGTAGCTTCTTATGGCTTCCTAACAACCAAATTGCTTGATTTACATTAGAAAACACTTTCTTAGTAAAGACAATGAGATATATTTTTTTTCCGGCTGATTATAGCTGCTTCAGACAACCACAAACGAAAAAAAAAAAACATGGAGATACATAATAATTTTCTGCATATTTTGAATGCGTATTATCCAAAAGGCAGAATAAACAAATGCGCCATTTTAAAAAAAAACAATATTATTGTCAGCATCGTTATAAAAGAGGCTCGGATTAAGAAGAGGATAAATCAACATGGCAGCCCTCTCGTAACACAGCTAATGCGGTGTAATTAGAGGAACAGTCGGAAACCAAACGCCGTTTCTTAGGAGGCAATAATCTTTGTGATGACAGATGCTCGGTTTCCATGTTTGCCCTCTTCAAACATATCTAGCAGACTGTCTTCAAATGAGATTTTTGTTATCTTCTCTTGACATAGGTATAAGTGGCATGTATGAACTTTGCAGGTCTTGAACGTTTATTGTAAGGACGTGCTGTGTGTCTCAGGCTCTGCTTGAGTTAAACTTTCATCTACAAACATTCATTTTTAGGCAATTTTTACAAAAAAATTACGCTTTGATGCACAATTGTGGGTTGTGGGACAACTGCTGGGTGTCATATTCACAATGAGCCTGGTGTGTACTTAAAGACATTTTCTTATTTTAGATTAATATTCATGGTTTTATTTATTTCAAAAGTGTGGCAATCGTCCTGAAACCCTAACACCATGTCATTTTTCGGTCGAACATTATGTGCTGATTAATTTCTTAATATATCTTTATCGTGGCCGGAGCTTTCTTTTCCTGAGAGATAGCTCCAAATTCTCTGCTTGTCAAGCTGCAAGTTCAGAGCTCAGTGGGCATTCCCTGTGAAGTTGCTCTCTCCCACCGCCTCCTTTCTCTCAATGCTTGTGCATATGTCTTCTTCCTCTCACACTTAGGGTATGTGCACACACACTAATTACGTCCGTAATTGACGGACGTATTTCGGCCGCAAGTACCGGACCGAACACAGTGCAGGGAGCCGGGCTCCTAGCATCATACTTATGTACGATGCTAGGAGTCCCTGCCTCTCCGTGGAACTACTGTCCCGTACTGAAAACATGATTACAGTACGGGACAGTTGTCCTGCAGAGAGGCAGGGACTCCTAGCATCGTACATAACTATGATGCTAGGAGCCCGGCTCCCTGCACTGTGTTCGGTCCGGTACTTGCGGCCGAAATACGTCCCTCAATTACGGACGTAATTAGTGTGTGTGCACATACCCTTACAGCTGTGCAACTTGTGATGTTTGAATGCAGAAAATGCAGCTCAGTAATCGGTGAAATATAACATGCTGTGTGTGAATAACACTGACCAGAGGTGGCTCTACAGAGCTCAGGCAGAGGTTAGGAAGGAGCAGTGGAGAAACACATACAGTGAAGGAAATAAGTATTTGATCCCTTGCTGATTTTGTAAGTTTGCCCACTGTCAAAGACATGAACAGTCTAGAATTTTTAGGCTAGGTTCATTTTACCAGTGAGAGATAGATTATATAAAAAAAAAAGAAAATCACATTGTCAAAATTATATATATTTATTTGCATTGTGCACAGAGAAATAAGTATTTGATCCCTTTGGCAAACAAGACTTAATACTTGGTGGCAAAACCCTTGTTGGCAAGCACAGCAGTCAGACATTTTTAGTAGTTGATGATGAGGTTTGCACACATGTTAGATGGAATTTTGGCCCATTCCTCTTTGCAGATCATCTGTAAATCATTAAGATTTCGAGGCTGTCGCTTGGCAACTCGGATCCTCAGCTCCCTCCATAAGTTTTCGATGGGATTAAGGTCTGGAGACTGGCTAGGCCACTCCATGACCTTAATGTGCTTCTTTTTGAGCCACTCCTTTGTTGCCTTGGCTGTATGTTTCGGGTCATTGTCGTGCTGGAAGACCCAGCCACGAGCCATTTTTAATGTCCTGGTGGAGGGAAGGAGGTTGTCACTCAGGATTTGACGGTACATGGCTCCATCCATTCTCCCATTGATGCGGTGAAGTAGTCCTGTGCCCTTAGCAGAGAAACACCCCCAAAACATAATGTTTCCACCTCCATGCTTGACAGTGGGGACGGTCTTCTTTGGGTAATAGGCAGCATTTCTCTTCCTCCAAACACGGCGAGTTGAGTTAATGCCAAAGAGCTAAATTTTAGTCTCATCTGACCACAGCACCTTCTCCCAATCACTCTCAGAATCATCCAGATGTTCATTTGCAAACTTCAGACGGGCCTGTACATGTGCCTTCTTGAGCAGGGGGACCTTGCGGGCACTGCAGGATTTTAATCCATTACGGCGTAATGTGTTACCAATGGTTTTCTTGGTGACTGTGGTCCCAGCTGCCTTGAGATCATTAACAAGTTCCCCCCGTGTAGTTTTCTACTGAGCTCTCACCTTCCTCAGGATCAAGGATACCCCACGAGGTGAGATTTTGCATGGAGCCCCAGATCAATGTCGATTGACAGTCATTTTGTATGTCTTCCATTTTCTTACTATTGCACCAACAGTTGTCTCCTTCTCACCCAGCGTCTTACTTATGGTTTTGTAGCCCATTCCAGCCTTGTGCAGGTCTATGATCTTGTCCCTGACATCCTTAGAAAGCTCTTTGGTCTTGCCCATGTTGTAGAGGTTAGAGTCAGACTGATTAATTGAGTCTGTGGACAGGAGTCTTTTATACAGGTGACCATGTAAGAGCTGTCTTTAATGCAGGCACCAAGTTGATTTGGAGCGTGTAACTGGTCTGGAGGAGGCTGAACTCTTAATGGTTGGTAGGGGAACAAATACTTATTTCTCTGTGCACAATGCAAATAAATATATATAATTTTGACAATGCGATTTTCTTTTTTTTTTTTAATATAATCTATCTCTCACTGGTAAAATTAACCTAGCCTAAAAATTCTAGACTCTTCATGACTTTGACATTGGGCAAACTTACAAAATCAGCAAGGGATCAAATACTTATTTCCTTCACTGTAACTGCGGGATCAGACTACACACAGGATTTGTCTGTAGTCTATAACCAGCAGCATATGCCTTAACCTAGTGCACATTGGTCTACGTAAGAGCTGTATACACTAAACAATAAAATGACCAAATAAAACTACACCACACAGGAGAGCTGACAAGTCCTCTATACTACACCAGGGAGGAGAGCTGAGAGGTCCTCTATACTACACCAGGGAGGAGAACTGAGAGGTCCTCTATACTACACCACACAGGAGAGCTGACAGCTCCTCTATACTACACCACACAGGAGAGCTGACAGCTCCTCTATACACCACCACACAGGAGAGCTGACAGCTCCTCTATACTACACCACACAGGAGAGCTGACAGCTCCTCTATACTACACCACACAGGAGAGCTGACAGCTCCTCTATACTACACCACACAGGAGAGCTGACAGCTCCTCTATACACCACCACACAGGAGAGCTGACAGCTCCTCTATACTACACCACACAGGAGAGCTGACAGCTCCTTTATACTACACCACACAGGAGAACTGACAGCTCCTCTATACTACACCACACAGGAGAGCTGACAGATCCTCTATACTACACCACACAGGAGAGCTGACAGCTCCTCTATACTACACCACACAGGAGAACTGACAGATCCTCTATACTACACCACACAGGAGAGCTGACAGATCCTCTATACTACACCACACAGGAGAACTGACAGCTCCTCTATACTATACCACACAGGAGAACTGACAGCTCCTCTATACTACACCACACAGGAGAGCTGACAGATCCTCTATACTACACCACACAGGAGAGCTGACAGATTCTCTATACTAAACCACACCGGAGAGCTGACCGCTCCTCTATACTACACCACACAGGAGAGCTGACAGATCCTCTATACTACACCACACAGGAGAACTGACAAATCCTCTATACTACACCACACAGGATAGCTGACAGCTCCTCTATACTACACCACACAGAAGAGCTGACAGCTCCTCTATACTACACCGCACAGGAGAGCTGACAGATCCTCTATACTACACCATACAGGAGAGCTGACAGATCCCCTATACTACACCACACAGGAGAGCTTACAGATCCTCTATACTACACCACACAGGAGAACTGACAGCTCCTCTATACTACACCACACAGGAGAGCTGACAGATCCTCTATACTACACCACACAGGAGAGCTGACAGATTCTCTATACTAAACCACACCGGAGAGCTGACCGCTCCTCTATACTACACCACACAGGAGAGCTGACAGATCCTCTATACTACACCACACAGGAGAACTGACAAATCCTCTATACTACACCACACAGGATAGCTGACAGCTCCTCTATACTACACCACACAGAAGAGCTGACAGCTCCTCTATACTACACCGCACAGGAGAGCTGACATCTCCTCTATACTACACCACACAGGAGAGCTGACAGATCCTCTATACTACACCACACAGGAGAGCTGACAGATCCTCTATACTACACCACACACGAGAGCTGACAGATCCTCTATACTACACCATACAGGAGAGCTGACAGATCCCCTATACTACACCACACAGGAGAGCTTACAGATCCTCTATACTACACCACACAGGAGAGCTGACATCTCCTCTATACTACACCACACAGGAGAACTGACAGATCCTCTGTACTACACCACACAGGAGAGCTGACAGATCCTCTATACTACACCACACAGGAGAGCTGACATCTCCTCTATACTACACCACACAGGAGAGCTGACAGATCCTCTGTACTACACCACACAGGAGAGCTGACAGACCCTCTATACTACACCACACAGGAGAACTGACAGATCCTCTATACTACACCACACAGGAGAGCTGACAGATCATCTATACTACACCACACAGGAGAACTGACAGCTCCTCTATACTACACCACACAGGAGAGCTGACAGATCCTCTATACTACACCACACAGGATAGCTGACAGCTCCTCTATACTATACCACACAGGAGAACTGACAGCTCCTCTATACTACACCACACAGGAGAGCTGACAGCTCCTCTATACTACACCACACAGAAGAGCTGACAGCTCCTCTATACTACACCGCACAGGAGAGCTGACATGTCCCCTATACTACACCACACAGGAGAGCTGATATATCCTCTATACTACACCACACAGGAGAGCTGACAGCTCCTCTATTCTACACCACACAGGAGAGCTGACAGCTCCTCTATACTACACCACACAGGAGAGCTGACAGATCCTCTATACTACACCACACAGGAGAACTGACAGCTCCTCTATACTACACCACACAGGAAAGCTGACAGATCCTCTATACTACACCACACAGAAGAGCTGACAGCTCCTCTATACTACACCGCACAGGAGAGCTGACAGATCCTCTATACTACACCATACAGGAGAGCTGACAGATCCCCTATACTACACCACACAGGAGAGCTTACAGATCCTCTATACTACACCACACAGGAGAACTGACAGCTCCTCTATACTACACCACACAGGAGAGCTGACAGATCCTCTATACTACACCACACAGGAGAGCTGACAGATTCTCTATACTAAACCACACCGGAGAGCTGACCGCTCCTCTATACTACACCACACAGGAGAGCTGACAGATCCTCTATACTACACCACACAGGAGAACTGACAAATCCTCTACACTACACCACACAGGAGAGCTGACAGGTCCTCTTTAAGAAGACCTTTATCAAAACAAGGACAAGTCTTATAACAAGGATATTTGTACAGTCATACTTTTTATTCTTTTCAGGTGTTTTGTATTCTGCCCTCCCAATCGAAAGACAATTACGACTCCATAAAGAAGTATCTCAGCTTGGAGCAGCCGGTTCCAAGCCAATGTGTGCAGAACCGTACTTTGAAC
Source organism: Rhinoderma darwinii (assembly GCF_050947455.1). Lineage (NCBI taxonomy): Eukaryota > Metazoa > Chordata > Amphibia > Anura > Rhinodermatidae > Rhinoderma > Rhinoderma darwinii. The sequence goes on from NC_134688.1 coordinate 26,968,993, forward strand.
AAGCAGAACATGCTACTGAGTGTCGCTAATAAAATCGCCATGCAGATCATCTGTAAAACCGGAGGAGAATTGTGGGCAGTGGAGATTCCTGTGAGTTTCTAACCTTCCATTGAGACAGCATTAGAATTACTATAACTAAATGCCAGTTTTGTTCTTTCAGCTAAAGTCTCTTATGGTGATTGGGATCGATGTTAACAAAGACGCCATCAATAAATCTCAGTCAGTTGTGGGTTTTGTGGCGAGTACAAATTCTAGACTAACCAAGTAAGTATGCGTACTGAATATATCTATTTAGATCCATTAATTGGAGCATCTCCTTTATCCAGTGACCATCATTATGCATATTGATCCCCCAAACATCTGCCGAGTCATATTATTTGGTTGCTAGGGATGTGCTGCACTGTAATGTCCTTAGCAACCAGTTCATCTCAATTTAATCAGGTCTTCAGCTCAAGGAAGTCTTGCCACTGAACTATGGACAGATAAGGAACAAAGAGGCTTACTGGGGGTATAATAGGGCATGTGGTCCATGACGCAAGTGCTACAAGTTTTAATGTTTTTAAAGAGCGAGGACTTGTTTGTACCCCTTACATTTCTTACCCAGGGAATTAATGTGTAAAAAATGGCAGCTATTTGTATATCTTGTAACTGTGTCAATGAAGGTTTTTATGAAAGTAAACAACTACCTCCAAACCCTCAACTGTGACTGCAGTTATTTCCAATGCTCCTCTTTCCCAATGTCACACTCACACGGCTCCAGGAAGCTGATATATGAGCAGTAGAGATGAGCGAATTTGCCGAAATAGGATTTGTGGCCGATTCTATCTAATTGGCTGTCCAAGTCGATTCGGTCCGACTAAATTTTCAGCGAATCACATGACCCCCGATTGCACTGTCTGACTCTCTTATGTCTTCTAGGACTGCAAGTTCTATACAGTCCTAGAAGACATCAGAGAGTCAAGAGTACAGTTGAGGCACTTGCGATTCCACCCCTAAAATAAATAAAAACATACTCTTCTCCCCTGGTCTCCTGTAGCGACGCCTCCCTGCTGACCTCCTGAGATGACTTAGTTTTGTCTTATGTGACCGCTGCTGGGACGCATCCCTGGCGTCCTTCTGGGATGACATTGTTTCATCTCATGGACAGCTGCAGCCTGTGATTGGATGCAACGGTCACATGGGACAAAACAACGCCATCTCAGGAGGCCGCCATGTACGTGTCGCTATGGGAGACCAGGTGAGTATGGTATTTTTTTTAATCTCCCATCTTCCCCTAAATTTAGGATTTTGTAGAATCTGAAACTTATAGGAAATTCGTACCAAATTTGATTAGTTTAGCATTGATTCACTCATCTCTAATGAGAAGCTGTTTTGGGGGGGATCGTTATACCATTAAACTTCTTTAGCTGTCTGTCTGTGACGTGAAGGAAACATTGTGGGACATTTATTAAAACTGTTGCAAAGAAAAGTGAGAACTTGCGCAAATCAACCAGGCAGATTCCCCTGCGGGGAAATGTAGTATTACATGGTGGCCATTCAGATGATTGGCTGTCCATGTAATTCCAGGACGGCTCAAGTCCACCAAAGAACGACCAGTTTTGGGTTAAAGGTTGGTTCTCAGCAGAAAATGCCCTTGATGACATCCATATACCCTAAGGCTGGATTCACACGAGAATGTTCGGTCCGTAAAGGACGAAACGTATTTCGGCCGCAAATCCCGGACCGAACACAGTGCAGGGAGCCGGGCTCCTAGCATCATAGTTATGTACGACGCTAGGAGTCCCTGTCTCGCTGCAGGACAACTGTCCCGTACTGTAATCATTTTTTCAGTACGGGACAGTAGTTCCACGGAGAGGCAGGGACTCCTAACGTCGTACATAACTATGATGCTAGGAGCCCGGCTCCCTGCAGTGTGTTCGGTCCGGGATTTGCGGCCGAAATACGTTTCGTCCTTTACGGACCGAACATTCTCGTGTGAATCCGGCCTAATAGGACATATCGACAGGAGTTGTCTTCATGAGACAAATCCTCAGGATACGCCATCAATAACATGCTTGAGAAAGGTCCTGCTGGACAGAAACGTTGCATTTGTGGGTACACAAAATTCCTATTTTTGGATGTGCTGCCTTGTTCCTTGAAAATTGTTTTATCCTCCGGATAGGCCATCAATAGTTGATGGGTCGGGGTCCGACTTTCGGGACCCCGCAAATCAGCTGTTTTGAAGGGGGTGCAGTGCTCGTACGTATGTAGCGGGGATTCACAGTATTGCCCATTCACTGCAACTTGAGAAGAAGGCTGCAATACCTGTGAATTGTTGCTACAGGCGTATCGACTAATTCACAGTGAGCAAATAGAAACGAAGGTGAAGCAGCGCTCGTATGAACGCTGCACCCCCTTCAAGATAGCTCATCGGCGGGGGGTCCCGGGAGTCGGACCCCAACCCATCAGCTATTGATGGCCTATCCTGAGGATAAAACAACTTTTTAACTTAGCACTGCAGAACTTTTCTTATTTTACATTTTAGTAGGTAACAGAATATCAATTTTGCCAGATAGTTGTTTTCTATACTTTAGGCCATTTAATATCCTAGATTATTCTGGTGCTCACTTAGAAAATGACGTTTGTGAAATTTCCGCTTTGCCGATGTTTTCTCTTTTATATTTTTCTTTTTTCAGGTGGTTTTCGCAGTGTATCATTCAGAAAACATCAACCGATTTTGCTGATTGCTTGAAAGTGTGCATGAAAGGTAATTTAGCCGCCAGGCACGGAGCTGCGAGGATTGGCAGATCGCTCTCCCTGTGTATTAATCAGTCTTGGAATATCAGACAGCAAAATAGGCAGCGAAAACATGTTTACAATTAATCTGCATAATGTTTTCTGCGCGCAGAGACTTCTACAGGCACAAACCGATATTTCTACTATAGGTAAATTCCTGCAGGATGAAGCTGAATATTAAACTAACCCAACACTAAAACCGATGGTTGCAGTTTGATTTTAAAGAAGCAGTTCTAGGAAATGTTCCCAAATCGACTTGATGGTCGTCTTTTTTTAAAGTATGTTTTGGCGCAACTACTCCCAAATTAGTAACTGTAGAGTACAATTCAAAGGAATGCAACAGGACGGGGTCCCAAGGCTGTGAAAGCGTGAAAACAAATGCCCTCGTCTAGTGTAGTAACTTATTAACATACGTTTTGGTTTGGTTTTTTGTGTTTTTTTACACACTGTTTTTATTGCTGTAAATAGGGATAAAAAATACAACCAATAGGACATGCTGCATGATTAAAAAAAAAATTATCCTCTTCTTGTTTTGTGTCATATTGCATTCGAAAGAGACGTGAGAAACATAGTTCTCCTATATGTATCCCTAGAAAAATGCCGTTCCCCACCTTTCTTCTCACTAACCTCTGATCAGACTTGTCTTTGGCTGTAATGCAATGGCAGATCATCATTGGGCAGTTGCCCGGGGCCCGAGGCTCCCGGGGGGCCCATGGCTGCCCCAAGTACAATGCGTTTTTGCCGCAAATTGCGGCAAAAATCGTGACAAATCGGCATTGTGCATGTCCTGTAAAGGACCTGCAGACAAAAAGTGTCAAAGTGAGAAAGGTCCTATTGGATTGAAACGTTGCACATTTGGGTGAATAAATTCCTCCTTTTTTTTGGATTTGCTGTCTCGTCTCTCTATTTGGACTGCAGACATAAAAGTCACATGACTTTATGTCTGCAGTTCTTGTTACTGATTAGAGACCTGCTGGTCACATGACCGCAGGTCCTACAACAGCAGCAAGAGAGAACACCGTGAGGTGATGTGAGCTGCTAGGTAAGTATACGGGGATCATGGATTTGCTTAAGAGGTCTGGGGTCTGTATATTTAGGGGGTCTGTAAATTTAGGGGGTCTGGTCTTGGGTCTGTATTTAGAGGTCCGGTCTGGGGTCTGTATTTTGGAGGCCTGGAGTCTGGTCTGGGGTCTGTATATTTAGGGGGTCTGCTCTGGGCTCTGTATTAGTTTATGGGGGTCTGTATTTAGGGGGTCTGGTCTGGGTTCTGTATTAGTTGAGTCAGGTATGGGGTCTGTATTAGTTTATGGGGTCTGTATTTGGGGTGCCTGGTCTGGGGTATTTATTCGTTTAGCGAATCAGGTATGGGGTCTGTATTAGTTTATGGGGTCTGTATTTAGGGGGCCTGGTTTGGGGTCAGTATTAGTTTAGGCGTGTTACCATTCCCATTGTCAGGAGGATGTATCCCTACACAGTCTGATACTGTCAGCGATGGTTGGAGACTGTCAGTATGTAGCCCTTTGAAAAGAGGATTTGTAACACCCATTTGTCAATGCTCGCACAAAATGTGGTGCTCACTATAGACACAGCAGAGCGGCGGTGGGGAAGGGGGGCCCAAGTTTGTGGAACAGCCCAGGGCCTATGGTCTACTTAATCCGCCACCGCTGTAAAGCAACTGGCTGCAGCAAGAGCTGTCCCCTCTGCTCTGGCTTCAATAGAAGACACGGCACACGAAGTCCTGCCCCTTCAGACATTGTCAGATGAAAATGGAAGAGATCAGGAGTGAAGTTAACCCCTGCGTTCTCTACAAGATTTCTACTAGACTTTTTTTGTTTTAGGAGCTGCAGAAAATCCTGCAAAGTGACCAGTATTGTCGGCAAGTGTTCCGTCTTCTTTACTTTTATTAGCCACTTCTAGGTTTAGTATTCTTTTAAAGCATCTCTGTTAGGTCTCCTATCTAAAGCAGAGCATAGTATAGAGAGGGAGAGCTTGGGGACATGTAGTTTTCTATGACTTTAATTCAGTATTTTCATCTAAACAGCTGTACTCTGCTTGCAGACTCCTAAAGAAAGCCTGAGAGTCCTGCTTCCCCCGCCCACACACAGTGATTGGCAGCTATATATATATATATATATAAGTCATAGAAGAAAACCTGTCACTCACTCTGTGGACAAGGAGAGCAGGACTCTCTCTATAATTGGACGGGGGAAACAGGACTCACATACTTTCTTCTATAAGTGGGCGGTGCTGCCTGGACTCATAAAGAAAGCCTGAGAGTCCTGCTTCCCCCGCCCACACACAGTGATTGGCAGCTATATATATAAGTCATAAAAGAAAACCTGTCAATCACTCTGTGGACAGGGAGAGCAGGACTCTCTCTATAATTGGACGGAGGAAACAGGACTCACATACTTCTATAAGTGGGTGGTGCTGCCTGGACTCATAAAGAAAGCCTGTGAGTTCTGCTGTCCCCACCCACACACAGTGATTGACAGCTTTTCCAGTATGGATGTATGTGTATATATTTAGACCTATCAATCACTGTGTGTGGGCGGGGGAAGCAGGACTCTCAGGCTTTCTACAAGTGGGCGGGCAAAGCAGGACTCAGGCTTTCTGTAAGTGGGTGGGGGAAGCAGGACTCACAGGCTCCTCTATATGGGTCCTGGCAGCAGTTAAACAGCTTTACAGGAAAATATTGAATCAAATAGAGAACTTTATATCCCTAAGCTCAGCAAGCGTCTCTTTCAATTTAAATATAGTATGGTTGTGCGCTTACTGTAGGAACCTGACACTAAAGAATAGTCAGTAGGAAGGTGAAGTAATACAGTATTCTTCTATTTAGTGACAATTCCTATGTGTACACACAGCTAACAGCATTGGATGTCATGAGCGATATACATTGATAACGGCACTCCGTGCCACTCAGGCATCTAATGAAAAGTAGCTGGACTTTTATGAGCACTGGCAGAGAGCTATTATCTGAGGATGAAGATAAGAAGTGGAAAATATAATACCTTCTCAAGGACTCTGTATCCCGGCTCTTAATAGAGAACGCTCGCTGATAAGGCTTTGTGGCTCTATTTACTCAACATTTTCTCCCCCTGACCGTAATGGACAATATGTAAAATGGAAACATGGAAAATAAACTGATGTAAAAATATTGTCCCAGAGTGATGTTCTGCAGACACCTGCCGATCAAGAAAAAAGCCCAGCAGATTGTGGCTTTTGCCCGTAGCTCCTCCTATATCGCATCGCGCTCGCCTGCTCGCCCACAAATAACGTGCTTTGCCATGGTGGATACATTTCTAGATAAGTTTGTGTAATTTATAGAAACCAAAGGGATAAGTTGTGACGGCAGATTGGAATTGCAATGAATTGTTAGTTCTTTGCATTGACCTTATATATATTTATACATATTCATAGGATCACTTCTAAAGGTATGTTCACACGTGGTGGATTTGTGCCACTTTTTTCCTGGTATTTTTGTAAAATTGACAGCAAAATATTTTTGAAAACAAAAATATTTAAAAACTTTATTCTAGAGAATCATCATGAAAGACCACAGGTCCTATTTATTAATCTTGCTCCTAACCTTTGAACCCTCCCCAGTTATCCTTTTTAGGCTATGTTCACACGGAGTATTTTGCCGAGTTTTTTGACGCGGAAACCGCGTCGCAAAACTCGGCAAAAACGGCCCGAGAACGCTTCCCATTGATTTCAATGGGAGGCGTCGGCGTCTTTTTCCTGCGAGCAGTAAAACTCCCTCGCGTGAAAAAGAAGCGACATGCCCTATCTTCGGGCGCTTCCGCCTCTGACCTCCCATTGACTTCAATGGGAGGCAGAGAAAGCGTATTTCGCGCTGTTTTATGCCCGCGGCGCTCAATGGCCGCGGGCGAAAAACTGCGCGAAAATCGGCGTGCAGGGAGAGGAATATCTGCCTCAAAGTTCCAAACGGAATTTTGAGGCAGATATTCCTCCCCCAAAATACTCCGTGTGAACATAGCCTTACAGTGTGGAGCCCAAAACTGCAACTCATAGTCAAGATGAGACCATAACAAGTGATTTGTAAAGTTTAACCTCTCTTTTTATGCACTATAAAAATCTGCTTTTGCAATGAATGCATACATTTCTAGGAAGAATAACAGAGGAACGGCACACCGTAGCATTTATAGAAAATATGTTCCAGAATTGTTATTTCATGGGGAATGCACATATATAGTAAAACAGACACGTCCGGGGAGTTGACAGGTCCGCTTTTAGGCTATGTTCACATCTTCGTTAGTTTATTCGTTATTTTGCTTATTTTGACAGGAAAATAATAACAACAACAACAAAAACTGAAGTGCCGAACCCTATTGACTTTAACCCCTTCCCGCCGCAGCAATTTTTCCGATTTTTTTTTTTTCCTCCCCGCTTTCCAAGAGCCATAACGTTTTTATTTTTCCGTCAATAGAGTGGTGTGAGGGCTTTTTTTTTTCGGGAGGACTTGTAGTTTCTATTGGTAGCATTTAAAGTACCATATCACGTACTGGGAAACTGGAAAAAAAACTTTGCGGGCTGAAATTGGAAAAAATGCGATTCCTCAATTGTTTTTTGGGTTTTGTTTTTATGGCTTCCACCGTGCGGTAAAAACGACAACTTAATTTTATTCTGTGGCTCAATACGATTCCGGTGATACCAAATTTATATAGGTTTTATTAAATTTATGTTCTTTTAAAGAAAAAAAACTGTGAAAAAATCTTTTTTATTTCGCTACATACTGAGAGCCATAACTTTTTTATTTTTTCATCGATTGAGCGGTGTGAGGGCTTATTTGTTGCGGGACGAGCTGTTGTTTTTATTTTTTTTACGGCGTTCACCGGGTGCGTTAAATAATGCTATATTTTAATAGTTTAGACTTTTACGGACCAATTTTGTTAACTTTTTTGTATTGTCTACATTACTTTAGAGGAAAAATATGTTTTTTTTCACTAATAAAAACTTTATTTCACTTTTCTTTTTTACACATTTCATTAGTCCCTCTAAGGGACTTGAATAAGATCGCTAGTACAATACACTGCAAAACTAATGTATTGCAGTATATTGTCATTTCTACAGGCTTCTGGCCGCAGGCAGGGCTTAGCAGAGTGAAGGCAGTCCTGGGGGCGTTCATTAGGGCCCTGGGCTGCCGTGACAACATTTGTCACCCCCCGATCTCATTGTGGGGGGAGGGACGATGAGCTGTCGGAGGGGGCCACCCCCCCCCCTCTTTTCAATGCCTCAGATGCTGCGGTTGCTATTGACTGCAGCATTTGAGTGGTTAAACAGCCAGGAAAAGCGCGATCACTGTTCCTGGCCATTAGTCCCGGGTGTCAGCTGTAAAACACAGCCGACACCTGCAGTGTATGGAACGCGCTCCATACATCCCCCGCACTACGACGCACCAGACACGTCGTTTTGCGGGGAGGGGTTAATGGGTTCAATTGGGTTTCCTTCATTGTGTCGATAGTTTCACCGTAAAAAATAGCGCTGCATGCTTCACTATTTTTTCCGCCATAAGGCTACATGCACATGTTGCGTATTTTGCTGCGTAACATACACACCAAAACCACAGCAATACATAGGAAATTTGCATGTAAAAACCGCACCTAATCGTGTTTTGCAGTGCTTTTTTCTGGTGTTTTTTTCAGTTTTCGGCGCATTTTCATACTGCAGGTTTTGGTGCGATTTTCCACAGCACTAGGCAGACAGAATATGCAAGCGGAAACGCAGACAGAATATGCAAGCGGAAAGATAAATTGACATGCTGCAGATTTTAAAATCCGCACTGCATGTCAATTTACACGCGGAAAAATACTGCAGCGTGTACATGAGATTTCCTGGAATCTCATAGACTATGCCGGTACTGTATTACACTGTGGTTTAGCCGCACTCAAATACGCGCAGTAAAACCGCACGTAATACGCAGCATGTGCATTGACCCTAATGGACCGGATCTGCGACGGATGTGAACTAAGGCAATATGAATATGTACCTAGGGCAGAATATTCTGCTGACAGAGCGGCTTTACGCATAAATGGTGCTTAATATCACATTATGTTATATAGCACTGGCCAATGATCACGCCTCGTTCAGGAACTGGCAAATGTCTCTGACCTGTCCATCTATGGCCCATGTCTATTATATGCAATATAATTACAGAAGTATAACATGTCAGCGAAGTTACAGGAGGATGGACCCTGCCGAATCATCTTACACGTGACGTCTATGAATATTTCTGGTCATTCTTGTGTTCCCATTAGGCGCTATTGAAAATTGGCAGAAAAGTAATAATGAACTGCCTAACCGTATAATCATCTATCGGGACGGAGTCGGAGATGGACAGCTACAGATGCTTGTTGATTATGAAATCCCTCAACTTCTTGGCTTCTTTAAAGAGTCCCGGATTGCACACAGGTATGACGGTACAATGGAAGCATTTATTTCTACTTTAATGAAATCTCTTCAAACCTCAACATATAATCAGAATTACTTGTCCTTATAAGATCCTTTCAGTACTAGAGGAATAGTGGAGCATAATGTGCATTATTTATGCAATCCTACTATGAATCTTTAGGGCATTACTATTCAGACAGACCCCTTTAACTTATAGCTTCTATTATATACTTAATAGAGAGGACTTAGTGGGTACTTTTGCTGGTCAGGGGGCTAATTGCTAGTGCGGCCTCCCCTCAGTGGTCTTTCAGAAAGGGTTGTCTGCGTTGGACAGTCCCTCTTTGTTAGAAGGGTCCACTGATAAGCTGACCACATGGTGTCCTGCAGCTGGGATCCCCAGCGATCAGCTATAATCTGTGGGGGAACTCGGCAACAAGTATTCAAACCTCTTGCAGCGCTACCGCAGGCGAAATGAAGTATTACAAGGTGTCGATTGAAATCAACTTGCTACTGACGTGCCAGTAGCAAGTTGGGGACTTATTCCAGCTCACTACGGGAACAACCCTATTCTTGCATGTGGGTTAAAGGCTATGTAAACCCTTGAAGTCAAAATTTGTTTTTTTATATAACTGTATAATGTGATTTTGAAAAGCTTTTAAATAGGTTTTTATTTTATTTTTTTTTAAATTACTTTTTGAGACACAGCATCTATATATCCCGTATAGATAGAAGCTGTATATTGCCGTCTAAGCCGAATCCGTCAGGTCTGCAGGACTGACGGCTTTGATAAGATCAATAACAGGTGGATCCTGCGTGTCAGAGACTGTCACGATGAGTGTGTGGACCCGCTGGGCCGTAGCGGGATAGCAAATGGCCAAACAGGATACCAAGGCAAAGTCAATAGTTCGAATAAGGGTACCTGTGGCAATACAGACATTAGCGATGGCAGGCTCGGAATGGGACCTTGGCAGCAGGTAGACACCAGGAGCGGTGAAATACAACAGGCGTATTATACGACACAACACGACTCCAACTCTCTAAGGCATTTGAACAAGTTAGCACAGGATATAGGTAGCAGGAACGGGAACACTGGAAAACACTAAGAGACCATTTGCAAAGACTAACACAGGTAAACATAACAACGCTCAGGCAATGAAGGAAGGGGCTGGGCCCTTCTTATAGTCCAGGGTGATCTGAGAGCAATCAGTCATTCTAAAACATGTGTGAGTTCTGGCCCATTAAGGCCGGGAATGAGCTTGAGCGCGCACCCTAGTGGTCACTGTAGGACAGGACGGCCGCATGTGCTGACATCTCTGGGAAGGAAGACGTCTGCAGGATGATAGGAGTCTGCGACTGCGGACGTTACAGAGACACACAGGACCAGCAGTCACCACAGCCGTCAGTCCTGCATATCTAAGGATTCGGCTTTGATGGCAAAATACAGCGTCTATGTATGCTGGACAAGTAGAAACTGGGTCTCAACAGGTAAAAATTTTTTTTATAAAAATCTATTTAAAAGTTCTTCAAAATCACATTATACACAGTTTAAAAAAAAATAAAAAAATTGGACTTTAAAGGTTTACATAGCCTGTAACTCATTTGTCTTCATGTACGTCACTTGTGAGAGTCACACTATATTTGCCTTAGCCCTAGGATCACGGTGGTTGTGGTGAGGAAGAGATGTACTACCAGGTTCTTCAGTGAATCCCACCGAGGATTACAGAACCCGCCATTGGGAACCATTGTTGACAGTGAAGCTACACGACCAGAATGGCAAGTAACCTCTCAATCAATAAACCATTAATATAATATAATTACTGCACTCAAGGAACAAGAGAAATACTCAGGCATGCAATGGTTAAATACTACTACTCCTAACAGGATAAATAAAGGGAGAGTTAGCTTATGTGTGCAAAGACATTCTAAAGTCAGCGTGCCGCCAATATTGCATGAGAATTTATATGAATATCAATCTCAGAAAAGCAGCGTACAACTACCAGAAATGCTGTATAAATCCAGGTGTGCAACAAAATCAGACAATTCCTTGTAGTTCATTTGCTAAAATGTCATTGCTTGAATTTAGGGGAGACCTCATGCCTGCTGCTCCTGTCTCCCATGTCAACACTTCCTGTCCTGTTCTCCATTGGTTCAGTAATACAGATCACCATCCACATCAGTGTCCACACATTTCTGCCGCTATCCAAGCCTGTTTGGATCTTGACATTGATGTGGGCCACCAGTAGGGAACCTTATTAACAGATTTTGTCATAATCGCAACTGTATTTTTAGGAAATTTAGAAAATGTAATACTATTAAGACTTGGGCTACACAAATTACGGTAGATAGTGGTATAATCATGGTCGCAATGTGACCCTGTGACTATTGCCGTTTTCACCATTTTACCGCAATGATGACAGGAAGCACAGGACCTACGTAACAGTGACAGTCACAATACCCCAATAATAGTGACCGCCACTGATACCAGACCTCAGTACAGCCCCGTGACAGAATCTCAATTGCAGTGACAGCCACAGACCCCTAACAACAGTGACAGCCAGACCCTAATAACAGTGACAACAAGAGGACCTGCAATAACAGTAACAGACAGACCAAAATAATAGTGTTAACCACAGACCCCCAATTATAGTGATAAACACAGACCCCCAATAACCATGACAACCACCGACCCTAATAAAGGTGATAACCACAGACCCCCAATTATAGTGACAAACAGACCCCCAATAATAGTGACAGCCACAGACTCTCGATAATAGTGACAACCACAGACCCCCAATAATAGTGACAACCACAGGACTCCCAATAATAGTGACAACCAGAGACCCCCAATAATAGTGACAACCACAGGACCCCCAATAATAGTGACAACCACAGGACCCCCAATAATAGTGACAACCACAGACCCCCAATAATAGTGACAACCACAGGACTCCCAATAATAGTGACAACCACAGACCCCCAATAATAGTGACAACCAGAGGTCCCAATAATAGTGACAACCACAGGACCCCCAATAATAGTGACAACCACAGATCCCCAATAATAGTGACAACCACAGACCCCAATAATAGTGACAACCACAGGACCCCCAATAATAGTGGAAACCACAGGACCCCCAATAATAGTGACAACCAGAGAACCCCAATAATAGTGACAACCACAGGACCCCCAATAATAGTGAAAACCACAGACCCCCAATAATAGTGACAACCACAGGACCCCCAATAATAGTGACAACCACAGACCCCCAATAATAGTGACAACCACAGGACTCCCAATAATAGTGACGACCAGAGATCCCAATAATAGTGACAACCAGGGACCCCCAATAATAGTGACAGGCACAGGACCCCCAATAATAGTGACAACCACAGACCTCCAATAATAGTGACAACCACAGGACCCCCAATAATAGTGACAACCACAGACACCCAATAATAGTGACAACCACAGGACCCACAATAATAGTGACAACCACAGACACCCAATAATAGTGACATCCAGAGATCCCAATAATAGTGACAACCACAGGACCCCCAATAATAGTGACAACCACAGACCCCCAATAATAGTGACAACCAGAGGTCCCAATAATAGTGACAACCACAGGACCCCCAATAATAGTGACAACCACAGATCCCCAATAATAGTGACAACCACAGACCCCAATAATAGTGACAACCACAGGACCCCCAATAATAGTGGAAACCACAGGACCCCCAATAATAGTGACAACCAGAGACCCCCAATAATAGTGACAACCACAGGACCTCCAATAATAGTGACAACCACAGGACCCCCAATAATAGTGACAACCACATGACCCCCAATAATAGTGACAACCACAGACCCCCAATAATAGTGACAACCACAGGACCCCCAATAATAGTGACAATCACAGACCCCCAATAATAGTGACAACCACAGGACTCCCAATAATAGTGACGACCAGAGATCCCAATAATAGTGACAACCAGGGACCCCCAATAATAGTGACAGGCACAGGACCCCCAATAATAGTGACAACCACAGACCTCCAATAATAGTGAGAACCACAGGACCCCCAATAATAGTGACAACCACAGACACCCAATAATAGTGACAACCACAGGACCCACAATAATAGTGACAACCACAGACACCCAATAATAGTGACATCCAGAGATCCCAATAATAGTGACAACCACAGGACCCCCAATAATAGTGACAACCACAGACCCCCAATAATAGTGACAACCAGAGGTCCCAATAATAGTGACAACCACAGGACCCCCAATAATAGTGACAACCACAGATCCCCAATAATAGTGACAACCACAGACCCCAATAATAGTGACAACCACAGGACCCCCAATAATAGTGGAAACCACAGGACCCCCAATAATAGTGACAACCAGAGAACCCCAATAATAGTGACAACCACAGGACCCCCAATAATAGTGAAAACCACAGACCCCCAATAATAGTGACAACCACAGGACCCCCAATAATAGTGACAACCACAGACCCCCAATAATAGTGACAACCACAGGACTCCCAATAATAGTAACGACCAGAGATCCCAATAATAGTGACAACCAGGGACCCCCAATAATAGTGACAGGCACAGGACCCCCAATAATAGTGACAACCACAGACCTCCAATAATAGTGACAACCACAGGACCCCCAATAATAGTGACAACCACAGACACCCAATAATAGTGACAACCACAGGGCCCACAATAATAGTGACAACCACAGACACCCAATAATAGTGACATCCAGAGATCCCAATAATAGTGACAACCACAGGACCCCCAATAATAGTGACAACCACAGACCCCCAATAATAGTGACAACCAGAGGTCCCAATAATAGTGACAACCACAGGACCCCCAATAATAGTGACAACCACAGATCCCCAATAATAGTGACAACCACAGACCCCAATAATAGTGACAACCACAGGACCCCCAATAATAGTGGAAACCACAGGACCCCCAATAATAGTGACAACCAGAGACCCCCAATAATAGTGACAACCACAGGACCCCCAATAATAGTGACAACCACAGGACCCCCAATAATAGTGACAACCACATGACCCCCAATAATAGTGACAGGCACAGGACCCCCAATAATAGTGACAACCACAGACCTCCAATAATAGTGACAACCACAGGACCCCCAATAATAGTGACAACCACAGACACCCAATAATAGTGACAACCACAGGACCCACAATAATAGTGACAACCACAGACACCCAATAATAGTGACATCCAGAGATCCCAATAATAGTGACAACCACAGGACCCCCAATAATAGTGACAACCACAGACCCCCAATAATAGTGACAACCACAGGACCCCCAATAATAGTGACAACCACAGATCCCCAATAATAGTGACAACCACAGACCCCAATAATAGTGACAACCACAGGACCCCCAATAATAGTGGAAACCACAGGACCCCCAATAATAGTGAGAACCAGAGAACCCCAATAATAGTGACAACCACAGGACCCCCAATAATAGTGAAAACCACAGACCCCCAATAATAGTGACAACCACAGGACCCCCAATAATAGTGACAACCACAGACCCCCAATAATAGTGACAACTACAGGACTCCCAATAATAGTGACGACCAGAGATCCCAATAATAGTGACAACCAGGGACCCCCAATAATAGTGACAGGCACAGGACCCCCAATAATAGTGACAACCACAGACCTCCAATAATAGTGACAACCACAGGACCCCCAATAATAGTGACAACCACAGACACCCAATAATAGTGACAACCACAGGGCCCACAATAATAGTGACAACCACAGACACCCAATAATAGTGACATCCAGAGATCCCAATAATAGTGACAACCACAGGACCCCCAATAATAGTGACAACCACAGACCCCCAATAATAGTGACAACCAGAGGTCCCAATAATAGTGACAACCACAGGACCCCCAATAATAGTGACAACCACAGATCCCCAATAATAGTGACAACCACAGACCCCAATAATAGTGACAACCACAGGACCCCCAATAATAGTGGAAACCACAGACCTCCAATAATAGTGACAACCACAGGACCCCCAATAATAGTGACAACCACAGACACCCAATAATAGTGACAACCACAGGACCCACAATAATAGTGACAACCACAGACACCCAATAATAGTGACATCCAGAGATCCCAATAATAGTGACAACCACAGGACCCCTAATAATAGTGACAACCACAGACCCCCAATAATAGTGACAACCAGAGGTCCCAATAATAGTGACAACCACAGGACCCCCAATAATAGTGACAACCACAGACCCCAATAATAGTGACAACCACAGGACCCCCAATAATAGTGGAAACCACAGGACCCCCAATAATAGTGACAACCAGAGAACCCCAATAATAGTGACAACCACAGGACCCCCAATAATAGTGAAAACCACAGACCCCCAATAATAGTGACAACCACAGGACCCCCAATAATAGTGACAACCACAGACCCCCAATAATAGTGACAACCACAGGACTCCCAATAATAGTGACGACCAGAGATCCCAATAATAGTGACAACCAGGGACCCCCAATAATAGTGACAGGCACAGGACCCCCAATAATAGTGACAACCACAGACCTCCAATAATAGTGACAACCACAGGACCCCCAATAATAGTGACAACCACAGACACCCAATAATAGTGACAACCACAGGGCCCACAATAATAGTGACAACCACAGACACCCAATAATAGTGACATCCAGAGATCCCAATAATAGTGACAACCACAGGACCCCCAATAATAGTGACAACCACAGACCCCCAATAATAGTGACAACCAGAGGTCCCAATAATAGTGACAACCACAGGACCCCCAATAATAGTGACAACCACAGATCCCCAATAATAGTGACAACCACAGACCCCAATAATAGTGACAACCACAGGACCCCCAATAATAGTGGAAACCACAGGACCCCCAATAATAGTGACAACCAGAGACCCCCAATAATAGTGACAACCACAGGACCCCCAATAATAGTGACAACCACAGGACCCCCAATAATAGTGACAACCACATGACCCCCAATAATAGTGACAACCACAGACCCCCAATAATAGTGACAACCACAGGACCCCCAATAATAGTGACAACCACAGACCCCCAATAATAGTGACAACCACAGGACTCCCAATAATAGTGACGACCAGAGATCCCAATAATAGTGACAACCAGGGACCCCCAATAATAGTGACAACCAGAGAGCCCAAATAATAGTGACAACCACAGGACCACCAATAATAGTGAAAACCAGAGACCCCCAATAATTGTGCCAACCAGAAACCACAGACCCCCAATAATAGTACCAGACAGACCAAAATAACAGATAGAAACAGACCCTCAAGCGCAGACTCACACATATCACGGGCTCGCCACTCATGATCTATACAATGATCCTATAAGACTGAGCAGATTCAGGGCACAGCCAGGAAGGTTTGTCGTGAGGACACAGGCGTAGAGGAGCTGCATGCATTGGACCTGTAGCGTCATTCACTGATAACACAGCACAGTCATCTATTGAGATCCAGTTTTGAAATTTTTCATGTACACAAAGGAGCTTTTAATATAAAATATAATAGTAATATTCCCGCAGTAAAACTTTTTTCTAGAACCACTAAAACAGTGTAATAAAATTTCATGCAAAACGGATATCTGCGCTCCTCAGTCACGTTATATATACACGCGGAGGCTGAATGAGGAGTATTTTATGAGGGGAAAACTGATTTAATGGCTGATCCTAAATAGAAGGCTTATTAGTTATATATGTTTTTAGTTATTTTGAAAAATCAGGCGCAGATTTGGTTCAAATGTTGTTTCCAAAGATTGTGACTTAACCCTTTCCTGCTGCAGCCATTTTTCGGAGTTTAATTTTTTCCTCCCCCCACCCCTTCCAAAAGCCATAAGATTTTTATTTTTTCCATCGACATAGCCGTATGAGGGCTTGATTTTTTTTTTCATGGCAGCATTTCTTGTAACATAATGTACTAGGAAACTGAAGGAAACATTTTTGTGGGGTGGAATGGGAAAAAACAGCAATTACTCCATCGTTTTTGGGCTTCGTTTTTACGGCGCTCAACGTGCAATTAAAACAACATGTTAACTTTATTCTGCTGCTCAGTACGATTACGGTGATTTATATATATTAAATGATATATACATTTATATAATTTTTTTATGTTTTACTACGTTTACAAGGAAAAAGGTAATTGTTAAAAAGAAAATTTGTTTTTTGTCGCCATAAACTGAGAGCCAGAACTTTTTTATTTTCCGTCGATTGAGCGGTATGAGGGCTTATTTTTTTATGGTACCATTTTGGGGTACATGCAAGTTTTTGATCACTTTTTATAAAAAATTTGGTGGGAGATGAGGTGACCAAAAAACAGCGATTCTAGCATTAGGTTTTACGGATGCGGACTTACCTTTTAAGGTTTTTTTTTGTACGTAAAATGTTACCCTTTTTCATTTTTTTTCCTAGTCTCCCTAGGGGACTTGAGCCCACAATCGTTGGATCACCTGCATTATATACTGCAATACTAATGTATATATCGTGCTTTTGACAGTCTACGCCGGAGGCAGGGCTTAATAGGAGTACACAGATAGCAGAACTGGGGGGCCTTCATTAGGCCCCCAGGCTGCCCTGCCAAGCATCGTTACTCCGCGAACGCGTCGCAGGGTTGGGGGGAAGGGCTGTAGGAGTTGGTCGTCCCCCTCTTTTTAACGCCTTAGATGCTGCGGCCACTATTGACAGGACATCTAAGGGGTTACATGCTCATTACAGTGAACGGTCAGCTGTATCATACAGCCAACACCTGCATTGTATGGAGCGGGCTCAGCCCGTGAACCCGCTCCATACTTCACCTCTAAATTTAGTAAGAGAGTGCAAGGAAATAGACATCGCTGCAAACATAGGAGGCACTGACTCCAGGATTACTTTATTCCAGTTTATACAGTATATACTGTAACTTACTTAAAGGGGTATTCCAACCTTTAGCATTTTTCACCTATCCACTGTTCAGTGCTTAGCTGTTTCCATCAGCTCCATAGACTTTGAATGGAGCAGTATGGCGCCTCCGCTCCATTCAAACTTCTCCCAGCTGCCGTCTTGCAGCTGGGGGAACTGTGTCCCCCGTTCTGGCGATCAGTAGGGGTCCCAGCGGTTGGACCCCCACCGATCTAGGTGAAAAATGCTAAAGGCTGGAATGCCCCCTTAACTGTGCACCTTTAACTGAAGACTCCTTTCTCATAGGTATGACTTTTTCCTCATAAGTCAGAATGCTCGGCAAGGATCAGTCAATCCCACCTACTACAATGTTCTGTTTGACAGCAACTGCCTGAAACCAGATCACCTGCAGCGTCTCACTTATAAATTGTGTCACCTGTACTACAACTGGCCGGTGAGTAATGAGGAGCGACTACTTCTTCTGACATCTACCTGATTGGTACAGTAAGGGGTTGTCTTGTAATGAATATTCCCTGTCCATGTACCCTATTAGTGCATATAGTAGGGGTCAGCTACCTTCGGCACTCCAGCTGTTGTGAAACTACAACTCCCAGCATGCGTTGACAGCCAAAGGCTTTATTATTCCAACAAGAAGCCGTCAGGGCATGCTGGGAATTGTAGTTTCACAACAACTCGCCTGCTGCAGGTTGCTGACCCCTGTCAGAGAGTGTAATACATGGATGGCCCCTACTCTGGCGGACTCACCAGAATGGTCCATACACATATCTCTTCTTAAACTTTTCTTAAAGTTGTAAGGTCTGTAAATTTGTAACTTTCACCTGCTCCGTTGCTCTACTCTTGGTCTGCTGTCTGTTCTTAGTATTTATCATGTCATCTGAATGGTCGCTGTAGGGAAAAATTTCTGTATGGCCGCAGTCTTCTCCAATAAACAGGTGAGCCGGACCTGCGGCTGCTCCATTGCGGAGAAACGCTTTCTCTGCCGGATTATGCGCTCTCCAGCTTTTCCTGTTTTTCAGTAACAGCCGCTTTTGTTTATGGGGCTGTGTCTGGTTTTGCACCAGGGTGTAGTGGCTGCGAAAATCGGGAGTCGGCACCGGTACTGATAGCAGGTGTAGTAGGAGGAACAGCTGGAGCAACAGGAACAGGTGCCGTGATAGCTGCTGCTTGCGCATCCAGTAGCTGTGTAATAGAGTTCACTGCCAGGAGGAGTTGGTCTTGTCGTGACTGAAGGTCTCGCAGGCCTACCTGCGTGGCTAGTGACGTCGTCATGGTCTTGGGTTGACCAGCGGGGTCCATGGGCTGAGCATACTGTCATGATCCGTGGGTATGTGGACCCACTAGGCCGCACCGCCGTAGCGGAGTAGCAGCTGGCCAAACAGTCCTAGTACAATAGTACCTTAAATAGTGCAGACAGTAATGGAGGCTCGGCGCAGAGGAATTTGTAGACACCTGACGTGTGGTATATCAGGAGGTGTGACCGGTGGCACAACACGACTCCAACAGGTTAAGGCACAGGAACAGATATAGTACATGATACAGGTAGCAGGGCATGGGAACAGGATAACACTAAGGGACCATATGCTAAGACTAACATGGATGGGCAAACACAACAACGCTCAGGCAGTGAGTTAAAGGGCAGAGCCTTTTTATAGTCCAGGGTGATCATAGGCTAATAACAGATCTTACTCATGTGTGTGCACTGGCCCTTTAAGGCCGGACGCGAGCGCACACCTTACGGGAACCAGTGCAGCGATGCAGAAGTGAGTGCCGGTGTGTCTCAGGAGGGGGAAGGGAAGAACGACGGTCCACGGCTGTGGACGTTACAGTAACAACTTAACATACAGTAAGTAATAAGCCAATCAACAGAGATTCGATGTGTAAGAGAGAAATCAAATGAATGCAATGGGTTTCAGACAAGATAGAAAGATTTGCTGCATCAGTGCATTTCTACCTTAGAGTTAATTCTGCACAGATTATTCCAGACTGTGAAGGATTTTATTTTCTGGACATCAGTATATTGGAGATTTATCCTAAAGGATCAGGAGCACACTGTGCAAGAAGACTGAACTGCTGAATGCTATCTGTGCTACACTGACCTCTGCTGGTGGATATTAACATTACACTGGCCTCGAACTTCCCAATGCATCTGGCTCTGTTCACACTGTGATTGCAGTTTATGTGGCCCCCCGATGTGTGCAACTGTATGCTATATAGATGCATTTGTCGTCTATCGCAAAAAATAAAACAAACAGATACGGTTCACTATACATTTTCTTGCGAGATCTTTTTGTATTGAAAAGCATAGATAACTAACGTGTTTACATACTAAAATATTAGGTTAGATACCCCTGACGTTAAACTAATGTAAGATCCTTGAATTATTGCCCTAACATTAGCAGTTGTAAGCAGGCAGTCTATACGCTGCTGATCTCTGAGGAAACGTTTGATAATCAGAGCAGCGGCGTCTCAGCGTGAGAAGAAATTGTCCAACATTAAGTATTCTGACATAACCCAGAATTATCACTAATGCGGATACTCAGCCAAAAGTCCTTTCTGAAACTTCATCCGTCACTTCACACACAGTGGAGACGCCATTAGTCACACTGAGATAATATTCATGCCTATCACTTCAAGACTGAAGACGTCACGAAATCATCAGGGTCTGGAGGAATCATCCGTTGTTATCGATTCATACGGAAAAGCAAATGTTCATGTAGAATAGGTTTCCCCAAACCACATCAGCTATTACGGGAAGAAAAAGTCAAAGCTGTGGACAAAATAAAAAAGAAATGCCAGCTTTACTCCCAATTTTATTTTTGCTTCTTTTTATTTCTTTCAATTTTACTTATTTGAAACAAATTTTACTTGGTAGTTTGGTTGTACTTGTTTTGCTTTTTAACTATTACAGTTATTAAAGGGGTTGTCCAGTTTCAGGAAATTAATGTTATTTTTCGCATAATTGAAAGTTAAAACATTTTCCAATAAACTTTATCTAATAATTATTCACGGTTTTCAAGATCTCTGCTGTTATTCAGTAGGAACATCTATTGTTTGCTTCTAGTGGATAAAATTCTGTCCATGGTCATGTGATGGACACAGACATGTCAGGAGAGCTCCTCTTTAACTTATGTCCTTAAGGTTGCACGCACAAGCCATATCATTAAAAATGGCACATAGGTATAAACCCCAACAGCAAGTGACCCGCTCACTTTCTAGCATCTAGTAAACCTCATGGGCCTTGTAGCAGGGCCTCAATATCAGGTCACGACTTGGGCCCACCACCATATACTCAGTCCCCTTTTGGGCCAATCCATCCCTGAGGGCCTGGTTTTCCAGCGAACAGTAGGGGATATGTCTAAAAAATTAGGGACGAGTGGCGCAGTTGCCCATACCAACCAATCAGGTCACTGCTTTCATTTTCTCTAGAAAATAAGAGCTAGAATCTGAATGGTTGCTATGGGCAACTGCTCACCGTTTCCTTTGCACTACTCTAGATAAAGACGAGTGTTTTCAGATTCTAATTAAATAATTTATTTATGATTTTGAGCAGCTAATGCAGGTTTGATTGACTTTTGGACAAGCTTGCCTACTCTTCCAGAATGTCCGGTGCACTCACGGAAAATGTGGTGTCCTCCCGGAAAAGCAGGCATTTCTCCCTCTCTCAGACAGCACTGTTGAGAGAGGTGGTGCCGCCACTCTGTTATATAGACCATGCCGAGTCCATATTATTATATCACGAATGCTGAGATCTGAAGGGTGCAGTTAATGGTCACTACTCCATTCAAGGGCAGTTGTGGGTGTGGCCTATACATAAAGTATAGGCGGTTTGGGTGTGGCCTATACATAAAGTATAGGCGGTTGTGGGTGTGGCATATGTCTAAAAATGTGGCTGCATTATTCTCCTTGGTGTCAATTTCTTAAAAGGTGGCCGGTATGCTTTTGGGGGTTAATTAATATTTGTCTAATTATCTTATATCGGTTATTTCTCCATAGGGTGTGATCCGCGTGCCCGCTCCATGCCAATACGCTCATAAACTCACCTTCCTCGTTGGACAGAGTATCCACCGAGAGCCAAGAATTGAGCTTTCCAACACCTTGTTTTACTTGTAAGTTGATGTTTTTTTACACAGTACACCCAGTGATGGCCGGACAGATCTGATATGGGAAGACACTGTCCTTGTGAATTAAACAGGGACTCGTGCTGGCTTTTGAGGTCTCTCGGCCTGAAGTGCTGATTGTAACCTTTTATATTTGTTACAGGGTTTTATAGGATGTTTCTAATGTTTTGCAGCAAAATTTCTATTAAAATGTTATTATTATTATTGCTACTTTACTGTCTTTTTTTGTCTGTATGTAATAGGGGAACCCATTGGCATTACAAAATCCTACTAATCAATAGAAGAAACCTCAGTCTTTAAAGTAAATGTCCACACTTGAAGACAATTTTATTTTATTTTTTTATAAATAGATTAAAAAATTTACGCTGATTTATTTCCCCCCTCATAAGCACTTTGGGGGGCAATTTATTAAGACTCCTATTCCATACACCACAGTCTTAATTGAAAGAAAAATTGGGGTAACATGCAACACAAAAGCCTCTTGATAAATTTGTTGCATCTTTCATCCTGACTGTGCCACAACAACTATGGCCATGCACCATACATTCCCCCCACGTTGCCCATAAAATAGAAAACACATACTCCCCTCACCGCTCCTCTTCTCCCCCTTCAGGTCCATTTATCCTTCTAGTGCGGCTCATGTATGCGTCGCATACAACACTGCCTGGCGTCATTAAGGCTTCGTTCACATCTGCGTCAGGACTCTGTTCATCGGTTCCGTCTGAGCTTTCCATCAGGGGAACCCATGAACGGAATCCAAACGGAAACAAGTGGAAACCATAGGTTTCCGTTTGCATCACCATTGATTTCAGTGGTGACGGATCCGCTGCAAATGGCTTCCGTTTGTCACCATTATGTAAGGGTTCCGTTGCTTTGACAGAATGAACAGCGCAGTCGACTACGGTATTGATTACATCAAAACAACGGAACCCTTATACAACGGTGACAAACGGAAACCATTTGCACCGGATCCATCACCATTTCAGTTTGCCTTCTATTCATGGGTTCCCCTGATGGAAAGCTCAGACGGAAGACATGAACGGAGTCCCGACGCAGATGTGAACGAAGCCTAAGTTGTATGAGTCGCGCTGCAGTGTCGAGGGAGCCGGAGGGGAGAAGAAGAGCGGAGAGGTGAGCATAATTTTAATTTATTATTTTTATTATATTTTTATTTATTTAACTGTCAAATGGGAGGGTGACGGGGGTTAGTGTGATTCGGGGGGAAAGGTACAAAGCTAGGCATGGACCTTTACCCTGCTACGCCCCATAGACTGAAATTTTCACCAGCTGGGAGCTAGCGGACATTTCTACTATAATTACGCCAGTTTTCTGACGAAATTTATAATAAATTTGTTAAGCCACAGTGGCCACACCCCTTTGCATAAAAGTTGCGAGGGTGGCGCAAAAGCTTTTGGCCCCTTTTGCTAATTTTCTGCACCAGAAAACTCGCGTAGAAAGGTTGATGAATTACCCCCTTTGTGTATGTACCCATATGTTGCCATATTTTAGGACATTCTCCTGATGTATTAATGGTAGAGGTCTGTCCTAATAACAGATTTCCTGAGTAGCTGTAGAGCACTGTCGCCCTATCCATCAAATCAGCCACTAATACTATTAACTGTGATTCCCGCCAGGTCACCAATTAGTCACCAAGAAATGGGCATGGTTAACTGGGTACATTACATATTAGTGACCCATCGGGTACTAGTCTGATATATATCACTGGAGGACTAGTTGGGGGGCATGAGTACCTCCAGGGAGTGAGCATGCTGTATACTATTGTGTCACTTGGGTTTGTCATAGTGTATATTGTGATGTCCTGCAAAGTCTCACATGACATCAACTCCCATCTTCCTGCATCCTTACAAAATGAAAGGAGCTGCTGCTGACCGGTAAGTAAAAAACTGTCCGCTACTACAGCAAGGGCACTGCTACATAGCTGGCACTACTCTAAGGGCACGACTGGGTTTCTAACATTGCTACTTGGCATTATGATACCTTTTGTGCGGTTGTTTTATCACAGCTGATTGAGCAGAGACTGGGAGTTCTATACACAAGACGGCCAAACGTAGGCAGACCCCCTGACCATCGCACCTATATGAGCTTGTGGGACATCCCATTCCAAAACCATGCGTGTAATATGGAGTTGGACCCCTTTAGTTTCTGCCCTTATAGGAAGACTTTCCGCAAGTTTCCGGAATGTGTCTGTGGGAAATTGTGCCCATTCTGCTGAATGAGCATTTGTGAGTTCAGACACTGATGTTGGAGAAGGTCTGGATTACAATCTCTGTTCTAGTTCTTCCCAAATGTGTTAAATGGGGTTGAGGTCAGGGCTTTGTGAAGGACACTCGAGTTCCTCCACAACAAACTCCTCACCCCGTGTCTCTATGGTGCTCGCTGTGTGCCAGGGGCGCACCCTCTTTGTATGCTCCAGTATCAACATTACCCTTTACTGGAAATAAGGGACGAAAACCCTGAAAAAATCCCCAGACCATTATCCGTCCTCCACCAAATGTTACAATCAGCACTACATGTTCCGGTAGGTGGCGATCTCCTGGCATCCACCAAACCCAGATTCCTCCATCAGACCCCAGGTAGTGAGACCTAATTCATCACTCCAGAGAACACGCTGCTCCAGAGTTCAGTGGCTGCGTGCTTTGGGCCGACGTTTTGTGATCTTGCCCTTGTATTAGTGTTACCATTTGGTATAATAGAGTGGGTAGTGTTTGTAGTATTTGGTATATTTGTTTAATATATGAACTAATACTGCCATAGTTACATAGTTCGTACGGCTGAAAAAAGACACATGTCCATCAAGTTCAACCAAGGGAAGGGAAAAGGGAAGGAAAAATTTCTACACATAGGAGCTAATATTTTTTTGTTCTAGGAAATTATCTAAGCCTTTTTTAAAGCCATCTACTGTCCCTGCTGTGACGGCTCCTGCGGTGACTATTCCATAGATTCACAGTTCTCACAGTAAAGAAGGCTTGTCACCTCTGCAGCTTGAACCTTTTTTTCTCCAGACGGAGGGAGTGCCCCCTTGTTTTTTGAGGGGGTTTTACATGGAACAGGATTTCACCATACTTTTTGTATGTGCCATTCATATATTTATATAAGTTAATCATGTCCCCCCTTAGTCGTCTTTTTTCAAGGCTAAATAGGTTTAATTCTTTCAATCTTTCCTCATAACTTAAATTCTCCATGCCCCTAATTAGCTTCGTTGCTCTTCTTTGTATTTTTTCCAACTCCAGGGCATCCTTTCTATGAACTGGAGCCCAGAACTGAACTGCATATTCTAGATGAGGCCTCACTAATGATTTGTAAAGTGGTAATATTACATCCCTGTCCCGTGAGTCCATGCCTCTTTTAATACACGACAATATCCTGTTAGCCTTTGAAGCAGCTGATTGACACTGCATGCTGTTATTGAGTTTATGATTTACAAGTACACCCAGATCCTTCTCAACAAGTGAATCCGCCAGTGTAGCTCCCCCTAGGACATATGATGCATGCAGGTTGTTGGTACCCAGATGCATAACTTTACATTTATCTACATTAAACTTCATCTGCCAAGTGGACGCCCAAACACTTAGTTTGTTTAAATCTGCCTGCAATTCATGAACATCTTCCATAGGCTGAACTATATTACATAGCTTGGTGTCATCTGCAAAAATAGAAATAGTGCTATTAATCCCATCCTCTATATCATTAATAAATAAGTTGAATAATAGGGGTCCCAGCACTGAACCCTGGGGTACACCACTTATAACCGGTGACCATTCAGAGAAGGAATCATTGACCACAACTCTCTGGATACGGTCCTTGAGCCAATTCTCAATCCAATTACAAACTATATTTTCTAAACCTATAGTCCTTAATTTACCCATTAGGCGTCTATGGGGGACAGTGTCAAATGCCTTTGGAAAGTCCAAAAACACTAAATCCACAGCGGCCCCTCTGTCTAGACTTCTGCTCACCTCTTCATAAAAACAGATTAGGTTAGTTTGACAACTTCTGTCCTTAGTAAAACCGTGCTGGCTGTCACTTATAATGCTATTTATTGTCACATAATCCTGTATATAGTCCCTCAATAGCCCCTCAAACATTTTCCCCACGATGGATGTTAAGCTTACTGGTCTATAATTACCTGGGGAAGACCTAGAGCCCTTTTTGAAAATAGGCACCACATTTGCGCTGCGCCAGTCCCTTGGCACTATACCAGTCACTAGAGATTCTCTGAATATTATGAAAAGGGGGACAGAAATAACTGAACTAAGCTCTTTAAGAACTCTAGGGTGTAACCCATCTGGTCCCGGGGCCTTGTGCACATTTATTTTATTTAATTTAGCTTGGACCATCTCTACATTCATCCAATTCAGTATATCAACTGATATATTAACAGCACTGGCACCGGCTACATCAGCTGCTCTTTCTTCTGTTGTATATACAGAGCTAAAGAACCCATTTAGTAACTCTGCCTTCTCTTGATCCCCTGTGATCAACTCCCCATTACCATTATCTAGGGGTCCTACATGTTCAGACCTGGGCTTTTTAGCATTTATATACTTGAAGAATTTTTTGGGATTTGTTTTACTATCCTTGGCCACCTGCCTTTCATTTTGTATTTTTGCTAATTTTATTACATTTTTACAGATTTTATTAAGCTCTTTATATTTTACAAAGGCTACAGCTGTACCCTCAGATTTGTATTTTTTAAATGCCCTTTTTTTGTCATGTATTGCCCCTTTCACAGAAGGTGTAAGCCATGTGGGGTTTAATTTGAGTAGTTTATACTTGTTACCTGTAGGAATACATTTTGCACTATAATAACTCAAAGTAGATTTGAAAATCTCCCATTTATCATTTGTCCCATTAATTGACATTAGCTCTTCCCAGTCTATATCCTGAATTGCAGCCCTCATCCTGGGGAAATTGGCTTTCTTAAAATTAAATGTTTTTGCCCTCCCAGCCTGCGTTTGTTTTTTACAGTATAGGTAAAATGTAACTATATTATGATCACTGTTACCGAGGTTTTCACGAACATTGACATTCCCAACAAGATCTGCATTATTAGAAATGACCAGATCCAACAGAGCTTCACCTCTAGTCGGGTCTTCCACAAACTGGCCCATAAAATTTTCCTGCAACAGGTTGAGGAACTGTCTCCCCTTTGCAGTTGAAGCAGAACCATGACACCAATTAATTTCCCGGAAATTAAAATCTCCCATTATCACTACAGTACCCGCCTGTGCAGCCTGCTCCATCTGTTTATATAGCTGAACTTCCATCTCCTCAGTTATATTGGGGGGTCTATAGATTACACCAAAAGTAATTTTTTCAGTGTTTACCTCCCTTTCTAGTTCCACCCACAAGGTTTCAACCTCCTCACAGTATTCACCCACTATTGTCTCTTTCACACTCGCCTTCATATCACTTCTCACATACAGACATACACCACCACCTTTCCTATTTGTCCTGTCTTTCCGAAAAAAGTGTAAAACCCTGTAGATTTACAGCCCAGTCATGTGAAGAGTCCAGCCATGTTTCAGCAACACCAACTATATCTATATTTTCTTCCAGTATCAAGGCCTCCAGCTCCCCCATTTTGCTTGCTAGACTTCTGGCATTTGTGAACATACACTTTAACTTGCCTCTCAGTTTTTCACTTTTATTATCAGAAATGTGATTTGACATTAATCGGGCCTTTTTATTTACACTGATGTTTTGTAACGAAAGGATCTCCTTATCTTGTTGTCTAGTCCTCTCCCCACCGTCTGTTTCTCCCCCCACCAATATAGTCTGACCCCTCTCTAAGGGTATGTGCACACACACTAATTACGTCCGTATTTGACGGACGTATTTCGGCCGCAAGTAGTGGACCGAACACAGTGCAGGGAGCCGGGCTCCTAGCATCATACTTATGTACGATGCTAGGAGTCCCTGCCTCTCCGTGGAACTACTGTCCCGTACTGAAATCATGATTACAGTACGGGACAGTTGTCCTGCAGCGAGGCAGGGACTCCTAGCGTCGTACATAAGTATGATGCTAGGAGCCCGGCTCCCTGCACTGTGTTCGGTCCGGTACTTGCAGCCGAAATACGTCCGTCAATTACGGACGTAATTAGTGTGTGTGCACATACCCTAACCTGGCTACCCCTTTTTTTTCTACATTGACCTCCCTCCTCAGCCCTAGTTTAAATACTCCGCCACCCCAGCTAGAATTCTCTCCCCCAGCACAGCGGACCTCAGTTGTTATTTCTTGAGTGTACTGCTTTTTTGGGACCGTGCTGTCAACGTACATTTTATCCTGAAGAAAAGTTCCTTCTTCTGCCACTAAGTGGCGCACAACAGACATGGCTAAGTAAGCCCGTCGCAGCATGCAGACAAGTACAGCAGTATAAGAGCTTGTTCACATTTTATATTGCACCACTTGCTAAAACAGACTCTGAGACGGGGTTAACACGTAGCGTAAATACTGTGGATTTTCCCCAACGGATTTCATTGCGGAAAATCCACAGCATAATACCGTAGCAGAAGAGTGGATTTTAACAAATCTCATCCACACGCTGCATAAAAAATCTGCAAAAAAAAACGTTCATAAATTGACCTGTGGTCCGTTTTTTTTTAGTCCGCAGTATGTCACTTTATGCTGCGGACTAAAAAAACGGGCCACAGGTCAGTTTATGAACTTTTTTTGGGCTGATCGCTGCTTTTCTGTTCCAGGTTTTGCCCATTGAATTCAATGGGGTGGTAAAACCTGCCACAAAAAGCTGCAATTCCGCCACAAAAATCACAACTCAGAAAGAAAAAAATTATTACACTTACCCAAAACTCACTACTTCAGAGTCCAACCCCGCCTCCAGGGATGACGTTTCATCCCATGTGACTGCTGCAGCCAATCACAGGCCAATCACAGGGTGCAGCGGTCACTTAGGATGAAACGTCATCCATGGAGGCCGGGCTGCAGGACGTCAGAGGGATGCGTTGCCATGGCTACGTGTATAGACATTTTTTTTACGTGCTCTGTTCCGCAGCGGACATTCTGGCTGAAAAACTGCTCAGCAATTTGTCACGGTTTTTCGTCCGGAATCCCCCGCGGTGTCTGGGGCAGCTATGCTGTGTACCTTTACGCAGCGTATCCACCTTGTGTGAACATACCTCTAGAACGGCTTCTATCAGGGATAGTGTCTGCAGTGACAGGTAGTTTACATTAAAACTCAGATCCCGTAGGTTCTATGATTTCTAAGTCTCCATGTGACCATTATTATATTTATAACTTATTTAAACTATTATGTATGTCTTAAGGGTATGTTCACACGGCTTATTTTCAGACGTTTTTCGGGCCATAAACGGACGAGAAATCGGAAGCAGAACGCGTACAAAAATCCACCCATTGATTTCAATGGGAAAAACGTTGTTCTGTTCCATATTTTCAGCCATATTTTGTTAACCGTGTGAACATGGTCTCACCCTTCACAAAAAAACTTAAGTTAAACTGCAGTAAAACCCTAGTAGGTCTCCATGTAACATTCCCAGTGGTCCCGGAAGCTGAGATATGTGGAGCTATTTGTTGATGTAATCCCACTCTTGCAGCTGCCCCACTGGCTAGAAATTCCTTTAATCTGGAATCTGATAATCCTTAAAATCTGATCATTCGGTAATTGTTTCAAATTCAAAACTGCAATATAATGTGGAAGACCAGGTAACGGAGCAGAGATATTCAATTATAAAATGACTCTCAATGCCGGAGTAAAGGAATGTTACTGTCTAAAGAAATCAGAGGACATGGAGGGCGCTGCTAGAACGAGATTTCCGAGATGTAGGTGTAGAAATCCATGAAGGGTATTCGCTGGCACCGCCACCTGTTGTTAGGCAGCTGTACAAATCTATTTGGTTGCGGCCTAGAAATTTCAGGGACGTCTAAAGGACTTCGTCATGAATAATTACTTAGGGGAAAACCAAAATGAAGTGTCCCTTACATTAGTTGCATCAGCAGCAGCAATTATTGTAATCAAACAGGGGCCTAAAAAACGAAAAGTAACAAAAAACATCGAATTTTAATGTTTTTTTTAGGTAAAGGAAAAACACAGCTAATATATTCAATGATTTCTGTGCTTTTATTGGAACATACTACATTTTTGGAACTCATGGTCTCATTTATCAAAACTGTCTGAGGGTACGAAGAAACACGGCGTAAACACTGCGGAATTTCCGTAATTGCGGAATATCCGCAGGGTATTATATTACAGTAGCAGCAGTGTGGGTGACATTTCAACAAATCTCATCCCCACATTGCGGCATAATGCGCTGAATAAAACCGCACATAGATTGAGCTGCGGTACAGTTTCTTTAATCGCAGCATGTCAATTAACGCAGCGTAATCGCAGCTCTTCTGTTGCAGGTTTTCCCGTTAGATGTAATGGGTGCTTGAACCTGCAACAAACTGGTGTATGTTGCTACCTTTGCGGCGGAATCACAACGATTCCGCGGCAAAAATCGCAAGTAAGAAAAATAAAATAAAGTTATACTTACCCAGAGTTCCCTGCTTCTTCTCCTGGCCGGCCTCCTGGGATGACGTTTCAGACTGTAGCGGTCGCATGGCCTGCAACGTGATCCCAGGGTGCCAGACTGCAGAGAAGAGGGAGAGGGTAAGTATGTGCGTTTTTTAAATTATTTTACTGGCACTGCATTACGCAGCGGAAATTCCGCCGGATCAACGTACCACAATGTGATTTTCGGACGGCATTCCCTGCTGTGTTCAGGGTGGATATGCTGGAAGCCTGACGCAGCGTATCCGCTCTGAACATGCTGTGTTTTCCTACCCTGAAAGTAAAAGTGTCTGTTGCCCATAGCAACCAATGACCGTTCAGCATTCATTTTTTTCAGGCGGTTTAAGGCTATGCTCACGCAACAAAATTTTCCTGAGCAAAAATCCGACGTGGAATTAACCGAGAATCCACGGCAGAAATCTAAGGCTGAACCTCGAAATGTTCCTGTGGTTTTGCAGCAAAACTAACCGCGTTTCGGCTACATTTTAGAACCATAAAACCATTCAATGGGAATATTCTGCATGTGGTTACTTATGAAAACTGTCTAACATGAAAACTAGCCTTGTTGCCCATAGCCACCAATCACAGCGCAGCTTTCACTTTACCAGAAAGTTAAAGAAATGAAAGCTGTGCTGTGATTGGTGGCTATGGGCAACAAGGCCAGTTTTCATGTTAGACAGTTTTCATAAATCTCCCCATAGTGTCTATATAGTAGCGCCAAAACAAGGAGAGGTTATCACAGCAACGGAGATAAAAAGTTAAATATAATATAATGGGTGCAAAGGAACCTGATCCAAAGTCCCATGAATGGAATCCACAAACAGAGCAACAAGGCAGCACATCCAAAATGATTGGAAATGTATTCACCCACAGGTGCGACGTTTCAGTCCAACAGGACCTTTATCAAGCATGTGAACATACAGCAAATCCACAGTATATACTGTAAGTATATAAGGACTCAACGAGTCATAATTGCCAATAATACAATCAATACAAAAAGTGTAAAAGACATTATTGCATTTATAATAAAATATATCACATAGTAAAGAGCAAGGAAATTACAGGGTAAACATATTAAATGTGCAAGTAATTATTATAAGGTTACCAGATAATTTATAGCTTACGCCTAATTTACTCAGGTGCAAGTGAGTAAAAAGTGAAATGTATTATTACATACATTGTAGCATGTGGACTTCGTATGCCTCCGTCTCGGCGTCTCCAAATAACTATTGCGCATGTCCATCAAAACATTTTAATACACCAACACTAGAGGGTGCTATGGGACTAAAGAGCGCATGCGTGTCCGGGCAACAGACCAAATGTCTGTATCATGCCTGTGAGAGTCATTGTGACATCACTCACGTAAGTGCATCGATCCACCAAGTCACATCTAAAAACGAATGTGTGTGCTACTATTTTTAAGACAGTTTGATATAAATCTTATTATAAAAGGCAATATAATAGTAAAGAGTACACATGGGTCTAAGTTCAACTGTACTATATAGGAAAATACTCAAAGGGAAATGCCCTTGGACCAAAGAGGCAAGAGCGCATGCGTGCCCTGCAAATGGAAGATATCTGTATTATGTCGACGTGAGTTATTCTGATATCACTCGTATATGCGCTACTCTCTCGGTGATCTATCATGCATCATCCTAGAATCGTGCAGTTGCGATGCGATCGTCTAGAGTACAGATTGTGATTTACATAAGAAACAGGAGGTGAATTCCAAATGTGGAAAACACTAAAGTGGGAAAATAATAACAACACATAAAAGAATTAATATAAAAAAGCATAAAGAAATTTATATATAAGTGTGATAACCTAGGGGGCCACTATATGGGCCCAAATATAAGAGCGTTTCCTACTAAGGTGGAGATGATAACTGTCCCACAAGAATATAAACCCCATAAAG
This sequence comes from Rhinoderma darwinii, assembly GCF_050947455.1. NCBI lineage: Eukaryota > Metazoa > Chordata > Amphibia > Anura > Rhinodermatidae > Rhinoderma > Rhinoderma darwinii. The sequence continues at coordinate 27,001,805 of NC_134688.1, forward strand.
GTAAGATTCAATACCTAGACGCTACGATAACCCCATCATGGGTCAATATTTTTTACCACGACAATAATAGATGATCCATGATATAAGACATCCCTATTGTGTCTATCTCATCAAAGAAATGTTTCGTAACCATGCGTACTATTTATTAATAAAGCACAGATCCAACAGTCCAAGAGTTAACATACAATATAATGGTCCGCATATGAAGAAGATGAAACAAATGAGTTCAGAGGAAGTCCACATGTCTATTTTCATCTAGAAAAAATATAAAGAAGAGAAAATAAATATATAGTAATACAAACTCTATAATGTAATATAAAGTAATCCAATTATTATAAGAAATGTATGTTCGGTTTCCAAACGGTACTCAGGATACATCTGGAACATACAAGTGTATCCCATAGGATCACACAGAAAATAGTAAACCCTTCATGTCATGCCAGTGCTAACCTTAACGTCAACATTCAGGCCATTGGGTGATAATTAATGTATTTAGCCGAACGATACATTACAATTCTTTACGTTTAAGTTTCACTGTCCTATCTCCCCCTCTGCTATGCATCGGTGCATGGTCTATAATCCAAAATTTAAGGTCACTGACACTATGCCCGGCTTTTTCAAAATGACTTGAAAGAGGTAGGTCAAGTCTCTTTGTTCGGACAGTCAACTTATGCTTGTTGATTCTGACCCTACACTCCTGGGTTGTTTCCCCAATATAAATTTATTTACAGGGGCATATATCACAAATGTTGATGAACAGGTTAGAAAATGTTTAATCTGAGATATTCTACACTGGCCGGATCTATAAACACATTACCCTGTACAAGATTTCCACAATTTCCACAGTTAAGACACGGAAAGCAACCAGTTTTAAGAGGAGCTAATGTCATTTGATGGCATTTGTGTAAGGGTCCTGTGTCAGCGTGTGCCTAATGGTCCTTCACATTTTTAGATCGTCTAAATGCCATCCTCCCCCCAATTTGAATTCCCGTACAAAACCAGACAAGCAATTGAACGTACGCCATTCACGGCGAATAATATCGCCGATTTTACCACTAATGCCTGTGTATGTTGATACAAAAGACAATCTTGATGGCGACATATGTCTACAAGGAGTCAATAGAGATTCACGAGACGTAGTACTCACTATGTTTCTCTGTCTACTTAGGATGGAGGGTGGATATTGACGTTTAAGGAATTTGACGCTCATTTCATCAAGTCGTTTAAACAAATGCTGTGGCTCAGATACAATGCACTTCACCCTGAGCATTGACTAAAAGGAAGCGATTTAAGCATGCGTTTGGGATGCTGACTGTCAAAATGTAACAAGTTGTTACGATAAGTGGGTTTAATGTATGAATCCTTTACCATCCTATTATCCAATCTATAGAGCATTGTGTCGAGGAATTGCAGGGACAGTTCATACGAACTCATGGTGAATTTGATGTCAGTGTCAATAGTGTTCAAAAAGGAGTAAAACTCCTCTAATTCACATATGGTACCTGTCCAAATAGCAAAGACATTGGCGATGTATCTCCACCACCTCAGTACATGACTAAAGTGGTGGGATACATAGACGTGTCTCGACTCAAGGGCCGCCATTAACATATTGGCGTAAGTGGGAGCCACATTAGAGCCCATGGCGGTCCCTTTATTTTGTACAAAATAGGAAATACTTCTGAGTGAGAACTATCTCCAGTAAGCTCATCAAGAATGTGACGCATTCAACTGAAAAGGATTTACCCCTTAAAACTTCATGAACCACCTCTAGACCCCTAGAATGTTCAATAGAGGTGTATAAACTACACACAACAAATGACACAAAGATGACCTTGCCATTGACTGACACATCCTTAAGCTTTACAATGAAGTCCGAAGTATCTTGGATATAAGAAGGGGCAGAAGTGGCATGTGATCTTAACACCTCATCAAAGAAAGAGGCTATTGGACCAAAAATGGAACCCCTACCCGAGACAATCGGTCGACCAGGAGGTTTTTCCAAACATTTGTGGATTTTGGGCAGGCAATAAATTACCAGGGTTACCGGATGAGGCACTGTGGGAAATTCAACCAACTCTTTGACGATTATACCCCCTAACAAGGATTGCTGTAATAGAGCACTAATCTGATGCTGGATATGGAATTTAAGGTCACCACCCAATTTACCATAAACAGCAGTGTCTTCAACCTGACTTGTAATTTCACTCAAATACAGCCTTTGTTGGCTGGCTTGATCGTGAGGGATACATCACTGGTGAGGGTCCGTAAGGCTTCTCTTTCAACTGCTGTAAGGTTAGACCCTAGTGGCAAAGACCCCCTCTCGTCATCCCTAAGTGCATGTACTCTCTGTTTAATGGCAATAATGAATCTATGAATAAATGAGCATCTATGACTGGTTGCCAAGAGCTCTTTTTAAAGAGACCTCCCGAATTCAATGACAGTTCACTCACAGTTACCTTATCATTAGATGGAAAACTATCTGGAAAAAAATTCTTAGGTCTAATGCTGCGAAAAAAAAGTGTATAGGTCAAGCTCAATTTGGAACCAGTCAAGTTTTGACATTGGGCAAAAAGATAAGCCCTTGTTAAGTACAGAGATTTGTGCACATGACTATGACTGTGAGGAGATATTTGCCACCAGGTCTACTTATCAGTCCTGTGTTCTCTGCCACGTGTCAGGTATCCTTGCTTCTTAGTTTTCTCTGGTTTTACTTTTAAACCTCCTCCTGTGTTTACGACCACCTCTTAGGGTATGATACCCGTTGTGCTTAAAAAAGAAACCGTAGAATCCAATGTATCCATCAAAGGTGTCTGTCTCTTTTTCCTATATCCCAGTTTATTTTGTACAAAGCCCCGGGTTTGTATCGGTTCCTTTTGCCAATTATAAATGCGACCATCTTTATAGTCCTCAATATCCCGAGCCCATTTCTGGCGCTTGGTGTTCTCCAAATTGGTACTGTACTTCACAAATGACTCAAGGGCACTCTCCTTATATTTCTGCGATTCCTCTGTGGACAGGTGATCAATTAGAAGATCGTCTAGTTCCTGAACTCTGCAGTTGACATCATGTAATTTCTTTTGAAGGAATTCAATGTTAAGAAGAATAATGTCTCTTGCAAATTGGTTGGAAAACGGACAAAATCGTTGACAAAAGTCAGGGTTTGCTGGAAATAAATTCGGAATGAGATTGGATCTCATACCTCTAGGAATACGATCCGTTTTAAAGTATTCTCCAAGAGTAATCAGATGGAGTTGCACGGTAATGGCTCTCTTTGATTCCATCGCCCTCTTTCTTTTAATATTGTCAGCAGAGGGTATACTGAGAAATGTAGCATCACCAGAAATACCTTGTAAAATCCTGTTGATATCCTGATCAGAGTATGAAAGACAGGAGGGTGCAGTATCCATATTGAAAAATTCCAGATATATGTCAAATATAAGAGCTAAGTGACAGGATCACAAATTGCAAAACAAGGAGAGGTTATCACAGCACTGGAGATACAAAGTTAAATATAATATAATGGGTGCAAGCCTCAAAGGAACTTGATCCAAAGTCCCACGAGCGTTTGCTCGTTCATTGCCTGATCCTTGCAAAATTTACACAGGGCAATGATCGGGAGCGAGCGTTCTGTGAGCGCTCGTTTGCCCTTTAATTGGCCCGTGTAAAAGGGCCTTAAAGCCTTGTGGAGTGGAGCTGACACATTGAAAATTGGTGACGGTGCAGGAGTATTATGAGGAGTTTGGTGCGGAGAAAATCAAGTGTCCTGCACAGAGTCCTGACCTCAACCCCATCCAACACCTTCGAAATGAATTGGAATGCTGATTGCGAGCCAGACCTCCCCAACATCAGTGTCTGACCTCACAAATCCTATTTTGGCTGAATGGGCACACATTCCCTATATACACACTCCAAAATCTTGTAGCAAGCCTTCCCAGAAGAGTGAAAACTGTTATAGCCACAAAAGGGGCCCAACTACATATCAACACCAATGATTTTGGAATTGGATGTTCAACAACATCATATAGGTGTGATGGTCAGGTGTCCACATACTTTTGACCATACAGTGTATGACCGCCAGGGAGCCAAGAGGCAAAAACGAAAAAATAATTCAGGTGGCCAAAATTATCTGGGTCTACTCTGGGGTTTGACATATGTCACCATTGCAATAAATGACATATAATTATAGGGTATCTGTATAACATGACATAATTAGCCAGTGGAGAGAGCAGCTACAGAAATCTCTCTCTATATCTCTCTCTGTCTCGTTCTCTCTCATAGACATGTCAGGAACGGTGACGGGTCCTCTTGAACAGCTTGTGGGGCTAAGTACAATGCAAACACACTAGGCTCTATGGTATATGTGATTTCTGACCAGCGTATGCTACAAATTCTGACATAACATAAAGTTGTGAAGGCTCCATACTGACTCCTGGTGGTCACAACGAGTACTGCATTTCCTACATGTTAATTGTATCTTTTTAATAAACAGACATATAACTGTATATGAGATTATAGCTGGAGGCCTAAAGATCACCATATCACATACTTCATGCTTGATTGTAACCACAGTGGGATTAACTGTCTGGCTCAAGATTAAACCTAGTTAATTTATGCAATAAACCAAATTATATTTCAAACCTAGTGGTTGCAGCTCTGGCTCTAATCCTGTAATATGCCTGATTTGCTTGCCTCGGGATAATCTTCTCAAAGCCGCAGAGAAAAACTTTAGGAGAAATAGGTTTAGTGCTCAAGGAAGCCAAAGGTGAATCAGGTTTAGTTAAAATAGACCTCTTATTTTATTGTAGAAATTAGGTGAATAGTCGAATGAAAGCTGCAGCGTTACTGTGCCAGACAGTAAAGTTCATGTATGAATATGATTTGTGTGATGCCGTCACACAAATCTATTTGATCATGACTGGCCTAAGTAGAGTCATGAGTTATTAAAAACCTTTTAACTTTTATTCTCCCCTTTTTTGGCCCCCCAATAACGACACGTGACAACCGAGGTTGGATATGAAATGGCCACAGCAGCCGTTTATTTATTTACATTATTTTAAATGCAATTTAATCCAAAACATTCGGATAACTCCTTTAGGAATTCGACCGGAGAATTCCTCCTCTAATTCACATGACCCAACATGGGTCAGAATCAGAAATAATAATCAACATTTTTAATACTTTAGCAGAGCAGGGGAAGTCCTTGAAGCCATTTTAAACCGGATTTTCTTTAAGTTAGCCATCTGCAAACCACCACCAACTCTTTACCTCCAGCTGTAAACCAGCTCGGAGGCACCGCTCACCTCTGCAGATGGCTCCAACCACCAGAAGACCACTTCAAAGGGATAACACCCTATGAAGTCTTCAAATGATATACCTTTTTGGGGGACGCATACCCCCGATGCGACCCCCCCACCATTTTGTACTGACTAACCTCAAGGACTCCCCCCGCCACAGCGAAACAGGCCTTGACTACCTTAAGCCTGTGAGTTCCTCCATACCACAACCGCCCTCTCAATTCCTTCTGCTAAGGCCAAACTCCACAGATCAATTCCAACCTCGGTCAAATGTACCCCATCCCTACACCAATAATTTACAACCCCAGACTCCAGATCCCTGTGTCGAACACAAATGCCCCCGTTCTTGGCAACGAAACATGACACCGCCCGGTTCACCTTAATGCGGGCCTTATTGACCCTCTCCACAGACCTTGCCAAGCGCCAAAACTTCCTCGGAACTATGTCCGACCAAACAATCACCAAGGACGGATAAGACGCCCACAGAAATAACAAATCATGCTTTATATCTCGCACTAGCTCATGAAAGGGGCGTACCCCTAGATCACTCCCCCCAACATTCAACACCAAAACCTCCGGGACTCTATCCAGATGAGCATATGTTTGAAACTCGGCCAGTACCCGGCTCCATAACATACCTCGAAATCCCAACCAATGTAACACCGCATCTTGCCGCGGAATGCGAAGCTGGCGGCCATCCGGGCGCACGTCCGCCCGCAGTGCCCCCCAGTGCACAAAAGTATGTCCTAACAGCCAGACTAAACATGGGCGATGATCTGAAATGAAAGGACAACAAACGCAAAGAAAAGCCATCAGAAACAACGTACAACTCATAACAAATGAGGGCGAACGTAAGTCCTAAACCTATTAGACTCCCAGCGGCCAATGCGACGCACACCCTCGTCATCCAACCCCCAACGCCCAGCTTCTGTAGCCGCGCCGATCCTGAACGAGTGAGACGAGTAACACCCGTCCCCCACACCAACCACAGCCAAGCATTTTTTGAATACTGCATCAAATTGATACCTAGACAGAAACGCGCCATTCTCATGGCGGAGCAATGGCGACTCAGGCACCTCACCACGTGGCTTGAACGCAACCATTCAAGCGACCGGACACATCGTCGACCCAGGGAGAGCAAACAACACTATCCGCTTACCACGTCCCAACTGATCAGTCTTGGACCGCCGCACCAATAACTCGAGTCTATCCCCGTAAAGACCCACATCCGCCTGTCGCAAACCCCCAGCCCTCACCTTACTAGGAGAGACCAACTCCCCAATTCGGAGTGCTCCAAAAAACGCGACGGAAAAAGCCAACCGAAACAAATCTACCTCATAAGGTGAATTACAAACAGCCCCCAGCGATGCGCACAGCGAACCAAGGAGGGCAAAAGACACGGGTCGCCTCTGATCTGCTTCAGCCCTGCCTCTACGCAAACCTTTCAACGCTTGCCTTACTAGAAAATGCTTGGACACATCCTGGAAACCCCGTAATTTGAAACCGAACGCCAAACCAGCAACGAAACGATTCACCTTAGCCAGAGAAAACCCCGCCTCCCACGCATCACCCAACCAGTACAACAATGCTACCAACCTGTCTTGTTCTGTGCTGACGTTGCCCAATACTCTTACCCAATCCTCCCATTGCTGCCAACAAGCCGAATAAGCGTTCTAAGTCGCCCTCGCAGCGACCGTTCAATCAACCTGTCCACGGGACCAAAACCAGCTCCCAGAGATGCTCCGGGCAAGCCAAGCCGAACACATCCGCTCCCGGTGCCAATTGACGAAAGCGATCCCACTGCGAGCGAGAAAGAGCATCAGCAATCCAGTTGGACACCCCTGGCACATGCCCACGCGTTTAGCGACAAGCACAATAACACTAGGTGACGCAACAACTGAACCACAAGTGGAGACGATGCTGATAAGTTGTTAATCGCTAACACCACCCCCATGTTATCGCAGTGGAAACAAACCTTTTTATCCCTGAGCCTGTCCCCCCAAATGGTCACCGCAACCACGATGGGAAACAGCTCGGGCAGGGCCAGATTCCGCGTAAGCCCACTGACCACCCAGCTGTCCGGCCAATTCCCCGCACACCATTGACCCCCCGCGTACGCGCCAAAAACCACCGGACCCCGCCGCGTCAGTAAACAACTCCAACTCGCTCATTTCTTGCACCGGGGACATCCACAACGATTTACCATTATATTTCCCGAGGAACTCATCCCATACTTGCAGATCTGCCCTGTTTTCCAGCCCAAGCCTCACAAAATGATGGGATGCCCTGATACCCGCCGTCGCTGCCGCCAATCGCCTACTAAAAATTCTACCCATTGGCATAATCCTACAGGCAAAATTCAACTTCCCCAGCAGCGACTGGAGTTCGCGCAAAGTGATCTTCAGTCGGCAGGCCCGCCTCACTACATGCCGCAAGGGTAGTAATTTATCCTCAGGCAGCCTGCACTCCATAGCGACCAAATCAATTGCGATCCCTAAGAAACAGATGGTAGAGACTGGGCCCTCAGTTTTACCCGGCGCTAAAAGAATTCCAAAATCCGACGCAACCTTCTGCAAGCAATACAATAGGTTACCTCAAACAGGGGAACCGCTAGGGCCGACACACAAAAAGTCATCCAGATAATGTATCAATGAGTCCACCCCAGCTACACCCTTCGTCACCCATTCCACGAAGCTACTAAAAGCCTCAAAGTATGCGCACGAAAGAGAACACCCCATTGGAAGACACCTATCGACATAAAACCCCCCATTCCAGAAGCAGCCCAACAGCCGTTGGCTCTCCGGATGTACCGGTAGCAAGCGAAAAGCTGCCTCAATGTCTGTCTTCGCCAACAACGCCCCGGGTCCCGCCCCACGCACCAACGCCACCGCTTTATCAAATGACGTGTAAACCACCGAGCATAAATCGTGATCTATCCCATCATTTACAGACGATCCCCTGGGAAAGGACAAATGGTGAATCAAACGGAATTTATGGGGCTCCCGCTTCGGCACAATTCCCAAGGGGGATACAACTAGATTTACAATAGGCGGCTCAACAAAAGGACCGGCCATGCGCCCCAACAACACTTCTTTCAAAAGTTTTTCCGAAACAACCGACGAGTGCAAATAAGCCGACTTAAGGTTATGCCGTGTAACCGGAACCTCATACGGAGGAGGGGGAATAACAAAACCAAACGAAAACCCCTCAAAAATTAACTTGGCTGCAACCCTATCCGGATATTCAATTAGATACGGTGCCATTCTTTCCACCCTCACCGGCGACCGCCCGTTGGCCAACGGAGGAGGACTGAGGACCTGACCGCTTCCCTTTCCGCATACATTTTGCAGCCCCATGAGAGGAGCCGTTACACTCTGAACAGACATGTTTAAATTTGCATGAGGCCCCGAACTTACACTGGCCATCATTGAACTGCCAGCAGAACCCAAGTTTTGAACCGGAACCCTGTCCGGACTGACCCGACTGACCTCCTTGGCCAACGCTCCCGGGAAAGGACTGCTTAACCGGGGCCGTAACCCCCAACCACAGTGCAATATCTTTTTGATCCCACCGAATCGCCGGCCGTACCGCTTTCCGCTGGCGAAATTGCTCATCATACAGCAACCACGCTTGCCCCCCGTATGCCCTATAGGCCTCCCTGATGGCATCGAAATAACAACAACGCCGAGCAATTTTCTGGCGCCTTTTTCCCGATCACGATCGCCAAAATAGCAAAAGCTTGCGACCAATTAACGAACGTCTGCGGAATAAACCTATACCGCCGGCGTTCTTCTTTTTTACGCTCGTCCCGCTTGCCTTTATCCAAGTTGAACTTTGCAAGCGGCAGAAGAGAAAAAATTTCCAGGTACTCATCCTTCCAAATCCGGTCTCTAACCTCCTGTTTCAGGTGAGCCCCTAACGGACCCTCAAAACAGACATAAACCTCGCCCCGATCACGATCATCCAGCCTAATTCTATCCCCATGCTTCTGCGCCTCAGTTTAAACCGACAATGCTACCGCTTCTTTTGACACCCCCGAATTATTACTACCCACGGACCGCGGCAGTACATCACGAGGACCTTCCCATACCACCGCCGGGGACACCGCCGGAACTACAGGAGCCGCTGCCCTATCCAAGCGCCAGACTAACTCGTGCAAACAACCCACCAAATCCGAGAAGCCATTTCGCCCAACAACGCCACTATCGACAGCCGCAACCTCCGCGCTCGCTGCCCCACCCTCAAAACCCGACATGAAAATTGCTGGATACGGTAACGTAGGAGTTACACATTCACCAGGCTGCCCAGGCGCTGTATTCCCGCCAGCCGGAAAATCCTGACCGCGCTGCGCCTCATCCAGCTCTCCATCTTCTAGATCCTCTCTCGCTGCCGACTGGTGCTCACACCGACATCTCTGACATGGGGACCCCGATATGCTGACCGAGGGGCCGGCCACCTGCCGCCCGACTGTAGGGACCCAAACCTCCGACCGGACCTGTTGCCTCGACGTCATCGTTGATCTTGGCTTCCTCCCCGATGATCTCGAGGAAGCCTGCCCCCTAGCCGGCACATCACCATGCGGGGCGGCGGTGGACTGCACCCGGCATACTGCGGCTGAAGGCGGGGGTGTGATAGGGACTCCCTGTTAACCCTGCGACTCCCTGTTAACCGCCGAGCCCCGTCGCGGCTGGGGATTCCTGCCAGGACGCAGGCCCTGGGAGGAGGCGCCCGTCCCAGCAACCTGGTCTGCAGCGTCCTTAGAAGGGCTCCCCCTGCGACGCCGGGCCCGCAGGGCCATGTCTGGGCTCAGACACTCTGGTGGACGGGACCGCCGGGAGCGGCGGGGTGACCGGGCCTGAGCCACCGCTCCCGACGACACCCTCTGCTTTATCGGAGCAGGGGCCGCAGGGATCATCTCTCCTCCCGCTGCAATATCGCTAACGCCTGTGAGGAGGGCGGGGGAAGGGAGTGCCTCTGTGCCGACTGCCGACACAGAGCGCGATGGGCCTGCCTGAGGGATCCGGGCTAGCGCTGCAACTGTCTCTTCAAGCCAGCCCGGATCGTGGAACACAGCTGCAGCCTGCAGCTGCTCGAGCAACGCGGCCGGGGAAGACATCCTACTACGGGCAGAGAGAGGTACGTGCACAGCTAATTTCTCTACCTGTTGTTCCTCCCGCTGCTTCCGGCTCAATGCCGAAAACAGCGGGAGGAACAGATACCTCCCCCATGTCCCCTCCCCTCTACGTCTCCTCCTTTCCCTCCCCTAACCATCTCCTTTCTTATTGGATCCCTCTTCCTCCTATGGCAGTCATGGAGGCTTTTCCTTAAGCCCTCCGCGCTGCCGTCCAGCCTCGTCTTGAATGCATATAGCACAGTAACAGATTGACATGTCAGGAGCCTATAGGCACAGAATGTTTTGCACCTTAGGCAACGCCAGCAGCAATGCCCCTCAGGTGCCCCCAAACAGTATCAACAGCATTGTCCTTCCATGTCCTCATTACAGCAGTGTCCATCACTTCACCCTCCTGTATTAGCAGCACTGCATGCCCTTTACCCTAATAGTCACAAGCTGAAAGCAGGTCCTTTCTACTTCCTTCAGTAGTCACAGCAAAACCATTTCCTCTTTTTCTCCATTAGTCAGAGAAGTGCCTTCACCCAGTAGTCACATCAGTGGCTTCCTCAGTTCCACAGTACTCACAGCAATACCTTGTATTCACCTCCTCCATAAATAACTGAAGTGCCTTCACCTAATAGTAAAAGCAGTGCCTTCCCCCAGCAGTTAAAGCAGGGTCTTTCCCCAGTAGTTACAGCAATGTCTTCATCTAGTAGTTACAGCAGTGCCTTCCCCCAGCAGTTACAGCAGTGCCTTCCCCAATTAGTTAAAGCAGTACCTTCCCCTAGTACTTACAGCAGTTCCTTTCCCCAGTAGCTGCAGCAGTGCCTTCCCCCAGTAGTTACAGCAGTTCCTACTCCTAGTAGTTACAGCAGTGTCTTCCCCAGTATTTACATCAGTGCCTTCACCCAGTAGTTACAGCACTGCCTTCCCCTAGTAGTTAAAGCAGTGTCTTCCCCCAATAGTTACAGCAGTGCCTTCCCCTAGTAGTTACAATCCCCTAGTAGTTACAGCAGTGTCTTCCCCAGTAGTTAAAGCAGTGGCTCCCCAGTACTTATTTATGAATATTGGTGGAAAGCACTCTGGATACTTGGAGGAGAGCTCAAAGAGAGGGATTTATCCAAACTTCAAAGTCTCAGAAATCATTGCATTGTAAGAAAATTATTTGATTTTGGGGAAAGGCGCAACAGGATACAATTAATTGTATGATTATCCATCAGACAGTTATTATTCTGAACCTTGGAGTCTGAGAGTTGTGGGGCGCATTCTGAAATGACCGTCTTTGGCACCATGAGTTCTTGTTCTGCACTTGCATGTAAGAAGATCAGATATAAGAAGATCAAAAGTTTGTAACCTCGGACCAACACCCATTTAGTGGGACTAAAGAAAAGTGTAAAAAAAAAAGTATAAAAAAGTGTAAAAAAAAGTTTTAAAACATATAATACAATAAAATACAATCGCCCTGTTCCCTTATCAAGTCCTTTATTTATTGAAATAAGTAAATTACCCATAACGGCCTGAACTATAACAATATTATGTTATTTATGCCACGTGGTGAACGACGTAAAAAAACCCGTAAAAAACTATACCAGAATTTCAGTTTTTTGGTCACTTTGCCCTACCAATATTGAAATAAAAAGTGATCAAAAAGTCGCATGTATCCAAAAATGGTACCTATATAGACTACAGCTCGTCTTGCAAAAAACAAGCCCTCATACAGCTCCGTCGACTAAAAAATTAAAACGTTATGGTTCTCAGAACTTGGCGACAGAAAAAAAAATACATTCTTTTTACAAAAGTAATTTTATTGTGCAAAACGTTGGAAAACATAAAAAAGTGCTATAAACTAGGTATAGCCGGAATCGTACGGACCCACACAATAAAGGTAACATGTCGTTTATAACGCATGGTGAACGCTGTATAAAAAAAACTTTAAAAAAATGTGCCAGAATTGCGTTTTTTTGGTCACCTGACCTCCCAAAAAATAGGATAAAAAGTGATCAAAAAGTCGCATGTACCCCAAAATGGTACCAATAATAACTACAGCTCGCCCTGCAAAAAAACAGCCCTCATACCACTACGTCTATGAAAGAATAAAATTAGTTAAAGGGGTTTTCTGACATCATTTTTTTAATTTAATAAACCTTTATATCTGTTACTTCTGTTCAACCTATGTTCTGCCACCTGTTTTTATGGCTCAATTTCTTCATTCTACTCTCCCTGAGGATATTTTCCAGTTTGTTTACATCGCATTTTGCTGTGACCGGCCGTTTCCTGTTGTGAATAAAGACTACAAATCTCATGGATCAAAGCGCCTGTTTCCTCCCCACTGAAGATCCTGTGTCTCCCCCTGTGTTCAGCGCCGCAGCATACAACAGCGCTGAACACAGGGAAAGCATGTCAGAGTGTCTCCCTGCTCTGCCACGGTGTCGCTCTGCCCCCGAGTCTCTCCCTGTGTTCAGCGCCGCAGCATACAACGGCGCTGAACACAGGGAGAGCATGCCAGAGTGTCTACTCGGTCTGCCACTGTGTCGCTCTGCCCCTTTGTCTACCTGCTCTGCCCCCGAGTCTCTCCCTGTGTTCAGCGCCGAAGCATACAACGGCGCTGAACACAGGGAGAGCATGGCAGAGTGTCTACTCGCTCTGCCACTGTCGCTCTGCCCCTTTGTCTACCTGCTCTGCCCCCGAGTCTCTCCCTGTGTTCAGCACCGCAGCATTCAACGGCGCTGAACACGGGGAGAGCATGCAAATGTGTCACTTTTCTCAGTCACTGTGCCTCTCTGCTTTGCCCCTGTCTCTCTGTGTTCAGCGCCGCAGCATACAACGGCGCTGAACACAGGGAGAGCATGTCAGAGTGTCTACTCGGTCTGCCACTGTGTCGCTCTGCCCCTTTGCCTCCCTGCTCTGCCCTAGAGTCTCTCCCTGTCTTCAGCGCCGCAGCATACAACGGCGCTGAACACAGGGACAGCGTGTCGGGTGCTGGAGTTTGCTGAACCCTGGGATAGTGCATCCGTGTTGGACACTAAGTGTGTATCAACCACGCATGCTCTGAATAGGAGTAAGAGAACATTAACATTAACACAGTGTATAGTTACGTCATTTATGACGTGACCGTACACTCAGACTGCCGGAAAACGGAAGTTCGAGCTCATGGACGGGGCTGAGGCGGAAGTTAGGATTTCAGGTTAGCGAGGCATCACGTGATAGAATATGAGATACACCACTAGGAACATCTTTTCAAACGCAAGTACATTGCAAAAAGCTTAGGTTTGACATATTTAGTTTAACAGGATTGGATTAATTGGTTCCGGAAAACCCCTTTAAGGCTCCAATAAGTTAGGAAATAAAAAATATGCAGTTGTGCCGGCCCGAGGGGAACATTTCTTCTGTTTCAAGAGGCGAAATATCAAGGCCCTAAAATTAAGGAACCAGGAAGGGGAGGGCCCAAACATATCTGCTGGGAGCGACGGTGCCCGTATTATACCAGGACAACACTTTCCCAGCAAAATTCCCCAAACTACAAAGGTGCGGAGTGTGGACCAAAAGGGGTATAAGAAAGGACATTTATCAGTGCGACACCGGCCTGTGCATAAAGGATTGTGTCACAGCGTAACACACATCTATGGATTATTTTACTGTTTTTTTTTTTTAACCAATTATTATACCCCCTGACTATGCCCCTGATTTATTCTGCCCGGCTTACATTTGCCCCACATTATAAATGGAAACACCAGTAAAACTCCAAACATAACTACTACCAAGCAAAAGCCAAATGGCGCTCCCTCCCTTCTGAATCCTGCAGCATGCCCAAATAGCTGTATACTTCCACATATATGGCATCACCATACCCGGGAGAACCCTTTTAACAATTTTTGGGGTGTGTGTCTCCAGTGGCACAAGCTGGGCACGACATATTTGCCACTGAAATGGCATATCTAGGGAAAAATGTACATTTTTACTTTGCAACATTGGGGTCACTTCTCAGGGGTTTCTTTTATTATTTCACATCTGAGACTCTGCAATTGTGAACTAATACTTTGTAAATCGCCAAATTAGGCTTCAATTTTACATGGTACTCTTTCACTCCTGAGCCCTGTCAAATGTCCAGGCAAAAGATTAGGGCCACATGTAGGGTGTTTCTAAAACCGGGAAACACAGCATAATAATTAGAGGGCTGTCTTGTTATGGTGGCACAAGCTGGGCACCACATATTGGCATATCTATGGAAAAAAATCCCATTTTCACTCTGCAACATCGAGTGCACACTAATTTCTGCAAAACACTTGCGGGGTTAACATGCCCACTACACCCCTAGAAGAATACCTTGAGGGGTGTAGTTTCCAAAATGTGGTCACTTCTGGGGCTTTTCCACTATTTTGGTCCCACAGTGGCTTTGCAAATGCGACATAGCGACCAGAAACCAATCCAGCAAAATCTGCACTCCAAAAGCCAAATGGCGCTCCTTCCCTTCTGAGCCCTACTGTTCGCCCAAACAGCAGTTTATGACCACATATGGGGTATTGCCGTACTCAGGAGAAATTGCTTTAAAAATGTTGCGATTCTTTTTTTCCTTTATTTGTTGAGAAAATGAAATTTTGAGCTAAAGCTACGTCTTATTGAAGAAAAGGGATTGTTTTTATTTTCACTGCCCAATTCTAATAAAATCTATGAAACACATGTTGGGTCAAAATGCTCATTACACCCCTAGATTAATTCCTCAACGGGTGTAGTTTTCTAAATGGAGTCACTTTTTGGGCATTTTCATTGTTTTGTCCCCTCAGGGGCTCTTCAAATGCGACATGGCCTCCGCAAACCATCCTGCTAAATGTGATCTCCAAAAGCCAAATAGCGCTCCTTCCCTTCTAAGCCCTGCCGTGTGTCTAAACAGCCGTTTATTACCACATGTGGGGTATTGTTTTACTCGGGAGAAATTGCTTTACAAATTTTGCAGTGCTTTTTCTCCTTTAGTCCTAGTGGAAATTTAAAAAAAAATAGCTAAACCTACATTTTCTTTGAACAAATGTAGATTTTAATTTTCACGGCCTAATTCCAATAATTTCTGCAAAAACCTGCTGGGTCAATATGCTCACTATACCCCTAGATAATTTCCTCAATGGGTGTAGTTTCCAAAATGGGGTCATTTGTGGGGGTTTCCACTGTTTTGTCCTCTCAGGGGCTTTGCAAATGTGACATGGCCTCCGCAAACCATTCCTGCTAAATTTGAGCACCAAAAGCCAAATGGCACTCCTTCCCTTCTAAGCCCTGCCGTGTGTCCAAACAGCCGTTTATGACCACACGTGGGGTATTGTTTTATTCGGGAGAAATTGCTTTACAAATTTTGTGGTGGTTTATCTCTTTTAGTCCTTGTGGAAATGAAAAAAATTAGCTAAACCTAGATTTTCATTTTCACGGCCTACTTCCAATAATTTCTGCAATAAACATGTGGGGTCAAAATGCTCACTATACCCCTAGATAATTTCCTTGAGGGGTGTAGTTTCCCAAATGGGGTCACTTTTGGGGGATTTCCACTGTTTTGTCACCGCAAGAGCCCTTCAAACCTGACATGGTGCCTAAAATATATTAAGAAAAACAAGGCCCTCAAAATCCTCTGGGTGCTCCTTTTGCTTCTGAGGCCGGTGCTTCAGTCCAGTAGCACGCTAGGACCACATGTGGGATATTTCCTAAAACTGCAGAACCTGGGCAACAAATATTGAGTTGCATTTCTCTGGTAAAACTTTCTGTGTTACAAAAAAAATGGATTCAAAATGAATTTCTGCAAAAAAAAAAAAAAATGTTGTAAATTTCACCTCTACTTTGCTTTAGTTCCTGTGAAACGTCTAAAGGGTTTAGAAATTTTCTAAATGCTGTTTTCAATACTTTGAGGGGTGAGGTTTTTAAAATGGGGTGACTTATTGGGGGTTTCTAATATATAAGGCCCTCAAATCCACTTCACAACTGAACTGGCCCCTGTAAAAATAGCCTTTTGAAATTTTCTCGAAAATGTGAGAAATTGCTGCTAAAGTTCTAAGCCTTGTAACGTCCTAGAAAAATAAAAGGACGTTCAAAAAACGATGCCAATCTAAAGTAGACATATGGGGGATGTTAATTAGCAACAATTTTGTGTGGTATAACTGCCTGTCTTACAAGCAGATACATTTAAATTTTTCGCTAAATTTTGGTGTTTTTCACAATTAAATACTTAATGTATTGAGCCATTTTTTCCAGTAACATAAAGTCCAATGTGTCACGAGAAAACAATCTCAGAATCGCTTGGGTAGGTAAAAGCATTCCAAAGTTATTACCACATAAAGGGAAACATGTCAGATTTGAAAAACGAGGCTCTGTCAAAAAGGTCAAAAGTGTCCAAAGAGGGAAGGGGGAAATACATAAAAGTAAAAATGAAAAAAAAAAAACACTATAAACTTTGTATACAACAATAAACTGTAAGCTGTACGGCCTTACTGTGCATAGGACTCCGGATAAAGTCTGGCACAGGGGAAGCTGGGGTATGTCTGGCAGCCGGGGAGCTGATAACATGTCACAGCACGGTCGCCTCTTTTGAAATTCAAAGCAATCAGCGATTTCCAGGCCTTACGTAGTGAAAAGTAAGCAAGTCCGGGCAATGGCTGCATACTTCCCAGAGAGAGATCATCTATACTGTGTTCACAGCCCAGCACCACACACAGCACCGGCCTCCTCCTCTGCCTGACACAGTTTTTCCAGGAGACACAACTAAAAAGGTAAAAGATACTTTAATTTCAAGTAAATTTTATTCCAGGGGCCAACGACTCATGACCGGCATCTATGGCTATAGAATGTGTTGTCTTTATTAACTGTCTGCTCAGGTTCAGTGCAAACTTTACAGGCTGACGTAATGCTTATTCTCTATCAATGCATTAGAAACTGGTGACAACAGCGAGGCACAACATGCCTCATGCCTCAGTAATGTTACCTAATGAGTATATAGATTGTATCCTACTCCAGCATGCCTCCTGATGGAAGATAATTCCTCTTAATTTCTACAATTATTTTTTTTAAATAATGGGATAAGAAATTTCCTTGTAACCGCTCAATGTATCACACTCTGCATATTTTATTCTTGTTTTATGTCATACAGTTGCAGGTAAGGATATGATATGGTGTTTTGTTAAATAGAATTGGTAACAAGGACGGACTCTAAGGTTACAATATGTGTGACTAGTGGGTATAATCAGGGCAACTATTTCCCCCACCTTCCATTTGTCACTATGGGACTTATTGCCGGCCTTACGCTGGATGTTTCCTTCTGTTAGGGCGTCCCTAGCCCATATAGTGTTTTGTTGTACAGTACAAATAACCACACTAAACAGTGTCTAATAATAAGCGCCATGCATTGCCATATGTTTATAACCCCTTAAAAGGATTTTCCGGGCATCATACTGATGACCTATTCACAGGATACCTGGACCCCGCACCGATCAGCTGTTCCGACTGCCTCCTGGCACCAGATGTTATGCACTGTGTTCGGTGCCGAAAAAAGTTTTTTCTCCGTACACTGCATAGCAGCCATTCTGCAGTACTGCAACTCTGCTCCTATTCACTTAAATATGAGCATACCTGTAGCACGGTCGCTATACTGTGACCGGAGCCATCTGCTTCCGGCATGGACATCGGTGCCTGGAGGCAGCCGGAGCAGCAGATAGGTGTTGGACCCCAACCAATCATATACTAATGACAGATCCTGTGGATAGGTCATCAGTATAAAAAAACGTCCCGTGCCCAGACAAACACTTTTGACCAGGCCTGAAAAGGCCTTAATGATCAGATACATTTTTTCCTTTTTGCCTCTCTGCCTTTCAGCAGCCATAACGTTTATATTTTTTTGTTGACATGGCTGTATGAGGCCTTGTTTTTGTATTTTTGCTGCACAGTTTAAATGTGCAAATAAATTATTGTGGAATTTATGTCATTTATTTTTGTGACAAAAATTTCGATTTTCGGCATTGTTTTTTTTGTTTAGGGATTCCGCATCTTCAGGGAGCTACAGTGGCGCTAGTAGCTAGCAGAGCAGGGAGATACCTCCCTGCTCTACTATAGTGGCATAGCTACCGCTGTAGCAGCCATAGCGGCTGCTAGCAGCTACACCGGGCATGAGGGCGCCCGTGCCGACCGTCGGGACAGGGAACGGTCCTCCCCCTCAGCCCCCCCATGGCCGGCGGTGCCGCTAGAAGCCACTGCGGCTGCTACAGCGGTAGCGATGCCACTATAGTAGAGCAGGGAGGTATCTCCCTGCTCTGCTAGCTACTAGCGCCACTGTAGCTCCCTGAAGATGCGGAATCCCTATGTGGCCGGGGATTCCGCTCCTGGACAGAGCGCTTGATGTCTCTGTACATAGATGGACAGTGACATCAGGGGCAAATCCTGAAGCGGAATCCCCGTCCATAGCGTTGCCGACTCTGTGACCGGGGATTCCACTCCAGGAGAAGCCAGTGACGTCACTGCCCATAAATGGACACAGACAACAGGGGCTTCTCCTGTAGTAGAATCCCCGGTCACAGAGTCGGCATCGCTGTGGACGGGGATTCCGCTTCAGTAGTTGCCCCTGGTGTCACTATCCATATATGGACAGAGACATCAAGCGAAGAGTTCCAGGAGCGGGATCCCTGGCCACAGGGGGAGTCCGCTCCTTCAGGGAGCTACAGGGGCGCTATCTACAGGAAGGGGGGGGGGATGTGCTATCTACAAGGGGGCTGTGGGCTGTGTGGCACTACCTACAGGGGGCTGTGGCACTACCTATATGGGGCTGTGTGGCACTACCTACAAGGGGGCTGTGTGGCACTACCTACAAGGGGGGTATGTGGCACTACCTGCAAGGGGGCTGTGTGGCACTACCTACAAGGGGGCTGTGTGGCACTAACTACAAGGGGGCTGTGTGGCACTATCTACAGGAGGAATCTGTGAGTGGGGGGCTCATGGTAATTTTACTGTGAGTGGGGGCTGATGGTCATTTTACTGTGAGTGGCGGGCTTATGGTCATTTTACTGTGAGTGGGGGCTGATGGTCATTTACTGTGAGTGTGGGGCTGATGGTCATTTTACTGTGAGTGGGGGACTGATGGTCATTTTAATGTGAGTGGCGGGCTTATGGTCATTTTACTGTGAGTGGGGGGGCTAATGGTCATTTTACTGTGAGTGGGGGGCTGATGGTCATTTTACTGTGAGTGGGGGGCTGTTGGTTATTTTACTGTGAGTGGGAGGCTGATGGTTATTTTACTGTGAGTGGGGGGCTGATGGTTATTTTACTGTGAGTGGGGGCTGATGGTTATTTTACTGTGAGTGGGGGCTGATGGTCATTTTACTGTGAGTGGGGGGCTGATGGTCATTTTACTGTGAGTGGGCAGATGTTTATTTTACTGTGAGGGGGGCTGATGGTCATTTTACTGTTAGTGGGGGGCTGATAATTATTTTGCTGTGAGGGGGGCTGATGGTCTTCAAGTGGTTTCCGCCTCTGAGCTCCAATTGAAATTATTAGGAGGCAGAAAATACCTGTGGCGCCCACTTGGAGCTTTTTTTTCCCTGCGTCTTTTGCATTCGCTTCAACGGTTAAAAAAAAAAAGTCAAAAAAAAAGTCAAATAACGCTGTCAATTCAAAATCTGCTTCAATATTTCTGAAGGAATTTTGAGACAGATTTTTTTGCCTTACAAAAAAAGCTGTGTGAACATAGGAGGAAACTTTGTGCCTTACACGCTGTGTGCCCTGAGGACATTTTATTTTTCCAGTTGTGCCTCGAGTCCAAAAAGGTTGGGAAACTCTGTACTAGGCTACAGGATCACGCCAGCCTATGCAAGGATCCTATCATGGGGCAGCTCAGTTCTTCATGAGAACGGGGCCTAGTTGAGCACAATTTTTTTTTTTTTGGGAGCACTGTCTACAAGGGTGAGGTGGAAGGCTGTATGGCACTGTCTACATGGGGAGGTGGGGGATTATGGCACTGCCTACAGGGAAGCTGTATTGCACAATCTACAGGGGGGCCCTATCTACAATGGGGGGGGGGGCTGTGTGCGGCAGCCAGGGGAATAGGGCTTTATACTGTGTGGGGGCCAATTATCGGACATTATACTGTGTAGGGGTACAACGGGGCAATATACTGTGTGTGGCACTTAGGGGGCATAATACTGTGTGAACACAATTACAGTATTAAATATTATTATTATTATTATTATTATACTGTATGGGGGGCACTAAAGGGGCATTATATTGTGGGGGGTGTCATACTTTTTTTATAGGGCTTTTTTTTTATGATGGAGGTGGGGCGCCGAAAAAGATAATTTCACACGGAGCGCCATCTATCCATGTCACAAAATGGTGAAGCAAATACTACCATGCAGTGCTCAAATAATGCTGATATACCGGATAAGGCGATATTCACACGACAGTGAAAAAAAATGTCCATTAAAAACTGATCAACTGTCATCAGTTTTTCATGGCCATTTTGCATCATTGTGTCTCTAAACTTTCATACATTTCCAGTCCGTCTGTCCGTTTTTAATGGACGTTTGACATCCGTTTTGCATCAGGTTTTTCATGGCCGTTAAAAAAACTGATGAATTTCATTGGTTTTGGCCCAACCCCCCGAAAACACCCAAAAGAAGGTCACATATTCACCTAGACACTATTTACAGCCTCCCTATATATGATGCCACACACCTCCCTGTATATGATTCCACACACCTCCCTGTATATGATGCCACACACCTCCCTGTATATGATGCCACACACCTCCCTGTATATGATGCCACACATCTCCCTGTATGATACCACACACCTCCCTGTATATGATGCCACACACCTCCCTGTATATGATGCCACACACCTCCCTGTATATAATGCCACACACTTCCCTGTATATGATTCAACACACCTCCCTGTATATGATGCCACACACCTCCCTGTATATGATACCACACACCTCCCTGTATATGATGCCACACACCTCCCTGTATATGATGCCACACACCTCCCTGTATATGATGCCACACACCTCGCTGTATATGATGCCACACACCTCTCTGTATATGATACCACACACCTCTCTGTATATAATGCCACACACTTCCCTGTATATGATTCAACACACCTCCCTGTATATGATGCCACACAACTCCCTGTATATGATGCCACACAGCCTCGCTGTATATGATGCCACACAGAGTCCCTGTGTATGCCACATATCTCCCTGTATATGATGCCACATACCTCCCTGTATATGATGCCACACACCTCCCTGTATATGATGCCACACACCTCTCTGTATATGATGCCACACACCTCCCTGTATATGATGCCACACACCTCCCTGTATATGCCACACACCTCCCTGTATATGATGCCACACACCTCCCTGTATATGATGCCACACAGCCTCCCTGTATATGATGCCACACAGAGTCCCTCTATATACCACATATCTCCCTGTATATGATGCCACATACCTCCCTGTATATGATGCCACACACCTCCCTGTATATGATGCCACACACCTCCCTGTATGTGATGCCACACACCTCCCTGTATATTATGCCACACAGCCTCCCTGTATATGATGCCACACAGAGTCCCTGTATATGCCACATATCTCCCTGTATATGATGCCACATACCTCCCTGTATATGATGCCACACACCTCCCTGTATATGATGCCACACACCTCTCTGTATATGATGCCACAAACCTCCCTGTATATGATGCCACACACCTCCCTGTATATGCCACACACCTCCCTGTATATGATGCCACACACCTCCCTGTATATGATGCCACACAGCCTCCCTGTATATGATGCCACACAGAGTCCCTCTATATACCACATATCTCCCTGTATATGATGCCACATACCTCCCTGTATATGATGCCACATACCTCCCTGTATATGATGCCACTCACCTCCCTGTATGTGATGCCACACACCTCCCTGTATATTATGCCACACAGCCTCCCTGTATATGATGCCACACAGAGTCCCTGTATATGCCACACACCTCCCTGTATATGATGCCACACACCTCCCTGTATATGATGCCCCACACCTCCCTGTATATAATGCCACACACCTCCCTGTATATGATGCCACACACCTCCCTGTATATGATGCCACACACCTCCCTGTATATGATGCCCCACACCTCCCTGTATATAATGCCACACACCTCCCTGTATATGATGCCACACACCTCCCTGTATATGATGCCACACACCTCCCTGTATATGATGCCACACACCTCCCTGTATATGATGCCACACACCTCCCTGTATATGATACCACACACCTCCCTGTATATGATGCCCCACGCCTCCTGTATATGATGCCACACATCTCCCTGTATATAATGCCACACACCTCCCTGTATATGATGCCCCACGCCTCCTGTATATGATGCCACACATCTCCCTGTATATAATGCCACACACCTCCCTGTATATGATGCCACACACCTCCCTGTATATGATGCCACACACCTCCCTGTATATGATGCCCCACACCTCCCTGTATATAATGCCACACACCTCCCTGAATATGATGCCACACACCACCCTGTATATGATGCCACACACCTCCCTGTATATAATGCCACTCACCTCCCTGTATATGATGCCCCACACCTCCCTGTATATGATGCCACACACTTTCCTGTATATGATGCCACACACCTCCCTGTATATGATGCCACACACCTCCCTGTATATGATGCCACACACCTTCCTGTATATGATGTCACACACCTCCCTGTATATGATGCCACACACCTCCCTGTATATGATGCCACACACCTCCCTGTATATGATGTCACACACCTCCCTGTATATGATGCCCCACACCTCCCTGTATATAATGCCACTCACCTCCCTGTATATGATGCCCCACACCTCCTGTATATGATGTCACACACCTCCCTGTATATGATGCCACACACCTTCCTGTATATGATGTCACACACCTCCCTGTATATGATGCCACACACCTCCCTGTATATGATGCCACACACCTCCCTGTATATGATGTCACACACCTCCCTGTATATGATGCCCCACACCTCCCTGTATATAATGCCACTCACCTCCCTGTGTATGATGCCACACAGCCTCCCTGTATATGATGCCACACAGCCTCCCTGTATATGATGCCACACACCTCCCTGTATATGATGCCACACACCTCCCTGTATATGATGCCACACACCTCCCTGTATTTGATGCCACACACCTCCCTGTATATGATGCCACACAGCCTCCCTGTATATGATGCCACACACCTCCCTGTATATGATGCCACACACCTCCCTGTATATGATGCCACACACCTACCTGTATATGATGCCACACACCTCCCTGTATATGATGCCACACACCTCCCTGTATATGATGTCACACACCTCCCTGTATATAATGCCACACACCTACCTGTATATGATGCCACACACCTACCTGTATATGATGCCACACACCTCGCTGTATATGATGCCACACACCTCTCTGTATATAATGCCACACACTTCTCTGTATATGATTCAACACACCTCCCTGTATATGATGCCACACACCTCCCTGTATATGATGCCACACAACTCCCTGTATATGATGCCACACAGCCTCCCTGTATATGATGCCACACAGAGTCCCTGTATATGCCACATATCTCCCTGTATATGATGCCACATACCTCCCTGTATATGATGCCACACACCTCCCTTTATATGATGCCACACACCTCCCTGTATATGATGCCACACACCTCCCTGTATATGATGCCACACAGCCTCCCTGTATATGATGCCACACAGAGTCCCTGTATATGCCACATATCTCCCTGTATATGATGCCACATACTTCCCTGTATATGATGCCACACACCTCCCTGTATATGATGCCACACACCTCCCTGTATATGCCACACACCTCCCTGTATATGATGCCACACAACTCCCTGTATATGATGCCACAAAGCCTCCCTGTATATGATGCCACACAGAGTCCCTGTATATGCCACATATCTCCCTGTATATGATGCCACACACCTCCCTGTATATGATGCCACACACCTCCTTGTATATGATGCCACACACCACCCTGTATATGATGCCACACATCTCCCTGTATATGATGCCACACACCTCCCTGTATATGATGCCACACACCTCCCTGTATTTGATGCCACACAGCCTCCCTGTATATGATGCCACACAGCCTCCCTGTATATTATGCCACACACCTCCCTGTATATGATGCCACACATCTCCCTGTATATGATGCCACACATCTCCCTGTATATGATGCCACACATCTCCCTGTATATGATGCCACACAGCCCCCTGTATATGATGCCACATACCTCCCTGTGTATGATGCCACACACCTACCTGTATATGATGCCACACACCTCCCTGTATATGATGCCACACAGTCTCCCTGTATATGATGCCACACACCTCCTTATATATGATGCCACACACCTACCTGTATATGATGCCACACACCTACCTGTATATGATGCCACACAGCCTCCCTGTATATGATGCCACACAGCCCTCCTGTATATGATGCCACACAGCCTCCCTGTATATGCCATACACCTCCCTGTATATGATGCCACACACCTCCCTGTATATGATGCCACACATCCCCCCTGTATATGATGCCACACAGCCCCGATGTAGATGATGCCACACAGCCTGACATGAATGACCTACATAGTCACCGATGCAGCACAGTCTTCTTCAGGTAAGGTCTCTCCTCTCGTCTTCACGGGATCTGCGGCGACACGATGATACTCATGCAGCTCTGTCTTCTTCTGGTGTGATCGCTAGTCTCACGGGATCTGCGAAGGCGGCGCGATGACGTCATCTGTTCGCCTTCGCAGAACCCGTGAGACTAGTGACCACACCAGAAGAGGTCAGCTCTACATCGGTGAGTATGTGTCATCGCGCCGCCGATAGCCAGCAAGGGAACTAGTAGTTCCCTTGCCAATCCCCATGTCACAGATCCGTTTTTAACAGTTGTTACATGTACTGACAGCTGTTAAAAACGGATCCATTGACTTCTATGGGGGCCGTCAGGCCGTTAAAACTGCCAAAAATAGAACATGTCTTATTTTTTGACGCCCGTTATTCACGGGCCGTTAAAAAAACGGCCGTGTGAATACACCCATAGAACATCACTGTTCTGAAAACGTGTGAATAAGGCCTAAGAGTGCCATGTGTAATTTAATAATAGTGCCCTGAGACGCCAGGTGTGTCTGATGCGCCCTGTGCGACCGCACAGGTCACACGACCCTACGGTCAGCCATGGTGGGACTCTTCATGTTGGTGACAAATCAAGAATATGGCATTACCAGTCCCACAGGGACCATATACTGTAGTAAGTTCATGTGGCTTTATTGAGCTGAAAGCCTAGTAATTCAGTTCACTTGGAAACCCGATCTTTGACTCCAAGATTAGTCTTTTAATTAACATGACTAGGCCTGGCAGAGGGTGTTATATCCTATATTTTGTATATAATGTGTCCATTGTGCTGCTGTTTTTTGCTCAGGGTCAAACTGGTCCAACAGAGGATACTTCAATGAGCGAAGGTTCTATCACAATAATGGGCCCCAAAGGTCTAGTAGAAGACAACCCCACACAGAGCTAATCACTCGCGACTAGCGTATATTTCTTTGCTGTTATAGGGGGAGCTACAGACTACACTGCCAGACTGCTGTTATAGGGGGCACTCCACACTACAGAGCCAGACTGTTGATATAAGTGGCGCTCCAGACTACACATCCAGACTGCTGTTATAGGGGAGCTCCAGACTACAAAGCTACTCTAATGTTATAGGGAGCGCTCCAGACTATACATCCAGACTGTTGTTATAGGGGGCGCTCCAGACTATACATCCAGACTGCTGTTATAGGGAGCACTCCAGATTATACATCCAGACTGCTGTTATAGGGAGCGCTCCAGACTATACATCCAGACTGCTGTTATAGGGAGGGCTCTAGACTATACATCCAGACTGCTGTTATAGGGGGCTCGCCAGACTATACATCCAGACTGCTGTTATAGGGAGCGCTCCAGACTATACATCCAGACTGCTGTTATAGGCGGCTCGCCAGACTATACATCCAGACTGCTGTTATAGGGAGCGTTCCAGACTATACATCCAGACTGCTGTTATAGGGAGGGCTCTAGACTATACATCCAGACTGCTGTTATAGGGGGCTCGCCAGACTATACATCCAGACTGCTGTTATAGGGAGCGCTCCAGACTATACATCCAGACTGCTGTTATAGGGGGCGCTCCAGACTATACATCCAGACTGCTGTTATAGACGAGGCTGGACGCAGCCTGCAGGGCTTAGGAGGGAAGCCTCCATGACAGCCCTAGGAGGGAGAGGGTTAACTTTGTAGGGAAAGATAGAGGTGGAGGAGGGACAGGGAGGAGTTAGGGGGCCGTTACGGAGCTTCCCGCTGTTTTTCGGCAGTGAGCCGGAAGCAGCGGGAGAAGTAACACTCACCCAAGTAAGCTCCCGTTGCCCCGCTCTGTACGTCATGTCTGAGGCTGATATTCTTGCGCGGCTGCGTGCCGCTGCTGTGCACCACGGTCCCGGTTGGTTGGAGGAGACCGTGGCTGCACTTACAATGATCCCCGACGCCGATTCGCCACGTCAGGCACGGCATATGAGGTCTGTTGCAGTGGGGGACAGGCTCCCCTCCCCCGGCCCCCTTCCTGGCAGTAATATGGCGGCGGGGGGGGAGTCTACAACACCCGCTCCTGCTCAGAGGAGGCAGAGAGCGTCGCCGGGGGTGACGGTGACTCAGGCCGGGTCTGCCCGTCGCTCCCGGCGGTCCCGACCTCCAGAACGCCTCAGCCCTGAGGTGGTCCCGCGGACACGGCGTCGCAGGGGGAGCCCTAATATGGACGCTGCAGGCCAGGCAGCTGGGAGGACCGTCCCTTCCCAGGCCCTGCGTCCTGGCAGGAATCCCAGGCCGCGACGGGGTCCGGCGGTTCTCAGGGAGTCGCAGGCCGGGCTCCCTGTCACCCCCCCCCCATCAGATGCAAGATCGGGAAGACTAGTTACGGCCGCCCCGCCTGGTGATGCTCCGGCTAGGGGGCAGGCTTCATCAGGATCGTCGAGACGGACGCCTAGACCTGCAGCGACGTCGAGGCAACAGGTCCGGTCGGAAGTTTGGATCCCAGCGGTCGGGCGGCAGGTTGCCGGCCCATCTGCCAGCGCGTCATCATCCCCGGTTCGGAGATGTCGGTGGGATGGCCAGTCGTCGGCGAGAGAGGAGCTGGAAGACGGTGAACTAGACGTGTATCGGCGAGGGCAGGATGGTCCGGCTGACGGGAACACAGCGCCTGTGCAGCCCGGTGAGTGCATAACTCCATCTTTGTCGTATCCAGCGATTTTTATGTCGGGTGTCGGCAGGGGGGCTGCTAGCGTCGCATCGGTGGCTGGTAGTGGCGCGGGCGGGCGCGACGGCGCGGGTCTAGCGGACTTGGTGGGTTGCTTGCGGGAGCTGGTCGGGCGTCTAGATAGGGCGGCGGCGCCAGTAGTTACGGAGGTGTCCCCGGCGGTAGTTTGGGAAGGCCCCAGGGAAGTGGGAGTGTTACAGGCGCGTCCCGTAATGGCGGCTACGGAGGCGGTCGCGGTGTCGGTACAGACCGAGGCCCAAAAAGACGGCGATCGGGTGCGTATTGATGATCGTGCTCGCGGGGAGGTGTATGTTTGCTTTGAAGGTCCGTTGGGGGCGCACTTAAAGCAGGAGGTGCGTGAGCGTATTTGGAAGGACGAATACGTTGAGATTTTTCTCTTCTGCCGCTTGCTAAATTCAATTTGGATAGGAGCAAGCGGGATGAGAGCAAGAAGGACGAGGAGGAGCGTCGGCGGTATAGGCTTATCCCGCAGACGTTCGTTAATTGGTCGCAGGCGTTCGCCATCTTAGCCAGTGTAATAGGAGAAAAGGCGCCGGAAAATTGTTCGGCGTTGTTTTGTTATTTTGACGCCATTGGGGAGGCTCATCGGGTGTACGGGGGGCAGGCTTGGCTCAGATACGATGAGCAATTCCGTCAGCGTAAAGCGGTTCGGCCGGCGATTCAGTGGGACCAGAAGGATATTGCTCTCTGGTTAAGGGTCACGGCTCCGGTTAGGCAGCCCTTTCCCGGGAGCGTTGGCCAAGGGGGCCAGTCCAGTCAGGTCGGACAGGGCGGTGGGGCAAAGTTGGGATTCTGCTGGCAATTCAACGATGGCCAGTGTAAGTTCGGGGCCACGTGCAAGTTCAAGCACGTGTGTTCGGAGTGTAATGGTGCATCCCATGGGGCGGCAAAATGTATGCGAAAAAAGAGGTCAGGGAACCAGTCCTCCTCGGCTGGTCAAGGGGTTGTCACCGGTGAGGGTGGAAAGGATGGCCCCCTATCTAAATGAGTATCCGGATAGGGCTGCGGCGAAGTTGCTTTACGAAGGGTTTAGTGTTGGTTTTATTATTCCTCCGCCTCCTTATGAGGTCCCGGTTACGCGGAGGAACCTTAAATCGGCCTACTTGCATGCTGAGGTCGTGTCGAAAAAGTTGTTTAAAGAAGTTTCGTTAGGCCGCATGGCGGGGCCTTTTATTGATCCGCCAATAAAGGATTTAGTTGTGTCCCCATTGGGTATTGTTCCAAAGCGCGAGCCCCAAAAATTCTGGTTGATTCAGCACTTATCGTTTCCCAAGGGTTTGTCGGTAAATGACGGGATTGATCATGAGTTGTGCTCCGTAGTGTATACCTCATTCGATAAAGCGGTGGGGTTAGTTCGTGCTGCGGGTCCAGGCGCGCTGCTCGCAAAAACCGTCATCGAGGCGGCGTTCAGGTTGTTGCCAGTTCATCCAGAAAGCCAACGGCTGTTGGGTTGTTTTTGGAATGGGGCTTTTTACGTGGATCGGTGCCTTCCGATGGGGTGTTCCCTTTCTTGCGCGTACTTCGAGGCTTTTAGTAGCTTCGTGGAGTGGGTGACGAAGGGTGTAGCCGGGGTCGATTCGTTGATACATTACTTAGACGATTTCTTGTGCGTCGGCCCGGGGGGTTTGCCGGTTTTCGGTAATCTGCTTCATGCACTGCAGAAGGTTGCGAGGGATTTTGGGATCCCTTTGGCGCCAGAAAAGACTGAGGGCCCGGTAACGACGATTTGTTTTTTGGGAATTGAGATAGATTCGGTGGCTATGGAGTGTCGTCTTCCGATGGATAAGTTGGGGGCTTTGAGTCAGGAGGTACGTCGGGCTTGCAAGTTAAAGAAAATTACGCTGCGGGAGATTCAGTCGTTGCTGGGGAAGTTCGCCATCTTAGCCAGTGTAATAGGAGAAAAGGCGCCGGAAAATTGTTCGGCGTTGTTTTGTTATTTTGACGCCATTGGGGAGGCTCATCGGGTGTACGGGGGGCAGGCTTGGCTCAGATACGATGAGCAATTCCGTCAGCGTAAAGCGGTTCGGCCGGCGATTCAGTGGGACCAGAAGGATATTGCTCTCTGGTTAAGGGTCACGGCTCCGGTTAGGCAGCCCTTTCCCGGGAGCGTTGGCCAAGGGGGCCAGTCCAGTCAGGTCGGACAGGGCGGTGGGGCAAAGTTGGGATTCTGCTGGCAATTCAACGATGGCCAGTGTAAGTTCGGGGCCACGTGCAAGTTCAAGCACGTGTGTTCGGAGTGTAATGGTGCATCCCATGGGGCGGCAAAATGTATGCGAAAAAAGAGGTCAGGGAACCAGTCCTCCTCGGCTGGTCAAGGGGTTGTCACCGGTGAGGGTGGAAAGGATGGCCCCCTATCTAAATGAGTATCCGGATAGGGCTGCGGCGAAGTTGCTTTACGAAGGGTTTAGTGTTGGTTTTATTATTCCTCCGCCTCCTTATGAGGTCCCGGTTACGCGGAGGAACCTTAAATCGGCCTACTTGCATGCTGAGGTCGTGTCGAAAAAGTTGTTTAAAGAAGTTTCGTTAGACCGCATGGCGGGGCCTTTTATTGATCCGCCAATAAAGGATTTAGTTGTGTCCCCATTGGGTATTGTTCCAAAGCGCGAGCCCCAAAAATTCTGGTTGATTCAGCACTTATCGTTTCCCAAGGGTTTGTCGGTAAATGACGGGATTGATCATGAGTTGTGCTCCGTAGTGTATACCTCATTCGATAAAGCGGTGGGGTTAGTTCGTGCTGCGGGTCCAGGCGCGCTGCTCGCAAAAACCGTCATCGAGGCGGCGTTCAGGTTGTTGCCAGTTCATCCAGAAAGCCAACGGCTGTTGGGTTGTTTTTGGAATGGGGCTTTTTACGTGGATCGGTGCCTTCCGATGGGGTGTTCCCTTTCTTGCGCGTACTTCGAGGCTTTTAGTAGCTTCGTGGAGTGGGTGACGAAGGGTGTAGCCGGGGTCGATTCGTTGATACATTACTTAGACGATTTCTTGTGCGTCGGCCCGGGGGGTTTGCCGGTTTTCGGTAATCTGCTTCATGCACTGCAGAAGGTTGCGAGGGATTTTGGGATCCCTTTGGCGCCAGAAAAGACTGAGGGCCCGGTAACGACGATTTGTTTTTTGGGAATTGAGATAGATTCGGTGGCTATGGAGTGTCGTCTTCCGATGGATAAGTTGGGGGCTTTGAGTCAGGAGGTACGTCGGGCTTGCAAGTTAAAGAAAATTACGCTGCGGGAGATTCAGTCGTTGCTGGGGAAGTTGAATTTCGCCATGCCGAATTATGCCAATGGGGAGGGTGTTTGGTAGACGGTTGGCGGCGGCTACGGCGGGAGTGCGTGCGGCACATCACTTCGTACGGCTCAAGGAGGAGCATCGGGCTGATTTGCAGGTATGGGATGACTTCTTGGGCCAGTATAACGGTCGGTCGCTATGGATGGCTCCAGCGCAGGATACGAGTGATTTGAATATTTTTACGGATGCAGCTGGAGCGGGCGGTTTTGGAGCTTATGGGGGGGGTCCGTGGTGCGCGGGTCAATGGCCGGCTAGCTGGGTGTCCAGTGGACTCGCGCAGAATCTGGCCCTGCTCGAGCTGTTCCCCATCGTGGTTGCGGCGACCATCTGGGGGGACAGGCTCAGGGATAAGAAGGTTCGTTTTTACTGCGACAACATGGGGGTGGTGCTGGCCATTAACAACATCACGGCGTCCTCTCCTCCGGTAATTCAGTTGTTGCGACATTTAGTGTTGGTGTGCTTGTCATTGAACGCGTGGGTGGTGGCGGTGCACGTGCCGGGGGTACGGAATTGTATCGCTGATGCTCTTTCTCGCTCGCAGTGGGACCGGTTTCGGCAATTGGCACCGGGAGCGGAACGTCTCGGTTGGTCTGCCCGGAACATCTTTGGGATCTGGTCTCGGTCCCGTAGAACGATTGGTGGAAAGGTCTTTGGCGCGCTCAACGTGGAGTGCTTATTCTGCTTGTTGGACGCAGTGGGAGGAGTGGGTAAGAGAGTTGGGTGACGTCAACACGGATAGAGACAGGTTGGTGGCACTTTTGTACTGGTTAGGGGACGCCTGGGAGGCGGGGTTTTCATTGGCAAAGGTTAACCGTTTCATGTCGGCGGTGGCGTTTGGTTTCAAGTTACGGGGCTTTAGGGATGTGTCTAAGGAATTCTTAGTGGGGCAGGCTTTGAAGGGTTTGCGCCGAGGTAGGGTCGAGGCGGATCGTAGAAGGCCTGTGGCGTTTTCTCTGCTGAGCTCTTTGGGCGGATCATTAGCATCGGTCTGTCGTTCTTCGGCCGAGATGAGGTTGTTTCGGTTAGCTTTTTCTTTGGCGTTCTTTGGGGCATTTAGAATCGGCGAGTTGGTTTCGCCGAGTACCAAGCAAGCTGGGGGGTTGAGACTGAGAGACGTGAGCCTATATACAGATCGGCTGGAGGTATGGTTGCGTCGGTCAAAAACTGACCAATTAGGAAAGGGGAAGCTGATAGTGTTGTTCGCTCTCCCGGGTTCGGCTATGTGCCCGGTGGCGTGCAGGCAGGGTTTTAAGCCACAAGTGGGGTCTCCGGAGTTGCCATTGCTATGTCACGAGGACGGGTTATTTTTGTCTAGATTTCAATTTAGAGCTGTATTCAAAAAATGTTTGGCGGCGGTCGGTGTCGCGGCGGACGCGTACTCATCTCATTCCTTCAGGATTGGCGCAGCAACGGAAGCAGGGCGCTGGGGGTTGGATGATGAGGGGGTGCGGCGCATCGGTCGTTGGGAGTCCAACAGATTTAGGTCTTATGTCCGCCCCCATCTGTTATGAGTTTTGCCGTTTGCACTTATAAGAATGTTTTGTGTGGTGGTATTTAACTTGCTTTTCCGTTTCAGATCCGCCTCCGTGTTTGGTGTGGTTGCTGGGCCACTCTTACGTGCATTGGGGGGCTTTGAGGGCGGACGTCCGCCCGGACGGTCGCCAGTTGCGCATTCCGCGACAGGATGCGGTTTTGCATTGGCTGGGATTTAGAGGTATGTCGTGGAGTAGGGTGTTAGCAGAATTCCAGAAATATGCCCGGCTTGATAGGGTCCCGGAGATATTGGTCTTGCACGTGGGTGGGAACGATTTGGGAGTCCGCCCTTTTCGTGAGTTGGTGCGGGATATTAAACACGATATGTTGTGTTTGTGGGTTTCTTATCCCAGGTTGGTAATTGTGTGGTCGGACATTGTCCCAAGAAAACATTGGCGGCTGGCTAGGTCAGTGGAAAGAGTCAATAAGGCTCGCATTAAGGTTAATCGCGCGGTGTCCCGATTTGTAGCCAAAAACGGGGGCATTTGCGTTCGGCACAGGGACTTGGAGTCAGGAGTGGGGAATTACTGGAGGAGCGATGGGGTTCATTTGACCGAGGTTGGGATTGATCTGTGGAGCTTGGCAATAGCAGAAGGAATTGAAAGGGCGGTGGTGGTGTGGCGGAACTCACAGGCTTAAGGTGGTCAAGGCCTGTTTCGCTGTGGCGGGGGGAGTCCTTGAGGCCAGTCAGTACAAAATTGGTGGGGGGGTCGCATCGGGGGTATGCGTCCCCCAAAAAAGGTACATGGTTGAAGACTTCATCGGGTGTTATCCCTTTGAAGTGGTCTTCTGGTGGAAGGTATATCACTCGAAGGCTTCATCGGGTGTTATCCCTTTGAAGTGGACTTCTAGTGGTCGGTATAGCACTTGAAGGCTTCATCGGGTGTTATCCCCTTGAAGTGGACTTCTGGTGGTTGGAGCCATCTGCAGAGGTGAGCGGTGCCTCCGAGCTGGTTTACGGCTGGAGGTAATTGGTGGTTTGCAGATGTCTAACTCGAGGTGTGTAAAAAAGGAATATCTAAAATGGCTTCAAGGACTGCCCCTGCTCGGTCTAATGTTAACGTTAAATTGTTATTTATGATTCTGACCCATGTTGGGTCATGTGAATTATTAGGAGGAATTCTCTGGTGGATTCCTAATTAGTTATCCGAATGTTTCGGATTTAATTTGTTTTAAAACTGTGAAATTAATAAAACGGCTGCTGTGGCCATTTCACATCCAACCTCGGTGTCACGTGTCTTTTTCCTAAAGGTGGGGGTGAAGGGATTGGTAGGGATAAGGGAAGGTGGACTAACACACGACTCTACTTAGGCAGGTCAAGACGAGGCTGGACGCAGCCTGCAGGGCTTAGGAGGGAAGCCTCCATGACAGCCCTAGGAGGGAGAGGGTTAACTTTGTAGGGAAAGATAGAGGTGGAGGAGGGACAGGGAGGAGTTAGGGGGCCGTTACGGAGCTTCCCGCTGTTTTTCGGCAGTGAGCCGGAAGCAGCGGGAGAAGTAACACTCACCCAAGTAAGCTCCCACCCTCCCGCCCATTTGGTGTTATCCCTTGTGGTCTTTATTAAGTCTGTTTATGAGTGTGGCAATTTTATTGTGTGCTTATTTAACATGTTTTTCTTTTCATTCGGAGTAGGTCCTGGTGTCATGGCAGCTGGCGGGGGGAGTCCTTGAGGCCAGTCAGTACAAAATTGGTGGGGGGGTCGCATCGGGGGTATGCGTCCCCCAAAAAAGGTACATGGTTGAAGACTTCATCGGGTGTTATCCCTTTGAAGTGGTCTTCTGGTGGAAGGTATATCACTCGAAGGCTTCATCAGGTGTTATCCCTTTGAAGTGGACTTCTAGTGGTCGGTATAGCACTTGAAGGCTTCATCGGGTGTTATCCCCTTGAAGTGGACTTCTGGTGGTTGGAGCCATCTGCAGAGGTGAGCGGTGCCTCCGAGCTGGTTTACGGCTGGAGGTAATTGGTGGTTTGCAGATGGCTAACTCGAGGTGTGTAAAAAAGGAATATCTAAAATGGCTTCAAGGACTGCCCCTGCTCGGTCTAATGTTAACGTTAAATTGTTATTTATGATTCTGACCCATGTTGGGTCATGTGACTTATTAGGAGGAATTCTCTGGTGGATTCCTAATTAGTTATCCGAATGTTTCGGATTTAATTTGTTTTAAAACTGTGAAATTAATAAAACGGCTGCTGTGGCCATTTCACATCCAACCTCGGTGTCACGTGTCTTTTTCCTACAGGTGGGGGTGAAGGGATTGGTAGGAATAAGGGAAGGTGGACTAACACACGACTCTACTTAGGCAGGTCAAGGGGGCTCGCCAGACTATACATCCAGACTGCTGTTATAGGGAGCGCTCCAGACTGTACATCCAGACTGCTGTTATAGGGGGCGCTCCAGACTACACATCTAGACTGCCGTTAATGCCACACTTCTAAATAAAGATCGAGCCTGATGTTATAGGGTTTAAATCTGTGAAAAGAAACATTGGGGGGAAAAAGTCCCTTGTTGACCATCACTTAGGATTCCTTCAAGAAAAGGGAAATAAATCCACAACATGAAATCCACACTACAGGGGGGGTGAATAGGGGACATCTTACCCTGTTCATTGCTGGGAGTGGTAGTTCTGCGGGTGTGATTCCGCTAAGGATGGAGTCTTCTTTTTAGAATGTTTTCCTTGTTCCTGTACCTCTGTTAGATCTCCCTTAACACCTCTATGACCTGGTTGCAGAACTGCAAGCTCCGAGGGTCGGATTCTTGCCAGTTCTCATCAGTTTGACTAATTCATAAAAAATCCGTTCTATGTTTCCATAAGTGCAGCTCTAGGGGGGGGGCTGCATTTATGTCTCATGTGTAGCTCTTCTGGAGAGAGAGAGTCACTATTTTTGTCCCATATAACTCTTTCCTTCTTTGCTGCCCAAATCTCCCTCTGGAAATGTTGGTTGGTGTGGGGAAAGGGATCGAGCCTCAATAAATATTAAATTATCTAATGTCTATGGGAAGCTAAAAACAATTTGTTCATGAAATGATCTGAAGCTAAAATTGATTTCTTCAGCTAGATCTCCACTTTCTGTAGTTTTATATTACCGGGTCCACAGTCTTTCTTAAACAACAATTCACATTATACAGTGGGAGCATAAAATGTGCACTAGTTGGTGGTAAACTAGGCAACTGCCCAAGACCCATGTGTCCTAGTGGGACCTCCAGGACATAACTTCAGGCAGCAACCTGATATGGTAGCGAGAAAATATTAACCGTTAACCCCTTCACTGTTCCAGATCACCAAGGATTGACCATTAACCCTTTCACTTCCCAGACCATCAAGCAAACGGGGATGTCTAGATTAAATCTTTCACCACTCTAGACCACCAGCCCACTAACTTCTTCACTGCTGGAGACCTCCAGGGATGCTATTAACCCCATTACCACCCTTGATTAAAATGAACTCTACAAACACCCAGTATTATGCAATGGTGTGGTGGTATTGTTTGAGGAATAAATTGCAGTATTATGTGGGCGCTTTATGGGATTAACATTTGGATACTGCAAAACATTTTAATATAATATGATGGTATTATGTGGGTTCTTCATAGGGGCATTATTTAAATATCTTATATTGTTTTTGCCTATATAGCAGTATTATATTTGCACTTTATAGTATTTATATTTTGGCACTATATGTGTAAAGGATTTGCCAGACACAGGTTCTGTGTCGACGCCCGTGGGCAATCAGTCTGCACCTGCTCCTATGTCTGTGAGACTGACTCCATCTTCCACCACTCAGGATGGCAGGCTTAGGAGTGGGAGAGCCTATTACAGCCTAGCCAGACGGAGCTAGTTCCCGCCCACTGTCTATTTATACCTGCCTTTCCTGTTCCTCCTTTGCCTGTGATTCTTCTATGCTTGTTTCCTGGCTTGCTGCTGCTGCTTTTACTACTGATCCTCTGCTTGTTATTGACCTTGGCTTTCTGACCACTCTCCTGCTCAGCGTTTTGTACCTCGCTCACTCCTGGTTTGACTCGGCTCGTTCACCACTCTTGTTGCTCACGGTGTCTCCGTGGGCAGCTGCCCCGTTTCCCTAGCTTCTGTGTACCCCTGTCTGTTTTGTCTGTCTTGCACTTACTGAGCGTAGGGACCGTCACCCAGTTGTACCCCGTCGCTTAGGACGGGTCGTTGCAAGTAGGCAGGGACTGAGTGGCGGGTAGATTAGGGCTCACCTGTCTGTCTCCCTACCTTGTCTTTACAATATGGCGATATTATGTGGGTGCTTTATGTGGGTATTTTATAAATGCTTCATACCATTTGTGCAGTATATAGCGGTATTATATTAGCACTTTATAGTATTAATATTTTGGCACTATATGCAGTATTATGTGAGTGCTGCATGGGGGTATTATTTGAACACTGCATATTATTTGTGCACTATATAGCGGTATTATATTTGCACTTTATAGTATTTATATTTTGGCACTATATGCGGTATTATGTGGGTGCTGCATGGGGGTATTATTTGAACACTGCATATTATTTGTGCACTATATAGAGTTATTATATTAGCACTTTATAGTATTTTGGCACTATATGCGGTATTATGTGGGTGCTGCATATTTTGAACACTGCATATTATTTGTGCACTATATAGCAGTATTATTTTGGCACTTTATAGTATTCACATTTTGGCACTATTTGGCGGTATTATGTGGGTGCTGCATGGGGATATTATGTGGGCTGCATTTGGCAGTTTTATCTGGAGGCATTTGACACTGTCCCCCATAGACGCCTAATGGGTAAATTAAGGACTATAGGTTTAGAAAATATAGTTTGTAATTGGATTGAGAATTGGCTCAAGGACCGTATCCAGAGAGTTGTGGTCAATGATTCCTTCTCTGAATGGTCACCGGTTATAAGTGGTGTACCCCAGGGTTCAGTGCTGGGACCACTATTATTCAACTTATTTATTAATGATATAGAAGATGGGATTAATAGCACTATTTCTATTTTTGCAGATGACACCAAGCTTGTAATATAGTTCAGACTATGGAAGATGTTCATGAATTACAGGCAGATTTAAACAAACTAAGTGTTTGGGCGTCCACTTGGCAAATGAAGTTTAATGTAGATAAATGTAAAGTTATGCATCT
This sequence comes from Rhinoderma darwinii, assembly GCF_050947455.1. Taxonomy (NCBI): domain Eukaryota; kingdom Metazoa; phylum Chordata; class Amphibia; order Anura; family Rhinodermatidae; genus Rhinoderma; species Rhinoderma darwinii. The sequence goes on from NC_134688.1 coordinate 27,039,614, forward strand.
GGGTACCAACAACCTGCATGCATCATATGTCCTAGGGGGCGCTACACTGGCGGATTCACTTGTTGAGAAGGATCTGGGTGTACTTGTAAATCATAAACTCAATAACAGCATGCAGTGTCAATCAGCTGCTTCAAAGGCCAGCAGGATATTTTCGTGTATTAAAAGAGGCATGGACTCGCGGGACAGGGATGTAATAATGCCACTTTACAAAGCATTAGTGAGGCCTCATCTAGAATATGCAGTTCAGTTCTGGGCTCCAGTTCATAGAAAGGATGCCCTGGAGTTGGAAAAAATACAAAGAAGAGCAACGAAGCTAATAAGGGGCATGGAGAATTTAAGTTATGAGGAAAGATTAAAAGAACTAAACCTATTTAGCCTTGAAAAAAGACGACTAAGGGGGGACATGATTAACTTATATAAATATATTAATGGCACATACAAAAAATATGGTGATATCCTGTTCCTTGTAAAACCCGCTCAAAAAACAAGGGGGCACTCCCTCCGTCTGGAGAAAAAAAGGTTCAAGCTGCAGAGGCGACAAGGCTTCTTTACAGTGAGAACTGTGAATCTATGGAATAGCCTACCGCAGGAGCCGTCACAGCAGGGACAGTAGATGCTGCAAAAAAGGCTTAGATAATTTCCTAGAACAAAAAAATATTAGCTCCTATGTGTAGAAATTTTTCCTTCCCTTTTCCCTTCCCTTGGTTGAACTTGATGGACATGTGTCTTTTTTCAGCCGTACTAACTATGTAACTATGTAACTATGTAACTATGTAACTATGTAACTATAATATATGGGAGAGTTGTTTTAAGCATTGTTTGGCAGTATATATTAGATAATGAATAACCGCGCTGAATCATAGAAATGGAAAGATCAGTGTTTTGCTATTTTACATTGAAAAACTCTTTAAAGTACATGGCTGGATGGATGGATAGATTTTTTTCCCCCTATAAATCCATATGATTTATGACTTAGATATAAAGAAGTCATTTTGTATCGAATAATTCACTTTTCCCATTACCTCTTTAATGTTGAATTTGTCCTTATTGATTAGGTAACATCAACTTTTATAAGGTCTTCACCTTGCATCAGACATTAAAATGAAATATTATGCAATTTAAAAACAATAAATATTTCATGGCAGTAGCCGCACTCTATAAAACACGCACTCCCATGTCGCAGAGAGAGTTCACAAAGGTTATTTTTTATTGCTTCGAAAATGTAACACATATTTGACAATGTTTTATAATCATTACGGCTTCGGTGAGATGTCTTTGTAAAAAGAGATTCCATATAGGAATGATTTACTAAGAATTTTTTGTATTGCTTTACTGTAAATTGTGTAAATTACTGTATAGTGAATACTGTTCCAATAGTCACCACAAAATGAGTACGCGTAACTAGAAAAGTTAGAGGGAACAACCAGACACTAGTACCTGAGGAATGGCCCACATAGGGGCCCTCTATTGGGTTACACCCTCTTTAAGGCCATACTGTCCGTCGTATGTGCCGCTGGGCGAAAAACGACACGAAAACTGTGGTGCAGTTTTTCGCTCGGAATATCTGCTGCGGAAAACTGCAGCACTTAGCTGGCCTGCTAGCATGCTGGCCTCCTGGGATGACGTTTCATCCCAGGAGACCGCTGTAGCCTGTGATTGGCTGCAGTGGCGGTCACATGGGATGAAACGCCATCCCAGGAGGCTGGCCCTCTGACATCAACCAGACCGGCCCCCTGGGATGATGTTTTATCCCAGGTGACCGTCGCTACAGCCTGTGATTGGCTGCAGAGGTCACATGAGATGAAACGTCATCCCAGGAGGCCGGCCACCTGGAGGAAGAAACACAGACTCCTGGATAAGTATAAGATTTTTCATTTTCTGATTCGCCGCAAAAAAATTCAACAACTGCTACTTGTTGTGGGTTTTATCTCCCCATTGAATTCATTTCTATTGGCCATCATTTACGTATGTGTGTCCGGGCTGTGGAAATAATCCGCAAAATATAGAAAATGTTCTATTCTTGTCCGCAATTGTGGCTCGGACTCGCCCATAGAAGTCTATAGGCGCTTCCGCAATTAAGGACGGCTACGGATGTGTATCCGTAGCCATCGGCTCCATATTTGCGGACAGTAAAATCCCTTATGGTCGTGTGCATGAGGCCTAAATCTTTTTGAGGGCCCTTTACCCACCATGTGCCATTTATAATGCTCGTGTCTTCTTGTGTGGCATGGGGGCAATTGGGCCCTCTCAGGCACCAGGCCCAAGGTGCGACTGCTGCTTCTTCGACCCTATATCAACTAAAAACAAAGATTCTGACCAGATGTGGTAATGGGAGCCTGCCCTTCTATTATATTATTATCATCTAATTATGGTGACTGAGAAGACTATTGCCTATCGCTCTTCTCAAGGAGTTGTATAGATAGATATATACTACCAGCCTGGAATGAATACTGTATCATACATGGACCATCAGGTCTTATATTAGCCTTAAATAGAACCTTTCACCTGGCGCCCGATATTTAAATAACCCCCTGAACTGTCAATGGGGTGCGTAAACGGCAAGGGGGCGTGAAACATCGCTGTGACACTGTCCAATCAGCTACGGACAGTGTCACATCAAGAGCTGGAGAGAGGAGAGCGTGTACGCACGCACGCACAGATCTTAGCTGTGCGAGCATGCGCTCGTACGCTCTCACACTTCAGCTCTCGGCAGACAAGGAAGACAAGACTGTGTGATCTCTCGTGAGAGATCTCACAGACTTGTTTGCCAAGTGAGTGGGAGCGTGCGCGCGCACAGCGCCGAGCTGCGCGTGCGTACATGCTCTCCTCTCTCCAGCTCTTGCTGTGACACTGTCCGTAGCTGATTGGACAGTGTCACAGCGATTCTACATGCCCCCTTGCCAAGTACACGCTCCATTGACAGTTCAGTGGGTTATTTAAATATCGGACGACAAATATAACGGCACCGATATCTAAATAACGCAGGAAGATAGGAAAAAATGGAAAGTGTCCCAGGGTTTGTACAGCCCTCCCCATTACATGCTGCACTCAGCTGCACATGTATGTGCAGGTGAAAGGTTCTCTTTAAATGGGCCATGTCTCTAAATTTCACGGATTTAACAACATTGGTCCATATCTGTTTTGATACGTTGACTGTCTGTCAAATTTCGTTTTTGAGAGTCAAATCGAAATGGACATGAAGAGTGAATATTGGACAAAGCCGAAGCGACGTACAATAAAATGGAAATTCTTGTATTACACCTTGGTCAATGTCTTTTATGGCTGGTCTCAGCTTGTCCATACAACTCGTCCCAACAGAGTTAACTTTACAAAGTTTTGGGTTCTGGGATTTGGGAGTAGAGTAACAATATACCTAAAACTTCCAAAATCTGGCAAATGAGGAGATCCTAGTGCTACAGGTGACCTACGTGGTCTTAATGATCATGATTATGTCACTGCTCCAGGCAAAGTAGAAGTTGTACAGTGCGTCTGGGTCAGACACAAGGAAAAGATATCAGGTGTAAGTAAGCGGATGGCTCGCTTTCTACCTACATACATGAATTTGTATAAATTCCTGTCTATATAATAGGGCATGTAAAATATTTTTAGGAGCTTGTGTAAAAGAAAAAATCATTGGCTTCTTATTCTATGGAGGCTTTCACCATACGTTTGTCTTTATTTTGTAAACCAATACCCAATACCTGAAGTACCAAGTGTCCAATCAACTTTGCTTCTCCATGTAGATGACAAATTGTATAAGATCCAATCTAAGACTATGTTATTGCTGCAGATTCTAAAGAAATCCTGTTATGAACCCCTTTCTGCAAGGGTATTCCAAGATTGTGGTTCCAAGTAGTTTTTAATGCAAGACAGCTGTCAAGACAATGTAGACATAGCATGGTAGTCATGGCCTGAGTCAAACAGTAGGTTGTGGACCGACAGTTGTCAGACGTGATGGAAAATATCAAAGCCAGGATTTTGAACCAATCGCAGGTCAGCCGAGGGTCCAGAGGATGTTTCAGAGATGAAAAATAAAAAGGTGAAGGTACAAACCAGTCCGGAGATAGAAAGCCAACATCTGAGCCAGAGAAGAAGGCTGGAGTCAAGAAAGAGACGCTATGAAACTCAAGCCATGAATGCTTTGAACAAAGAGGTTTTAAAAAGGGACGTATGTACCATCGAGACTGACCATACTGCTTTGGGGCACCTGGGTTGAGGGGGCCCCACCCAGGTAGGCCACATCCATTATTTTAATGGGTAGTGGGATCTCCTCTCCAAAGGCCTTACAAGATTAGCAAACAAGGGAATGCGGAATCAACCCAAGGATCAGAGAAATGAGATGGGGCAAACAAGCATCAAGTCCTCCTGTCTCTTGGTTGTTAGGGTTGTGGAAGTAAAAACCAGCACCAGAAGGATCTCCAATTTTTTTACTTTCCTTTGTGGCCCTCGCACCTCTATGTATGAACTTAGGTTTTAATAATAGCTTATAGCTAAGCATTGTCATGTTATGAATATTTATAAGCCTTAGGGTGAGGAGAAAGCTGAGTGATGACCTCTATTAGGGGTTATCACTCAGCATCTAGTACCTGTGTAGCAGACCAAGATAACTTCACACAAGAGGTCTCTCAGGGACTTATATTTCCCTCGAGGTTGGAAAGATGTTGTAAATGATCCCTAATCCTCCGTTTTTTAGATGTTTCTGATCACCTTATCACCTGAATTCTTCTGACGGTTTTACATTACACAAGAAGTAATGGTGGATGCCCTCAATTAGCACCTGGGCACAGGCAGAGACATGTTCATGTTGTAAGCTTTCAGTGCTTGTTAAGCATGGCCAGATAAACAGCCGGAGTGGAACGCGTGTAACGTTTTCCATAAAGCATTCCAATCTCCGTAATGCAAATCCTGGCTCTATGCAAAACTAAAAAGTGCAAATGTTGCCTTATGCCAAAAGACACATCTCACATTGATTTATTAACCCATAAAGAACGGAAAAAAAATCCTACAATCTGGCATTTCATGGCCCGGAAAATCCAGTGATCTAGCACGTCTTTGAAGGGTTTCACACATTAAGATCATGATATATTGAGTTGTGGTAAATCAAAATCAACTGGTTTTGACTACAAAATCATGAAGACACTTTCTCACCCATCTCAGTAGAGTCCTATGTTGGAAAGTAGGACAAGTTTGCCCGATTTTATGCCTATGTGGGTAATTCAGTCATCTTAATGCAAGTAGGTAGAATCTTACAAATGAAGTGGTAGTCACCAGGGTGTTAGTTTTTGGTTTCATGATCGGGGCTGCTGGAGCCCTTACTAATCCCTAGAACCAATGCGCTGTACTGCAGTTCATGGGAGTCGAATTGTCAAGATATATAACTTAATATAGGAATTGTGGGTTCCAATTGGTTGGACCGCCACTGATCAGGTAGGGATGGCAAATGGGAGCGATATACTATAACTAAGTATGGGGGGAGACTTCCATTGTACTTATGTGGTAAAAATGTGAATGATAAGGGGAATTAAAGGTTTACTCATCTGTTTAGCAGTGTACATATAACTAATGCCTCCATATACCGACAGTCAGAGTACACCATCAATATTACCATCAGACTGCCCCCATAAATAGTATCATCATAGCTAGAGTGCACATTTTTTAAATTACATTGGTTTTTTTTACTTTTTTTAACTCACAATTCTACAGGGGCTACGGGGTGTAAAGAGAGGTGAGTGGGAAGGTCAACAATTATCATGTCCTTTGGTCAGGATCTGTGGGAGGGCATCAGAAAGCCCAGACGCACCGTCTGTTTGTTCTGTGTGGTCCTCTGGAGTCTTCTACTTTCTGGGAGCTGCTGAACGACCTAGACATTTACTATACAGATTTTATGAATAAATATGTGTTATTTTCATCAGGATTATTAATAGGCCCTGTTCAAACTGAGTTTTATGGCGCTGATTTTGATACGGAAACCGCGTCGGAATCAGCTCCAAAAAAAAGGCCGAAATCACTCCCCCATTGTTTTCAATGGGAGGCAGAGGTGTTTTTTCCCGGGCGGCCTGCGATCCCTGCATTATCGTCAATGGCCGTGGTTGAAAAACGCCGCTAAAAACGCCGGGAAAACCATGGAAAAAAAGTGCAGGCAGTTCAAAATTGCAGAAGGAATTCTGAGGCACATTTTTTCTGTGTGAACAGGGCCTTAGATGCAGAATATTTAGCCTCTATGTGTTTCATGTGGTTGTGCTATCTGCGTATCAGGTTTTTTGGAATAATGAACGCGTTTCACTCTGTGTTTGCATTAAGGATTGGAATGTGGTATGAAAGCTTCACATTGTGAGCACAAAGCACAGAGACACGCGTTTTATTCCTTTTGTTTATCTGGCTGTGCCCTGCTAGCATTCAGAGCTAAGCTTACAGCAAGACATGCCCCTGCCTGTGCCCAGGTGCTAACGGAGGGTGTGCACAGTTTCCTGTTGAGTAATGTAATACTGTTAGAAGCATTCACAAGGATATCCTATGGGACCATACCGGGAACGGATCAGTCTAATGTATAACGTAAAACACTTCAGCTAAAATAAAAAGTTATTGCATTAATAATGATTCCTACTTTTATGTTATTGTTGGAAACACTGGAATCAGAATTGTTACTATAGAGGGTGCAGAAGTTGCATTCTGGGGGCTAAGTGGACACACAAGGTGCCTTTACCAACACTATAAGTGACACGTGATATTTAGGGTGCCTTTTTAGATGCTTAACCTTGTTCCTGGCCTCAATACAAGATCTGTAACAGGACCCCCACCAACCATGTGGGCCAGGTGTGACTGCTACCACTGCACCCCCTATAGCTGCGCCACTGGGCCCATGAAAGATTTTACATTGGGGCACAAGAGCTTCAATTTACGCCTCTGTCTGGTGTATTACAATAAATAACAATATTTTACAGGCTGCACAGGGAATATCAGGAGCTTACGTGAATCCTGTTCCCAATGAGGCTCACAATAATATAGTGGGCACATGTCGTAAGAAGCCAATTGACCTACAGTATCAGTGTTTTTCTGAAACATGGGAGAAAATCCATGCAAGAACAGGAGGAACATACAAACACAGTAATATAGTAATATATGTAGGGTTAAAAAAAGGTCATACGTCCGTCTAGTTCAGGGGTCTCAAACTCGGCCGGGTAAGTGGGCCACATATAGAAAATATGTGAAGTTGACGGGCCGCATTACTTTCAAATTTGATACAATCCAAAATTATTGTTAATCAATTCGTTTTTTGAACTACTATAACAATACTACATTACTATAACAATACTACATTACTATAATAATACTGCATTACTATAATAATAGCGCTAGGTCTAAACTTAACGGAAATTTGTGAGTTTTCTCCACGTGCTTATTTCAACAATCCAGTCTTCCAGCTTAAGTGTCGCTAAATGCAGTCCGGCGGCTCAGTTGGCAGCGTTTGGCAGACACACAAATGTTAAGATTGGACAGCCCCTTTTTAGATAGTGCCACAGAGCCCTCTGTAGATACTTCCACAGTGCCCTCTGTAGAAACTGCCACAGTGCCCTCTGTAGAAACTGCCACAGTGCACTCTGTAGAAACTGCCACAGTGCCCTCTGTAGATACGGCCACAGTGCCCTCTGTAGATATTGCCACAGTGCCCTCTGTAGATACTGCCACAGTGCCTTCACTAGATACTGCCACAGTGCCCTCTGTAGATACTGCCACAGTGCCCTCTGTTGATACTGCCACAGTGCCCTCTGTAGATAATGCTACACACCCCTAGATAATGCCAGTGTCCTCTGTAGATACTGCCACACACCCACAGTGCCCTCTGTAGATAATTCCACAGTGCCCTCTGTAGATGCTGCCACAGTGCCCTCTGTAGATGCTGCCACGGTGACCTCTGTAGATGCTGCCACAGGTCCCTCTGTAGATAATGCCACACACCCCTTGTAGATAGCGCCACACACACCCCCAGTAGATAGCTCCATTGGGGCTCCCTCTAGGAGTGGAATCCCCACCCAGAGCGTTGCCGACGCTTTGACCAGGGATTCCTCTGCTGGAGGAGCCCCTGAAGTCACTGTCCATACACAGTGATGTCAGGTGATCCTCCTGGACCGGAATGTGCTGTCAGGTGCAACCCCAGACCTGGGGTCCCAGAGCGGAGCACTAGTATAAGCTCTGCTCCGGAACTCTGGGGAAGCCCCTGATATCAGTGTCCATATATGGAGTCCCGGATCAGAGCCGCTTCTAGCACTTTGCCTGGGATTCCAGCTGTGCTCCTGACATCACTGTCCAGATCTGGGGAAGACCCTGACAACACTGTCCATATATGGACAGCGAAGCCAGAGAATTCCACAGAGTCCCGGAGCAGAGCCAATACTAGCGCTCTGCCCGGGGCTCCGCTCTGGGGAAGACCCTGACAACACTGTCCATATATGGACAGTGATGTTAGGGAATTCCGCAGAGTCCCGGAGCAGAGCCGATACTAGCGCTCTGCCCGGGACTCTGCTCTGGGGAACACCCTGACAACACTGTCCACATATGGACAGCGATGTCAGGCAATTCCACAGAGTCCCGGAGCAGAGCCTATACTAGCGCTCTGCCCGGGACTCGGCTCTGGGGAAGACCCTGACAACAATGTCCATATATGAACAGCGATGTCAGGGAATTCCACAGAGTCCCGGAGCAGAGCCGATACTAGCGCTCTGCCCGGGGACTCCACTCTGGGGAAGACCCTGACAACACTGTCCATATATGGACAGTGATGTCAGGGAATTCCACAGAGTCCCGAAGCAGAGCCAATACTAGCGGCTCTGTGTCCCGCGGGCCGCAGATGACAGCCTCAGGGGCCGCATGCGGCCCGCGGGCCGCGTGCCTGAGACCCTAGACCAACTTATTATCCCGCAGTGTTGATCCAGAAGAAGCAAAATAACCTGTAAAGGATCTGCCAGACACAGCTTCTGTGTCAACACCCCTGGTTAATCAGTCTGCATCTGCTCCTAGGTCTGATAGAGTGACTCGATCTGCTACCACTCAGGCTGGTAGGCTCATGAGTGGGAGAACCTATCACAGCCTGGCCAGACGGTTCTAGCTCCCGCCCTCAGTCTATGTATACCTTCATTTGCTTCTTGTCTTTGCCTGTGATTCTCTCTTGTTTCCTGGCTCTGCTGTTCCTGCTATTACTATTGACCTCTGCTTCATTTTGACACTGGCTTTACTGACTACGCTCCTGCTCTGCGTTTGGTACCTCGTACACTCCTGGTTTGACTTGGCTCGTTCACTTCTCTTGTTGCTCACTGTGTTGCCGCGGGCAACTGACCCATTTCCCTTAGCTTCTGTGTACCCTTGTCTGTTTGTCTGTCGTGCACATATTGAGCGTAGGGACAGTTGTACGCCGTCGCCTAGGACGGGTCGTGCAAGTAGGCAGGGACTGAGTGGCGGGTAGATTAGGGCTCACCTGTCTGTCTCCCTACCCCGTCACTACATAATCACAGGCCCATATACCTTTTCTACCCTGGTTCCTACTACTATGGACCCCCTTGAGACCCTGGCTCAGCAAATGCAGGGTCTCTCCCTACAGGTCCAAGCCCTGGCTCAGAGGTGCGACCAGCGTGATGCTAACCAGCTAGTGACCTCCACCTCACCTCTTGAACCCCATCTCAAATTGCCTGACCGGTTCTCAGGGGACCGGAAGACTTTTTTCTCCTTTCGGGTTCTGAGAGCCAGCGAGTGGGTATTATTGTCTCAGGGCTCCAGGACGGCCCCCAAGAATGGGCCTTCTCCTTGGCTCCTGACGCCCCTGAACTTTCCTCTGTTGACCTTTTTTTTTCCACTCTCGGGCTCATCTATGACGAGACTGACAAGACTTCCTTTGCCGAGAGTCAGCTGGTGACCTTACGTCAGGGTAAAAGACCCGTTGAAGAGTACTGTTCTGACTTTAGGAAGTGGTGTGTAGCTTCTCGATGGAATGACCCTGCCTTGAGGTGCCAGTTTAGATTGGGTCTGTCGAACGCCCTGAAAGACCTGTTAGTTAGCTATCCCTCTTCTGACTCTCTTGATCAGGTTATGGCTTTAGCGGTACGTCTTGACCGACGTCTCAGGGAACGACGACATGAAAATTTTTGTGCCTTCTCCTCTGGCTCCCCCATGATGGCTCCCGAGGTTCTGTTGCTTCGTTCTGCTACGGAAAACTCGAATGAACCAATGCAACTCGGGGCCTCCGTGTCTCCCCAACAACGTAGAGAGCTCCGCAGGAAGAATGGTCTCTGCTTCTACTGTGGGGATGACAAGCATCAAGTGAACAACTGTCCTAGGCGTAAGAATAAGCAGCCGGAAAACTTCCGCACCTAAGTGACCATCGGGGAGGTCGCTTGGGCGCACAGGTATTTCCCGTAAATATGAAACCTAATAAGATCTTGCTTCCCTTTCAGGTCTCTTTTGAGGGTAGGTCTGCCACCGGCAGTGCCTTCGTGGATTCAGGGTCTTCTGATAATATTATGTCTGTAGAATTTGCTATGTCTCTAACTATGCCATTGATTGATTTGCCTAAACCTGTCCCGGTAGTGGGTTTCGACTCCACCCCACTTGCTAATGGTTATTTTACACAGCGTACCCCTGTTTTTGAACTCATTGTTGGCTCCATTCATTTGGAGCAGTGTTCTGTACTGGTGATGTAGGGATTATCGTCCGATTTGGTTTTAGGCCTTCCCTGGTTGCAGATGCATAATCCCACGTTTAACTGGAGTACTGGGGATCTTACTAAATGGGGTAATGAATCTATGACGTCCTGTTTTTCTGTTAATTTTATTTCTCTCCCTGAGGAGGTGAACACTCTACCTGAGTTTATTCAGGACTTCGCTGATGTTTTTTCTAAAAAAGCCTCCGAAGTGTTACCTCCTCATAGAGAATACGATTGCGCTATCGATTTGGTACCAGGAGCTAAGCTCCCTAAGGGTAGGATATTTAATCTCTCTTGTCCCGAACGTGAGGCCATGAGAGAATATATCCAGGAAAGCCTGGCCAAGGGTTACATTCGCCCCTCTACTTCTCCGGTAGGTGCTGGCTTCTTCTTCGTAGGGAAGAAGGATGGTGGTCTTAGGCCGTGCATCGATTACCGAAACTTGAATAAGGTCACTGTAAGGAACCAGTATCCCCTTCCTTTGATTCCTGATCTCTTCAATCAGGTTCAGGGGGCCCAATGGTTCTCTAAGTTTGATCTACGGGGGGCTTATAACCTTATCCGAGTCAGAGAAGGGGATGAGTGGAAGACTGCGTTTAACACGCCCGAAGGTCATTTCGAATACCTCGTCATGCCGTTTGGGTTGTGTAATGCTCCCGCGGTCTTCCAGAATTTCATTAATTCAGAGACTACCTGGGGGTATTTCTTGTAGTGTACCTTGATGACATACTTGTGTTTTCCAAGGACTGGTCCTCCCACATTGAGCATGTCAGGAAGGTGCTCCAGGCCCTTCGGGAAAACAAACTCTTTGCTAAATCCGAAAAATGTGTGTTTGGGGTGCAGGAGATACCATTTTTGGGTCAAATCCTAACTCCTAATGAATTCCGCATGGACCCTGCCAAGGTTCAGGCTGTGGCTGAATGGGTCCAACCTGCCACCCTGAAGACGTTACAGTGCTTCCTGGGGTTTGCTAACTATTACAGGAGATTTATTGCTAACTTCTCGGTCATCGCTAAGCCTCTTACGGATCTTACTCGCAAAGGTGCTGATCTCCTCCACTGGCCTCCGGAGGCGGTCCAGGCTTTTGAGATCCTTAAGAAGTGCTTTATCTCTGCTCCAGTGCTGATTCACCCTAACCAAATGGAGCCATTCATCGTGGAGGTTGACGCCTCCGAGGTGGGAGTGTGTGCTGTCTTGTCCCAGAGTACCAGGTCCCTCACCCATCTCCGTCCCTGTGCCTACTTCTCCAGGAAGTTCTCGCCCACTGAGAGTAACTATGACGTGTGCAACCGCGAACTCTTAGCCATTAAATGGGCATTTGAAGTGTGGCGCCACTTCTTGGAGGGGGCTAGGCAACAGGTAACGGTCCTTACCGACCACAAGAATCTGGTCTTCCCAGAATCTGCCCAGAGGCTAAACCCGAGACAAGCTCGATTGGCATTGTTTTTTACTAGATTCAACTTTGTGGTCACCTATAGGGCTGGATCTAAAAATATTAAAACTGATTGACTGTCGCGTATCTTCATGGCCAGCCCTCCTTCGAAGGAAGATCCTGCTTGTGTTTTGCCCCCAGGTATAATAATATCCTCTTTTGATTCTGAGTTAGTCTCCGAAATTGCGGCTGATCAAAGTTCAGCTCCCGAGAACCTTCCTGAGAACAAGCTGTTTGTTCCCCTGCAATTCTGGCTAAGGGTACTCAGGGAAAATCATGACTCTGCACTATCTGACCATCCAGGCATCCTGGGTACCGAGCACCTCATTGCTAGAAACTATTGGTGGCCTGGCTTGCCTAAAGACGTTAAGGCCTACGTCGCCGCTTGTGAAATTTGTGCTAGGTCCAAGACTCTCAGGTCCCGACCAGCGGGCTTACTATGTTCTTTGCCCATTCCCCAGAGACCTTGGACCCATATCTCCATGGATTTTATCACCGATCTGCCTCTATCTCAAGGCAAGTCGGTGGTGTGGGTTGTGGTGTGGGTTGTATATAGCTCCATACCCCATACCACGGGATGTAGGGCTGTAGAGGATTTCTTGAAGGAAAGGGGAATACAGTTTCAGGCTCACAATGAGTTCGTAGTTAACCTCCTTCATTTTGTTCTCGAACATAATTTTTTTCTGTTCGATGGCAAATTCTTCCACCAGCTTAGGGGGGTAGCAATGGGGACTCCATGTGCACCCTCCTATGCCAACATATATCTGGGCTGGTGGGAGAAGATGATTGTATTTGGGGAGGAGATGGATCGATGGACCTCCATGATCATCCTTTGGCTAAGATTTATTGATGACATCATGATCTTGTGGTCTGGAACTAAAGAGGAGTTCAGTGAATTTGTGAGCATCCTTAATGTTAATGATATGGGGCTCTTTTTTACGTCGGTTATTCATGAGAGCAAAATGACCTTTTTGGATATCAATATACTTAAGACTGAACAGGGATATATACAAACCAATATCTTTAGGAAGGAGACAGCAACAAACAGTCTCCTTCGATGGGAAAGTTGGCATCCCGCACCCCTGAGAAAAGGCATACCCAAGGGGCAATATTTAAGGGTACGCAGGAATTGCTCCACCATGACTGACTTCAAACTAGCTGCTTCGGACCTACGGAATAGATTTCATCGTAGGGGTTATCCCCATGATGTCCTTGGATCGGCCTACCGCAATGCAATTCATTGTAATAGGAGTGAACTCTTGAATCCTAAAAAGCGCACGACTGACGACAAAATGCGCATTATAGGTACCTATGATTCATCCAATCGTGAGGTCATGAATATCCTACAGACCTACTGGGGGATCCTGCGGACTGACCCAGATGTGGGGGACATTGTGGGTGCCAGACCTCTAGTCACGTACAGGAGGGGGAGGAATATCAGGGACCGTTTAGTCCATAGCCATATGCTATCCATTCGCCCCACCACATGGCTCACGCACAATATCAAAGGTACATTTAGATGTGGGTCTTGTAAAGCCTGCGATTCCATTTCATGTGGTAACAACTTTCATAGCCATGTGACTGGTCGGACATATGACAATAGATCATTTATCAATTGCAAAACTAAGGGCATCGTTTACCTGATCTCATGTGTCTGCGGACTGCAATATGTCGGCAAGACAATTAGAGAATTCAGGAGACGAATAAGGGACCATATAGGCGACATTCGTCGCAATGTTGATACCTCGGTGGCTCGACATGTTTGGGAACAGCATAACGGTGACACCCATGCCATTCAATTCCAGGGGATTGAGCACATCAGGCCATCTGCCAGGGGTGGCAATTGGGATAAGAGGATATTACAAAAAGAGGCCCAATGGATTTTCCGCATGCATACCATGAAACCGGCGGGTCTCAATGAACAAATATCGTATAATTGTTTCCTTTGATAGCACTGTTGTGATCCCGACTGGTTATACTCCTGGGTATATACCGTATTTTTATCCTTTTCCAATATGGTTGCCCCGTGGTTACTATATTGGGTCCAGCCCTCTGTTTTGCGATAATATCGCGGTGACATCACTGGCCCTCCGTTGGTTGCCCCCGAGATACCCCTGGTGATCGGGAATTTATGTCTGTCATCGCTATGTCCCTCCTCATATGGATGTCACACTGTGGTGACATAGTTGGCTAATGCTGCGGTCTACGATCGCCGCGTCGCTTTCCTGGATCCTCTCCTTAGCTACCCCTTAGATACCAGTGAGATCTGGCCGCCTTGTGATCCCTGGTTACCATGGACGCTTTTGTCCTTCACTCCTGTGGTGACGGCGAACGCCGGGGGGCCGGCCCTGTTTGGGCCGCGTCATGTGCGTTGCTCGACATGGGTTGGCTGCACGGCCGCCGCGTCACTTCAGGAGGGAGGGGCTTAGTACTATTTATGTCCGGCATTTCACTCGGCTCGTGTTCGACCAGCTGACCAGTGTCGTATACGAGCCGGGTGAATGTAAACGAGACACGCAATAGGTGTCTCCCGGCCATACTAATCTAAATCGATGTGTTGAAATCACATCAGTGTACCCCTGATGAAGCACTGTGACAATAACGGTGCGGAAACGCGTAGGGACACGTGTTAGTGGCACGGATTGACCAGGTGTTATATTATAATTCAGACTGGGGGAATTGTTGGTTGGCAGCAATGGTGCTAACAACAATATTGTAACCGTTCCTCCTCTGTCTGGTCTACCGTGCTTATGCCTCTATTAGTACAATTGGCTATTTAGCCCTTATTTTAGTAAGGTTTTCTATAATAAAAATCATATTTTAATCGTTCCTTTAGGCAGTGATACAATTTAACTTATTAAGTGAACGAATACCTATTGTATATCAATGCAACAATTGTTGCTTAACGTCAATTCCATTTGTAGTAGACCACTTTAGTAAGATGGGCCACTTTGTGCCCCTCAAGAAACTACCCAATGCCAAGACATTAGCTACCTTGTCAAACACATCCTGCGTCTCCATGGGGTTCCTGTCAATATTGTTTCTGACAGAGGGGTACAATTTGTTTCATTGTTTTGGAGAGCTTTCTGTAAAAAGTTGGAGATTGATCTGTCCTTCTCCTTGGCCTTCCATCCTGAAACTAATGGCCAAACTGAGAGGACTAATCAGTCCCTAGAACAATATTTAAGGTGTTTTATCTCTGACTGTCAATATGATTTGGTCTCCTTCATTCCTCTCGCCGAATTTTCCCTTAATAACCGGGTCAGGGCTCGTCAGGGGTCTCCCCCTTTTTTTGTAATTTTGGATTTAATCCACGGTTCTCCTCCGTTTCACCTGGTGGTTCCAACAATGCCGAAGTAGAAGTTGTTCATCGGGAACTGTGCACAGTCTAGGACCAGGTTCAGAAGAACCTAGAGGCGTCCCAGAGCATACAATAGACTCAGGCAGATAGAAGACGTTCTACTAACCCCTTGTTTGTGGTCGGGGATCTGGTGTGGCTGTCTTCAAAAAATTTGCGCCTTAAGGTTCCGTCCAAAAAATTTGCTCCTCGGTTTATAGCGCTGTACAAGGTCATTGAGGTCCTTAACCCTGTCTCCTTCCAGCTGGAGTTACCCCCGTCTTTTCAAATACACAACGTGTTTCATGCCTCCCTCCTGAAACGCTGCTCCCTGTCCTTGGTTACCTCAAGGAAACCTCCGGTCTCTGTTCTCACCCCTGAAGGGCTAGAATTCGAGGTGGCCAAGATTGTGGACAGCAGGATGGTCCAAGGCTCCCTCCAGTACCTTGTCCATTGGAGAGGATACGGGCCTGAGGAGAGGACTTGGGTACCCGCCCGGGATGTTCACGCTGGGGTATTGCTCAGGAGGTTCCATCTCCGGTTCCCCAATAAGCCAGGTCCACCTAGGAAGGGTCCAGTGGCCCCTCATAAAAGGGGGGTACTGTAAAGGATCTGCCAGACACAGCTTCTGTGTCGACGCCCGTGGTTAATCAGTCTGCATCTGTTCCTAGGTCTGATAGAGTGACTCGATCTGCTACCACTCAGGCTGGTAGGCTGAGGAGTGGGAGAACCTATCACAGCCTGGCCAGACGGTTCTAGCTCCCGCCCTCGGTCTATGTATACCTTCATTTGCTTCTTGTCTTTGCCTGTGATTCTCTCTTGTTTCCTGGCTCTGCTGTTCCTGCTATTACTATTGACCTCTGCTTCATTTTGACCCTGGCTTTACTGGCTACGCTCCTGCTCTGCGTTTGGTACCTCGTACACTCCTGGTTTGACTCGGCTCGTTTACTACTCTTGTTGCTCACGGTGTTGCCGTGGGCAACTGCCCCATTTCCCTTAGCTTCTGTGTACCCTTGTCTGTTTGTCTGTCGTGCACATATTGAGCGTAGGGACCGTCGCCCAGTTGTACGCCGTCGCCCAGGACGGGTCGTGTAAGTAGGCAGGGACTGAGTGGCGGGTAGATTAGGGCTCACCTGTCTGTCTCCCTACCCCATCACTACACAACCACCATGAAATAGAAGACAATTTTCCTTATTTTATATAGAAAAAGTATTTTCCCAACTCCAAATATATCAATCAGTATCTAGTATACGTAATTAGTAATTTTCTGTGAAGAGAGGAAAAAATGCAGCTCTTGGCACTGGTTGGAATAAAACTTAGCACCCAGCACAACAATTGTAACCAAAGGGCCCCGATCCTGCTCACACAGCTATAACATATCTCATTCAACACCTATTCAACCAATTTTTATTATACATTGATTTCCCGTTGCTTATATATCAACAACATTCACATCAGTCCTTCTCTCCAAGGGGCTAACAATCTAATTTCCCTATCCCACACACTGGGGTCAATGTCATAGAAAGCCAATTAACAGAATGTTTTTGGCATGTGGGAGGAAACCTGGGAACCTGGAGAAAACCTACGCAAACCCAGGGAAAACATACAAACCCCATGCAGATGTTGCCCTTGGATGGATTCGAAATAAAGACCCCAGTGCTGACCACCAAGCCGCTGTCCTGCACCAACCAATCAAAGCCATGGTAAGATGGCTGCCAGGACACAGAAGCCCACCGATGCTATCTTCTGACATTTCTCCATGACATGCCTAAAAAGATTGCTAAAAAAAGTGCATAAAGATGTACATACAATAGGGAAGACATAGGTGTACATACCATGGAGGCAGCTTATTCAACAGCTATGGGGTCCATGCGAAGAAGGGCCCAGATAGGTCATGTCCTGCTTTTCTATGGGCTGTGTGAACCTGCACCAATCTCTCCTTCTATAATCAGCAATGTTAGCAAATAAGGGAAACTTCCTACCACCCTTCTCTCCAACAAAAAACTGGAAGGTGATGAGTAGGACAAAAAAAACGCTAAAGTCTTCCGTATCACTATAGCAGGGGTAATGGCATAAAACGGCAACATCAGGAGCCCCCAATATGATTTGTTTTTTTTCTACTATGGGGGCTCTAAGTACGTCCCTGGTGGAATGTGACAATACTTCTAATATTTTCTAAAATCTGTTAGCTTTACATTTTTCGTTTTACACACCATTTGTACATTTTGTAGAAAAAAGTTGACAAAATAAATTTTTTAAACACAAAACAGATGAACTTTGCAAAATTAGACCCAAATATAAAACTATTTTTTGTTCATATTATACACCTTAAAAATATTACAAAATGCATTTAGTCCCTCTATTGTTTTAAAAAAAACAGCAGTTTACAGAGACTTGGTGGGAAGCAGGACTATCCAATATTAATATAAGCGCCCCCATAGTTGTGAGCCCCTTCCTCATTGTCACTCTCCTATAGCTCTGCTCATATTTCACTACGTTCCTGTGCTCTGTTCTAGAAATGAAAGAGTCTATTGTTCGTACAGACATGACCTCCGACTAGTTGACTTTTTGACCTTTTGTGAATGAGGTCACACAGACTAGTGGCTTCCTGAGCAATTAGACAGGTAATTAGCTACAGAAGATAACCTGAAGGAAGGAGAACATCCTCCCAGCAAACACACAGACAAAAAATAAAAACTTTGTTTTGCAGAGGTGAATTGTGCATTGTTTATTTTGTGGTTACTTTGTGCCTCAGTATTCATATTCACTAAGGCGGGTATCTGTGGGAGCAGAGTAGTCGCTGTAGGTGTCGACCTATGCCCTGCATCTGTATTGCATGGGTTACAATGGAGAGCAATTATAACTATGCTATCCTGGCTTCACATTGCAGATGGTATCAGACTACAGCCGCCGATATGGCCCCAAAAAAGGAGCTTTATGATGTTAGTGCCCATGTAGTGAATGCAACTGTAAAGTGAGGCTCCCCTATTGTTAAAGAGATCAATAAAACCGAATTACTCCATAGTAATGATTTAATGAGAGGCGCTACTAACCCCCTAGGTCTTGATGCAATCTCTGAACTCCAGCACGCCTTCATAGTTATACCCCTGGAAGCAATGAACCGTATTAGTAACTCCTGGAAAACCCCTTTAAAGGGGTTGTCCAGGTTTTTAAAAAAAAAAAAGAAAAAAAAAAGGTTTACCTTTTCCTAAGAAACAGCGCCACTCTTATCCACGGGCTGTGTCTGGTATTGCCGATCATCCCCATCCAAGTAAACAGGGCTAAGCTGCAATATCAGACAATGTCGATGGACAAATGTGACGCTGTTTCTGAGAAGAAAGCAGACCCTTTTCTATAACCTGGACAACACCTTAAAGAATGATAATGTTTGTATATTTCACAATACATTACAGGATTTATAACCCTGTAGTAGCTTTAACCCCTTAAAGGGAATGTGTCGCTAGAATTATTTTTTTTTTTAGTTAAACAGTTAGTGTATGAATGCTTAAACACTGTCAAATTTTTTTCATTTTTTCATGAGTCAGGAAATATTATAAATTAGATTCTAATTTATAACATTTCCCAGTGCTAGTCACTAGAGGGAGCAATTCTCAAAATTGCAGCATTGCATGTGGTAAAGCAACCTCATTGCTTTATGCTGCAAATTTGGTGTAAACACACTCGCTCTAGTGAGCTCACAGAATCCCCCCTCCTTTATCCTGGCTAGTACCAGGAGAAACGAGGGGATTGAACGGTCAAACCTCCTACACTGTGTGTCGCCATTTTTTGAGCTAACACACAGTGTAGTAGGTTTACATACAGTAGTAATCACACACTAAAACACGTACATACACAGACCTAACTTACCTGCTCCTGCCGCCGCCGCTGCCTCTGGTCCGTCCGCTCTGGTCTGCTCCCTCCGCTCCTCGTGCTTGCTTCAGAACACAAGTCCGGAAGCCGCGACCGGAAGTCGTCATCTCACAGTCTGGTCGCGGCTTCCGGTCGACATGAACATGAACTTCGCTCTAGCGAAGACCTGACTTTTGGTCTGTGTGGGAGCGGCGCATGCGCCGCTCCCACACAGACCGCGTACGCTATAGTGGATGGAACGGCTCCCGTTCGCATTCACTATCTGGATTTGTGTGCCGTATTCCATCACTGTATGTGTCGTTAATCGACACATACAGAGATGGCAAAAAAAATGGCAGCCCCCATAGAGAAGAAAAAGTAAAAAAATATAAAAAAGTAAAACACAAACACACACATAAATAAAAGATTTTATAATAAAACACTAAATGCAAATTGATATAAAAAAAAATTTCCTGTGACACTCGTCCTTTAATGACGCAGCCTAGTTTGGGGCTTAAGGGGGTTTTCCACCTCCTGACAACTGATGACCTATCCACCGGATAGTCAGTAGATGATGTGTTGGGGTCCGACACCCAGACACCGCACAGATCAGCTGGTCCGGTGCCTACATGCACTAGACGTACATGCCGGAAACAGTTGGCTCCGACCACAGCATAGCGGCCGATCTGCAGTACTGCAGCTCTGCTCATTTTCAATTGAATAGGAGCAGGGCCGGCTTTAGGGGTGTGCGACCTGTGCCATTGCACAGGGCACATCACTCCAGCAGGTGGAAGGGGGCGCTGCGCTGGCTCCCTTCTCTTGCTTGTGTTTCGGAAGGCATCGCTACCGATGTAGCAGCCAAAGCAGCTGCTAGTGGCAACACCAGGCATGAGGGCGCCGCGATGCCCCAACCCCATGGCCAGCGGCATTACATTCAATAGCGGGGGTGGTGCCGCGACACTACTCTGAACCACAGCCGGTGGATAGGTCATCAGTTGTCGGAAGGGGGAAAACCCCTTTAAGGCTCAAAGCCCACTTTTCAAATCTGACATGGGTCACTTTATAGCGTAATAACTTTGGAATGCCTTTATTAATCCAAGCGATTCTGAGATAGTTTTCTCCTGACACATTGTAGTTTATGTTAGTGGTAAAATTTGGTAGATACATTCAGTGTTCATTTGTGAAAAATAGCGAAAATTTTGAAAATAAATTATTCTGAATTTAAATGTATCTGCTTGTAAGGCAGATGGTTATACCACACAAAATAGTTACTAGTTAACATCTCACATATGTCTACTTTATGTTGCCATTGCTTTTTGACCATTATTTTATTTTTCTAGGACATTACAAGGCTTAGAACATAAGCAGCAATTTCTCATATTTTTTTGAAAATTTCAAAAGGCTTTTTTTTTAGGTACCAGTTCAGTTTTGAAGTGGCTTTGAGGGGCCTATGTATTAGAAACCCCCATAAAACTGGACCCCTCATTATTCAAAACAGCATTTAGAAAGTTTCTTAACCCTTTAAATGTTTCACAGGAATTAAAGCAAAGTGGAGTTGAAATTTGAAAATTAAACTTTTCCTGCAGAATTAAATTTGAATCCATGTTTTTCTGTAAAACAGAAGGCTTTACCAGAGAAACACAACTCAATATTTATTGCCCAGATTCTGCCGTTTTTAGAAATATCCCACATGTGGCCCTAGTGTGGTAATGGACTGAAACACCGGCCTCAGAAGCAAAGGAGCTGTATATAGTTTGTTTTATGTTTTATGGCGTTTGCACAATAAAATACTTTTAAAAAAAAATCATTTACTTTATGTGTTGCCTTATTCTAAGAGCCATAACTTTTTTATTTTTTCATCAAGAATGCCGTGTGAAGATTTCATTTTTGCATAACGAACTGTAGTTTTGATTAGTACCATGCAATTTTTTGATCGCTTTTTATTATATTTTTTGGGAGATGAAGTGACCAAAAAATAGCGATTCCGGTATGGTTAATATTTTAATTTTTTTTTGCAAAATACATTTGTAGTTCAGGCTGTTAAGGACGTGAATCGTTTATTATTATTTTTTTTAAATAATAAAGGACTTGATAAGGTAAAGTTTGTTTGTATTTACTTCTTTTTTTGTCCCACTAGGGGACTTGAGGGCATGAAGTTCTGATCGCTATTCTAATACACTGCACTGCACTACAAATATTGTCAGGTCATGTATTACCGCATGGTGGCGGTTCAAGGGGTTAAAACTACCAGACAGGTTCCCATTAAATATACAATGAATTGAGAACAATTCCATCTGCCCTGCAATTTTGTTATTATAAATATATCCTATATAACTACAGATCCAGAACCAAGCTCTGACATATATACAGTACCACAACCAAGCTCAGCACATAAATACAGCACTAGAACCAAGCTCTGACATATATACAGCACCAGAACCAAGCTCAGTACATACATACAGTATCACAACCAAGATCAGTACATAAATACAGCACTAGAACCAACCTCAGTACATAAATACAGCACCAGAACCAAGCTCAATACATATATACAGCACCAGAACCAAACTCATTACATATATACACAGCACCAAAACCAATCTCATACGGATATACAGCACCAGAACCAAGCTCAGTACTTACATATAGCATCATAACCAAGATCAGTACATATATACAACAACAGAACAAATACAGCTCAATTTAGTGCAACCCCTGCCGTATAGGTTTGTATGGCGTAAAACTACAGCTCCCAGCATGGCCCGAACAATGGTGAGCATATGCTAGGAGATGCTGTTTCACCAAAAAAAAATCATACCAACATCATCTCGCTGCAGATCATACAGTGACTACAGTGCTGATTAGAGGCAGAATAAACATTTACATTAAGTGACTCACCGGTGACGTCTCAGATTCTAGTTCTTTTCTTCTCCCTCCGGTCCAGACATCTATGATGGATTTCTACCGGCCATGACCCATTTCTGCAGTTTGCCGCTCAGATGTCTTCAGCTTCTCACTTTGAAAACATTTCTGCACCTATAAACAAAGTAAAAATTCTCAACACCTCTAAATATAATAAAGCACCATATACTGCACCTCTAACTATAATAGCGCCATACACTGTGTCCCTGATTATAATAGTACTATACACTGTGTCCCATACACACACACCGTGCTCCCTGTAGATAGTGCCCCCATAGCCCCCTGTAGATAGTGACCCCCATAGACCCTCTTTAGATAGTGCCCTACATAGAAGCCCCTGTAGATAGTGTCCCACATAAAACCCTCTGTAGATAGTGCCCACATATGGACTCCAGAGCTGCAAAGCAATAGTGCTAACCACTGAACCACCGTGCTGCCCTACATATGGCTTCCCCTATAGACAATGCTCCACGTATAGGCCACCTCTGTAGACAGTGTCTCACATGTAGCTCCCCCTGTATATAGTGTCCCACATATAGCCCACCCCTGTAGACATTGCCCTACATATAGCCACCCTGTTGCTACTGCCCCACAGGTAACCCACCCCTATAGAAAGTGCCCTAGAAAATAGCTCCCCTATAGATAGTGCTCTACATATAGCCCACCCCTGTATAGTCCCACCCCTGTAGATAGAGCCCCCACTATATGTAATGCCACTCACAGTTTTATGAGAAAAAAAACACCAAAAAACGTTACTTACTCACATGATCTCATTCCCACGCTGTTCGCTGGCGATGCAGATCTACTCTCTTCTGAGCGGGTCTGCAGGAGCTGAACAAGCGTCGTCCAATGATGCTGATTGGCGGGGCAGAATGACTTGCCCCGTCAATCAGCGCCTTTCAAGCATGGAAGCGGCGCGATGACGTCATCTCGCCAATAGCCAATCAGCGTCAGTGTAAGGCGCTGAATGGTCGGCCATTCAGCGCTAATGCATGTATTTGGCTGTCACTAGCACCGGGGCCTCCTCCGGTGCTAGCGACGCCTACAGGCATGAGAAGGCCTGTGTCGCCTAGCCCATATTTGTTGGAATCTCGGCGGCGTGGGCCCCATAGCAGTAACAGCCAATAGCGGCTGCTAGCGGCGCTACTGGGCATATGGGGGGGGCGTGTCGGCTGGCGGCACGGGCCCCCTCAAGCCGCAGGCCCCGTAGCAGCCGCTATGGCTGCTACCGCGGTAGTTACGCCACTCTTGTGATCGCACCATTATATCATATTGTAGTTCAAAACAAATACATCACAAAATATGTAGAAATATAGAAGCCATACATTTAGGAACAAAGGCCTGAATGACATAATACAGTAAGAAATTCACAGCACGCTCAAAGTTGCTTGTGCACATCGTGTAAATACTTTATTTCAGAATAAATTTTGTTCAGGTACTTAAATTTGCTTTATGTTCACTTTATGATCACTTAATTTCCCCATCAAAGCAAGTGAAGAATAAAGACGGGGAGGAGCAACAAAAGCCAGTCGACCCTACTACAGATAGGCGGTAGGGTGGCCCGCTGGCCAAGCATTGAGTACTTCACATGTGTGGAGGGAAATGGAAAGTGTGTATTATAAATAAGAACACTAGGGATAGGTGGCTGAAGGGGGGGGGGTAGCATGGGGCTGCTGATACTACATTCATAATAGTCCATCTGACACAATTAACCTGACAAAGGGTAGGGGGTGCATTCTGAAACCCCTGTCAAGGGCACCAATAAAGATTCTGGCCTGACTTGTTAAGGAGGGACCCCGAAAGGACCTCACTCTATGTAGACTATTAACAATTCTATTGCAAAACACATATGATGCAACAGAAATTATGGCCATTCCATGAGTTACGGTAATTTATTTTATTTCTTCAGGTGCTATTACACCAAGTGAAATTTTGTGGAAACATGGATGAGCGATGGCTTCAGGATGAAATGGGCAGATTACCACACACGGGAATCATTCACCGCATGGGATCAAGACGAGGTAAGCCTTCAGCTGGCATCACACATAATGATTCTATGGCAATCCCCCCAACGTCTTCGGGATGTTGTCTCAGCTCGACATTTATACACTGAGATATTATACAAAAAGAAAACCCTGTTATTCCTCTCTATGAGGTCTTCTGTAGGATCATCATGATGATTATTTTGCCCGGGGTGGGCCCTCAGAATTTTTTTTACTTATAGGGTGCTCCAGGTACCTTTATCCAATTAAATATCTTTAAATGAATCCTTAAATAATTATTGATCCCTGTAGCTTTAGACCTCCTGGGCCTGTAGGTGCCTGGGACCTCCAAAAATACTCTGTTGGGCCAGTCCAACCCTGGTCTGGGGGTAATCCTTGGTTGCTTTTGTCCTATATGAATCTCCACAAGATTGTGAAGATCTAGGAGGTGTCTCCACAAGAGTGTAAAGATCTGGTGATGTCTCCACAAGAGTAGGAAGATCTGGAGGTGTCTTCATAAGGGTGTAAAGATCTGGTGGTGTCGACACAAGAGTAGGAAGATCTGGAGGTGTCTTCATAAGGGTGTAAAGATCTGGTGGTGTCTCCACAAGAGTAGGAAGATCTGGAGGTGTCTACGTAAGGGAGTAAAGATCTTGTGCTGTCTTTAAAAGAATGGGAACATCTGGTGGTGTGTCTACAAGAGTAGGAAGAGCTAGTGGTTTCTCCATAAGGGTATAAATATCTGTTAGTGTCTCCACAAGAGTGGGAAGATCTGGTGGTGCAGTTTAAGACCTGATTCAGACAGCTGTAATGTGGCCACATTTTAGCATCCGTATTATGGCCCCAAAAATTGGACCCTCTAGTGTTCTACTGAACCAAACTAAGATCACTATAGGGACTAAATTTTGTCCAGTATACGTTCAGGTGTTGCACCCATAATACTGATACTACAATTTTGCTGTCTAACACCCATCTGAAGCAAGTCTAAATTATATACTAAAATTTTTTTTCTGTGAAGAACTACTGAACTACAACAGCCTGGTGGAACTGTTCTATAGGAAGTCTGCCGATGCAGTCACAGGAATTTCTCAGCCCCATAAAGTCAAGAAGTGAGACGCAAACTGGCAGGGGCTCTGTCAGGCGGCAAGAGGGACCTCTTGCCTTTTCACTTGCGGGCACCTCCAGCTCCTGAGGCTGGGTTTCCTGCTCTCAAGGTCCTAACACTGGCTAATGCCAGGTCTTGTCTAAATAGGGGCATACAACGTCTTGATGTCAGAGCCTTTTTTTTTTTTTTTGCGGCCAGGCCCCTGGCAGGAGTACCGCCTGTGTTGTCCTGATTGTGGTCCTGAAACTTCCGAGACAGGATGCTTCATTCCTGTCTACCTAATGAACTGTGATAAACTTGAAATGCTTGTGGTGTGTTTGACTTTGCTGGAGGGTGTGAGATAAGCCTGTGGTTTCAATTCACAAACTGTAACTAGACATAGCCTCTGGGCTTCCCTCGGGTGCTTCCTTTTACATTAATCACTGCTTATATAAACTCAATAAATTTCCAACTTCCCATTCTTATCACAACTGGGAACATTAGGAAGAGACACCTTATGCTTTTACATCAAGAATGTGCAATATTATCAGCAATATGCCGGGTTATCTGTACAGCAGAAGTTTATATGTGCAAAATATAGGAGAGCGTATGTAACCCGCAGGGTACTGTATATGAAAAGAAAACTATATGTAAAAAATACACAAAGAAATTAACAAATCCCAGCAATTCCTACCTTACAGGGGTTAACCGGGAGTTAAAAAAAATAGGCTAGCGGCAGGAAATGTTTTTAATTTGCTGCAGTGATGACATGCTGTACATCCACATGACTGCTGCATCCAATCACTGGCCTCAACAGTGATGTATGCATGTCCAGCACATGACCTCTGAGGCCAGTCAATGCAGCGGTCACGTGGATATATGGAAAGGAGCCTCAAGGGATTTAATAGGTGGTTATTTTTCTTATTTTATTGCATTTTGTGCCGTTAGCCTTTTTTTTTAAACTCCTGGATAACCTTTTTAATATCATCTTTGATCCTAAACAGTCTCATATTGCAATCAAAACTGTGAGAATTGTAAAAAATTCCTCTGTGTCCTTGGTGATCAGCCATTTCCGCTCTCTTCCTTCTCTCAAACAAGTTTGTGGCTGTAAGGCAACTGGCTGTAGCAGGAGCTCTCCGCCAGTACTCTGTCTGCAATAGGAGACAAGGAATGCTAAGCCTCGCCCCTTGGATTAATAATAGGTTGAAGAGCATCATGGAGATAGAACTCATCCAATCTATTAGATGCCTTAATAAAACAATACTGAAGACTGGGGAGTGCTATATACTCACTGAACAGGCCCCCAATTTTTTAGGGACCAGTGTAGGAGAATATACAGTATTATTATCTGTCCTGAGAGGGATTACGAGACCTGCTCCACATCACTTTACATGAAAGAAGTCATGGAGTGAGCCTTTAGATCTGTCTCAGACAATTAGCCAAGACGGATGTGCTGTTTCAAATCCAGAAGAGACTTTTGGGTGCCGTTGAGAGGGTATAATTGCTCTCAATCACCAGCTTTACTTTATTAGGGCCATAGCCGGCCTTAGGGGTATGCGACTTGTGCAGTCGCCCTGGGCGCATGAACCAACCCTGCTAAAGGGGGCAACTCAAGGGCATTTGTGACCACTAGATATCTTATTATTGATTGTATAACATTGTCATTGAATTATTTGGTCACTGTTGGTACTACTTGAGCACTGGATGGTGGTATTTCCGTAGGCATTGGGTGGCACTGCTGCTTAGGCGCTGTACAGTATATTATTTTTGTAGTGTATTGTGCTGGTGATTGCTGCACATTGTGGCATTGTTATTTAGGCAAAAATCTAGAAGTGTTATTTGGCCAACATCTGGTACTGCATGAATCTTATGAGTGGGCGCTGTTCGATAGACTGTATGACAATACATCACATACGAGATAGAGGACACCAACAGAAGGTATCACATTGGGCAACATTCATTGTAAGGCCGGCCCTGAGTAGGGAATGTAATATATACTGACACAGGTCCATCAAATTCTAACTTTCTCATTCCTTGGTATCATATCCAGTTGAAGGCAAAACTCGCAATTGTAACCTTATTTGTTCAGTAGGAAAAAAAATAAAAAAATTCCTTCCCGACCCCACAAGGTACATGGATATTTCCGAGGTTTCAATAAAACAAAATTTCCCCCCTGTTTTAATATAGTATCACCGCAGGTCCAGCTTCTGAGCATGCAAACAACTGATATTGCTGCAGAAGTTGCAATTCTTGGCTTATTTCGCCTGCAGCGGCCGCTACAGGAGAAATGTAGTATTACATGGGGTTATCCAAATGAGGGAAGTGAGAACTCTCCTCTATGACATCCATATGCCAAAATAGGGTGTCTCAAAAAAAAATTATGGATTTTTGAAATTTATTTTTTGAAGCTGCTGCCATCTATTATGCCCCACAATAGAAAAACACACTATTTGAAACCTGTGGCACAAGTATTGAGAAACGTCCTCCTACAAACATCCATTATATGTGGGCAGATGTAAGATACACACAACTGTTCAAATAGTAATTCTCAACCACACGAGGATCAGTTCTCACCCTGCTGCCTGAGGCTAAGGAAAGACTAAATAATCTTTTCACACTTTAAAGAAAGTTTAAACTAGAAATTATTCATTGTGGATGCAAAACCCAGATGGCTTCGTGCAGCATCTTGTATAATTTACGGAAAAAAAAGTTTCTTTTAAAGTTTCTAAGACTGAAGAAATCTACAACTGAAACACTGTGCAACATATTCATACAATTATAATGAGCCGCGGGTCCAACTTCAGAAACCGCTGGCGAACAGATGTGATTGCAAGGAGAAGCTGCGGCTGGCCATACATTTTCCTACAGCGGCCACTACAGGAAAAAAGTAGTATTACATGCTGGCCAATGAAATGAATGATTGACCTTACATGGACGACCAGGTCTGATAGAGTAAGAGACACTCTTCGTTAGCGGTTTTCCACTCTGGTTCCTGAGCGACCCTTCTTCTACGACTCCTTATTCCCTAATAGGTTAATAAAAGGAGGTTCTCTCATCTCGACAAACCCTTTCTATATTGACTATAAGGAGCGTATAGATGTCATAGAAGGGTTCCTTGACTCTCTTTTAGCCAGAGTAGAGATCCAAAAACAAAAAGCTGTTCTAAAAAATGTTGCACATTTTGATTTATAATCTTTATTGTGTATTTTATGTGTGACTATACCAGTTTTAGTACAAACATAAGTTTTTATGCATTTTTCCCCAAAAATCCTTGTTTGTTGTAAAGTTGCCTGAAAGCAATCATGAGTGTAAACTACTACGTAGAAATGTTACATTCCTAAGGCTTTCTGTTTTCAGAAAGTATATAAGGGTTGAAGTTTTTTAAAGGGGTAGTCCCAAAATCTATATTTATCCCCTATTCCCAGGATAGGTGATAAGTGTCTGATCGCTGGAGGCCTCACCAATCACTAGAATCGGGATCCCGAGCCCCATTTCTCCTGACTGCCCGACCGCAGTGAGAGGAACTTCGAATAGAGCCGGCGGTGAAGCATAAACGGTGCCGCTCCATTCAAAGGCTAAGGAACTGACGTAGTACAGTGCTCAGCTGTTTCCGCCAGCCCCTTAGACATTGAATGCAGTGGTATACACATGCTCGTCCACCAATACATTCAAGTACCTCCTCGCAGCAGGGGGTGCAGTTAGGAGGAATGAAAGGCTGGGACCAACCGTTCTAATAATCGGTGGGGGTCCCTGCGTTGAGACTCCCAGCGATCAGACACTGTAAGGCATATGCCACAGGCATCTGTTTTAAGTATACGCCATGGGCTTTTTAGTAGCTTTCATGACATGTATGTTATAGGGATACCATTATAGGATGTCACTTTTAGAGCGTCCGTCACAACCTGCGTTTAATGTATATGTCGAGAGCTTTTCCCGGCGTATACGTCATACGTAGTGCTTCACACGGAGTGTTTTCATCCGTTTTTAGGCCGTAAACATCCCAAAAAATGGCTGAAAAATAAGAAGCAGAACGCCGCCAAACATCTGCCCATTTATTTCAATAGGAAAAACGGCGTTCTGTTCCAACGGGGCGTTTTTTTACGCAGCTTTTTTTTGTAAAAAAACGGCTGCGAATTGAAGCCATTTTTGGAGCCATTTTCCATAGACTCTATAGAAAAACAGCTCCAAAAACGGCCGTTAAAAACGCAGCGAAAAACACGACTTTGATTAAAAAAACGTCTGAAAATCATAAAAATAAATTTTCTGTGTGCAAAATCAGGGTATGTGCACACACAAAATAAAAAACAGCTGAAAATATGGAGCTGTTTTCAAGGGAAAATTTTCAGATGTTTTTTTAATCAAAGTCGCGTTTTTCGCAGCGTTTTTAACGGCCGTTTTTGGAGCTGTTTTTCTATAGAGTCTATGAAAAACGGCTCCAAAAAAGGCTGAAGAAGAGACATGCACTTCTTTTTCGCGGGCATTTTTTTATGCGGCCGTTTTTCAAAATACGCCCTGTCGGAACAGAATGCTGCTTTTCCCATTGAAATCAATGGGCAGATGTTTGGAGGCGTTCTGCTTCTGATTTTTCAGTCGTTTTTTGGGACGTTTACTGCCCGAAAAACGGCTGAAAACACTCCGTGTGAACATACGAGAAGTGACTGTTTACGAGGTGTATTTTTAATTCAGCAGCATAAAAATACGCCTCATATAAGCAACACCGTGTATTTCCCATTGAAATCAATGGGAAACTGTTTACAGGCATAATTTAAATGTATTTTGGAGCGTAATACGCCTGAAAATAAGCTGTGTGAACATATGCTTAGGAGGTGTTGTGGATCTTAGGCTCTGCTTGAAGCAGACTTTTAGTGAGAAACATGATTTTGTTAAAAAAAATTATTTTGATTTTTTTACAAAATCTTAAAGGGACACTCCGGCCAAAACGAAACATTCCCATGTGCACGATTATGTACCATCCATGTATCAGTCTCTCCTGTTACTTATCTCTTTATATCAGACTGGGACGGTTGCTTAGCAGCAGTGTGAAAGAGGCTCGGTGACACTCTGTCTCTACTTGAGCCTATGGAGCTCTATGTGTCACCCATCACAGGCTTCAGCAGTTCCTGTACCACACTAGTTATACACAGGGGGGGGACAGAAACTTCTATCATCAGCTACCACTGATACTTAGACAGGTTCCTGACACACGATATAATGTAGAACAGGGGTCTCAAGCATGCGGGCCCCTGGGGCTATCATCTGCGGCCCGCGGGACACAGAGTCGCTAGTATCGGCTCTGCTCCGAGACTCTGGAATTCCCTGACATCGCTGTCCACATATGAACAGCGATGTCTGGGGCTTCCCCAGAGCCGGAGTCCCGTGCAGAGCGCTAGTACAGGCTCTGCTCCGGGACTCTGTGGAATTCCCTGACATCGCTGTCCATATATGGACAGTGTGTCAGGGTCTTCCCCAGAGCGGAATCCCGAGCAGAGCGCTAGTACAGGCTTTGCTCCGGGACTCTGTAGAATTCCCTGACATCGCTGTCCATATATAGACAGTGTGTCAGGGTCTTCCCCAGAGCGGAGTCCCGAGCAGAGCGCTAGTACAGGCTCTGCTCCGGGACTCTGTGGAATTCCCTGACATCGCTGTCCACATATGAACAGCGATGTCTGGGGCTTCCCCAGAGCCGGAGACCCGTGCAGAGCGCTAGTACAGGCTCTGCTCCGGGACTCTGTGGAATTCCCTGACATCGCTGTCCATATATGGACAGTGTGTCAGGGTCTTCCCCAGAGCGGAGTCCCGAGCAGAGCGCTAGTACAGGCTCTACTCCGAGACTCTGTAGAATTCCCTTACATCGCTGTCCATATATAGACAGTGTGTCAGGGTCTTTCCCAGAGCGGAGTCCTGAGCAGAGCGCTAGTACAGGCTCTGCTCCGGGACTCTGTGGAATTCACTGACATCGCTGTCCATATATGGACAGTGTGTCAGGGTCTTCCCCAGAGTGGAGACCCAGGCAGAGCGCTAGTATCGGCTCTGCTCTGGGACTCTGTGGAAATCCCTGACATCGCTGTCCATATATGGACAGCGATGTCAGGGAATTCCAGAGTCTCGGAGCAAAGCCGATACTAGCGACTCTGTGTCCCGCGGGCCGCAGATGATAGCCCCAGGGGCCGCACGCGGCCTGCGGCCCGCGGGACACAGAGTCGCTAGTATCGGCTCTGCTCCGAGACGCTGGAATTCCCTGACATCGCTGTCCACATATGAACAGCGATGTCTGGGGCTTCCCCAGAGCCGGAGTCCCGTGCAGAGCGCTAGTACAGGCTCTGCTCCGGGACTCTGTGGAATTCCCTGACATCGCTGTCCATATATGGACAGTGTGTCAGGGTCTTCCCCAGAGCGGAGTCCCGAGCAGAGCGCTAGTACAGGCTTTGCTCCGGGACTCTGTAGAATTCCCTGACATCGCTGTCCATATATAGACAGTGTGTCAGGGTCTTCCCCAGAGCGGAGTCCCGAGCAGAGTGCTAGTACAGGCTCTGCTCCGGGACTCGGTGGAATTCCCTGACATCGCTATCCATATATGGACAGTGTGTCAGGGTCTTCCCCAGAGTGGAGTCCCGAGCAGAGCGCTAGTACAGGCTCTGCTCCGGGACTCTGTAGAATTCCCTGACATCGCTGTCCATATATAGACAGTGTGTCAGGGTCTTCCCCAGAGCGGAGTCCCGAGCAGAGCGCTAGTACAGGCTCTGCTCCGGGACTCTGTGGAATTCACTGACATCGCTATCCATATATGGACAGTGTGTCAGGGTCTTCCCCAGAGTGGAGACCCGGGCAGAGCGCTAGTATCGGCTCTGCTCCAGGACTCTGTCGAATTCCCTGACATCGGTGTCCATGTTTGGACACGCGATGTCTGGGGCTTCCCCAGAGCCGGAGTGCAGTGCAGAGCTCTAGTACAGGCTCTGCTCTGGGACTCTGTGGAAATCCCTGACATCGCTGTCCATACATCGACAATGATGTCAGGGGCTTCCCCAGAGCAAGAGTCCCAGTGACGTCAGAACCACAGCTGGAGTCCCAGGAAGAGCCTACTAGCGCTCTGCCCGGGATTCCAGCTCTGGGGTTGCCCCTGACATCTCTGTCCATATATGGACAGTGATGTCAGGAGCAGAGCTGGAATCCCAGGCAGAGTGCTAGAAGCGGTTCTGCTCCGGGACTCCAGCTCTGGGCAAGCCCCTGACATCACTGTGGCAGCATCTGCGAAGGGCACTGTGGCAGCATCTACGGAGGGCACTGTGGCAGCATCTACGGAGGGCACTGTGGCAGCATCTACGGAGGGCACTGTGGCAGCATCTACGGAGGGCACTGTGGCAGCATCTACAGAGGGCACTGTGGCAGCATCTACAGAGGGCACTGTGGCAGCATCTACGGAGGGCACTGTGGTAGTATTTACAGAGGACACTGTGGCAATATCTAGGGGTGTGTTGCATTATCTACAGAGGGCACTGTGGCATTATCTAGGGGTGTGTTGCATTATCTACAGAGGGCACTGCGGCAGCATCTACAGAGGGCACTGCGGCAGCATCTGCAGAGGGCACTGCGGCAGCATCCGCAGAGGGCACTGCTGCATCATCCGCAGAGGGCACTGCTGCATCATCCGCAGAGGGCACTGCTGCAGCATCCGCAGAGGGCAGTGCTGCAGCATCCGCAGAGGGCACTGCGCAGCATCTGCAGAGGGCACTGTGGTACTATCTAAAAAGGGGCTGCCCAATCTTGACATGTGTGTCTGCCAAACGCTGCCAACTGAGCCGCCGGACTGCATTTGGCGACACTTAAACTGGAAAACTGGATTGTTGAAATAAGCATGTGGAGAAATATCTCAAATTTTAAACCTAGTGGTATTATTCTAGTAATGTAGTATTATTATTATAGTAATGTAGTAGTATTATTATTATTATAGTAATGTAGTATTATTATAGTAATATAATGTTATAGTAGTTAAATTAAGTAATTTATTAACAATAATTTTGTGCTGTATCAAATTTGAAAGTAATGCGGCCCGTTAACTTCCAATTTTTTCTATATGCGGCCCACTTACCCTGCCGAGTTTGAGACCCCTGATGTAGAAGAATATAGCGCAGCCTCCCTGCCGTATATTTATGGTTTCTCAGCTTATTTAGGAGAATATAGAGAGAATGATAATCACAGTGTCCCCCAGCATCCAGAAATGGCATGGTCTTTAGGTGGTCATGTGATGATTTGCTGAAGCATCATGGGATTGATAGCAAAGCAGAGAAGAAGAGAAAGCTGGGGAAATCTGAGAATCAATATGGAGGATTTTTTAAAGCACAGTCAAGGCAGCAGTTAAAAAAGTAAGTACAGAGTACAGAAAAAAAGTGTAGAGTGGTATACAGACATGGAAATTTGTGTTACCACTGGAGGTCTTCTTTAAACTGTGCTGCAAAATTGCATGAAGGTGCTCTGAAGTGCTGGGTGGCATATATATATATATATATATATATATATATATATATATATATAAAAGGTTTTAGGGTGTTCCTGGGTGTATCAGGACTCATGCGTCCCATGATTTTGGATTACGAAGTTAGTACGCATGAGCACGGCCTGATCTGATGACAAGAACACACAAGCAAAATTAGTGGTACCCTTTAAAAATGACTTGTCCCCTCTCCTGTGACATGTCTGTTTTAGTAAATAATTGTATGAAATGACAGGGTGAGACTTTGTAGGGACACGCCCCTTTGACACCCAGTTGTCAATTTCTTCATAAATTTCTAGGAGGAATTAGAGAGGAACGGCACAATGCAGAATTCTAACAAAATAAGCACCAGAATTGTTATTTCCTGGGGAATACAAGTATTTACTAAGAATAAACATGTCGGGAGAGGCGACCGGTCCTCTGTAACCTTGCCTTTTATTGTCTCTTCTGCATGTGATGTCACAGCCCTGCAAATCTGTGGGAAAATTCTTTATCATCTGCCAGTCACGACTATAAAATTGATTTAATTTGCTAAAAAGTCCAGCAGCCCATCACCTAACTCAGAGACAGACCCCCCTGACTCAGCGATTGTCGGATCCCACACCCACACAGGCATTAAGACGACTGAAATGACTCTGAAATTATTTCATTTTACTTAATCCGCTTTCTTAGGTTGATTTTTCTATCAAAACGCACGGAGACAAAATAATGTATTTTTCTATAGCCTTTTCTTTCATGTTTTAATAATTAAGGACGATAAAAGAACGCGGCGTTATTGCTGGATTTATCTGGTGCGGCTGTTGCTTAGCAACCGTGGAAAAGTAAAAAAAAAAGTTCAAATGTGTCGAACACTCATCTCTCCTTACTGACATGTGTGGGCAGACGAATACAAACTTAAAGGGAAATGTCACAAACCGCATTTTGAAATCAAGCAGAATATTTAATTTGCAATATTTTAATTTCTTTCACTTTCATTTCTTTCTGTCCATGGTCATGTGATGGACACACAGGTGCACGGCTCGTTACAGTGTATCAGAGCTGTGTCTTGTAACGAGCCGTGCACCTGTGTGTGCATCACATGTCCATGGACAAATCTTTATCTACTGGAAGTAAACAATGAATGTTCCTACTGAATAACAGCAAGCAGAGATCTTGAAAACCGTGAGGAATTGGGCTGAGTTCACACGAGGCGGATACGCTGCGTAAAAACATGCAGCGTATCCACCCTGTGCACCGCAGGGAATTCCGGGCGAAAAACCGCACCAAATTGGGGTGCAGTTTTTTGCCCAGAATGTCCACTGTGGAAAACTGCAGCACTTAGCCGGCCTGAAATGTCATCCCAGGAGGCCGTGCTGGAGGGAGGATCACAGACTTCTGGGTAAGTGTGATTTTTTTTTCTGAATTGTGTTTTTTTGCGGCGGAATCGTTGCGAACCCACCGCAAAAAAAACGCAACGACTGCTATTTGTTGCAGGATTTACCTCCCCATTGAATTCAATGGGGAAACGCGCAACAAATAAGCAGCGATTTATGCAAATACAATTGACATGCTGAGGAATAAGATTCCGCACTGCGGGTCAATTTCTGAGCGTTTTTTCCGCTCAATATTTACGCAGCGTGTGGATCAGATTTGTTTTATCTCATCCACTTTGCTGCTACTGTATTTGCTGCGGATTTTCCGCAACGAATTCCGTTGCGAATTCTGAATTGCACTATTTACGCAAGGTGTGAACTGACCCTTAATACAGAAAATATATTGGAAAATTGTATAACTTTTAACTATACAAAAACATTAATTTGCTGAAACCGGACAACCCCTTTAAGCCGGTGTCTGGGGGAACGGTCTGAAATTTGTATTGACAAACCGCCCTTTGGAAAGAGCGATGGGGCCAATATCAGCAATTTAGAGGCGCTGTACTGAGCTGTGTCTATGGTATCTGATCATTGTCCGGGTCAATCCTAGACGCAATCCTGGCAACCAAAACTAGACATGTTGTATATGTGTGGGCACCAATCCATTAGCGCCACTTGATCGAGAATATTATAATTTATATTTATTTTTGCTTTTTTTTACAGGAAGTAGCAATTCCAATACCATGGCACCGGAGTTCTGGTCAGATCAGCAGGGTAAGG
Source organism: Rhinoderma darwinii (assembly GCF_050947455.1). Classification (NCBI taxonomy): domain Eukaryota; kingdom Metazoa; phylum Chordata; class Amphibia; order Anura; family Rhinodermatidae; genus Rhinoderma; species Rhinoderma darwinii. The sequence goes on from NC_134688.1 coordinate 27,075,530, forward strand.
CGATATATTTTACTTTAATTGTTCAAGGATTGGCATAACATTTTTGAAGAACTCTCTATTCACATACTTGCTTCTTAGTTAAAAAATAAATGAGACCATCCCTGGACCACATATGGTGTGAACAGGGCCACTCAATTATTTCATGACACATCAAAAACTGCCATAGACTTCAACGGAAAGAGCCACATCTCCATTGATTTCGATGTAAAATTTGATCAGATTGGATCAGCAAAAAGGGGTAATGGGATCCCTATTCTCATGGTAGGTGAGGGTCCAAGTGGTAGGATCCGGCCCTATCGGGTATTTACGGCATATGCTGTGGCTCTGTCAGAAAGCAGAGGCATATGGAGATACAGTACAGGACTCATGCACCTCTACAAAACCGAGGCTGCGTGCATGAGCCCAAACTATAGTGGCAAATCCCCTATAAAGGGTTTGCTATTTCAGATGACTCCATTCGATCCCTTGTAAGGGGATTCATGTCTAATAGAGAGGTCTGCCCCCTAAACTATGAGCTGGGTCCATCACAACTCCGCCGGTGTCCTCTGAGTTGACGTCCGCTTTGATATAAACTGATGTCAATCTGTCATTTTTCCGTCAATTGTCAATTTTTCCGTCAGTTACCATCTACTGGCACAGAAGAGGACAATCCCATTAAAAAAAAAAGACAAATTGCCTATTAGATAATAAACGTTCTGTATGATTTGCTTTTCACCGCACGGATCATAGTCCTTGCCTGTTAGTGAAGCTCCCGGCAGCGCCAAATCTGTCTCTTAAATTGTTTCTGACCTTGAAATCTGAAATATAATTTGCAAAAAGCTCTTCATCCCGGCAGCCTCCATCGTCTCCAGTACAAACCATGAAAGTTTTAATCCATTTTGTTGCAGAACTGTCACCGTCATTCTTTCCCTTATCAATAATTTGCAGCTATTTTTGTTAGAGATTATATTCTCTACCTGCAGCGTAATTCCTATTGCATTGTCTGTGTTCCCTTTTGGCCGTTTAATCATAAAGTATGACATATGGCGCTGGGTGACATAAATGATATATTTAAAGGAACACTGCAGGAAAGACTGATTCAATTAAAGGGACACTCTAGGGAAAACTGATAAAGGGTATGTGCACACACACTAATTACGTCCGTAATTGATGGACGTATTTCGGCCGCAAGTCCCGGACCGAACACACTGCAGGGAGCCGGACTCCTAGCATCATAGTTATGTACGACGCTAGGAGTCCCTGCCTCGCTGCAGGACAACTGTCCCGTACTGTAATCATGTTTTCAGTACGGGACAGTTGTCCTGCAGCGAGGCAGGGACTCCTAGCATCGTACATAAGTATGATGCTAGGAGCCCGGCTCCCTGCACTGTGTTCGGTCCACTACTTGCGGCCGAAATACGTCCGTCAATTACGGACGTAATTAGTGTGTGTGCACATACACAAACTGTCTTATGCCAAGTACAGGTTCTGGGGGGGCCGAGCATGTCACAGGGACTCTCTTTTTTTGTGTTTTTTTAACCCCCGTGTCCTGCACCGCTCTCTATGGTCCTCCATTAAGCACCACACAGCGTATCAGTTTTGCACAGAGTGTTCCTTTAATTTACCCGATCCAAGGGATCGAATTGAATACTTCATTAACTGTGTGTATGTACCTCCAATTGGCATCCTGGCTTTGGATTAAAAAGTTAACACCCCAAAATGATATATCATTACCCCATTTTTTGTAGTCATTTTATCACTGGTTTGTATACCCAGCTGTTGTAGATCAGGTATATATGAGATCCACACAATCTTGTAGTACAGTTACAGATACATTATACTTGGATTCCTTAAAAATGAATGATGGGTTGTCACAGCCCCTCCCCTTTTTACTAAGTTTATGATATGGAAAAATAATATTGGACTTCACGAGAAAACACAATACTTGTAGATATGGTGTTAATAAAATAGCTGTATTAAACAGTATGTAATATTTTTATTTTTTTCAATGCTTCTAACAAAAATGGTTAAACTTTTTAAAGTTTTGTGTAAACAGCTTCTATGCAGACCTATGTGTCTCCATGTTTACAGACTACAAACAAACCTTGTGTGTAGTCAGATCCTGCAGTCACGTGCTACTCCACACCCTCAGCCCCCTCTTCCTGCTAACCTACAGCAAGAAGAGGGGGACAAATAGAAGAATTGCAAAATTTGATTGAAAAAGTTGAATCTCCAGGGCCCAAATGTAAAATCTGTAACAGGAGCCCGACCTACCATGTGGCATTTATAATACGGGTGTCTTCTTATGTGGCAGAGGGTTCTTTGGACCCCCTCAGACACCAGATCCTGGGTATGACTGCTACATTTGCGCCCCCTATGGCTACACCCCTAGTTTTATTTCTTTTGTTTCATAAGGGAGGTAAACACTGAAAAAAATTACTTTTGGTGTAATCTATAGACCCCCCAATATAACTGAGGAGATGGAAGTTCAGCTATATAAACAGATGGAGCGGGCTGCACAGGCTGGTACTGTAGTGATAATGGGAGATTTTAATTTCCGGGATATTAATTGGTGTCATGGTTCGGCTTCAACTGCAAAGGGGAGACATTTCCTCAACCTGTTGCAGGAAAATTTTATGGGCCAGTTTGTGCAAGACCCGACAAGAGGTGAAGCTCTGTTGGATCTGGTCATTTCTAATAATGCAGATCTTGTTGGGAATGTCAATGTACGTGAAAACCACGGTAACAGTGATCATAATATAGTTACATTTTACCTATACTGTAAAAAACAAACGCAGGCTGGGAGGGCAAAAACATTTAATTTTAAGAAAGCCAATTTCCCCAGGATGAGGGCTGCAATTCAGGATATAGACTGGGAAGAACTAATGTCAAATAATGGAACAAATGATAAATGGGAGATTTTCACATCTACTTTGAGTTATTATAGTGCAAAATTTATTCCTATAGGTAACAAGTATAAACGACTCAAATTAAACCCCACATGGCTTACACCTTCTGTGAAAGGGGCAATACATGACAAAAAAAGGGCATTTAAAAAATACAAATCTGAGGGTACAGCTGTAGACTTTGTAAAATATAAAGAGCTTAATAAAATCTGTAAAAATGTAATAAAATTAGCAAAAATACTAAATGAAAGGCAGGTGGCCAAGGATAGTAAAACAAATCCTAAAAAATTCTTCAAGTATATAAATGCTAAAAAGCCCAGGTCTGAACATGTAGGACCCCTAGATAATGGTAATGGGGAGTTGATCACAGGGGATCAAGAGAAGGCAGAGTTACTAAATGGGTTCTTTAGCTCTGTATATACAACAGAAGAAAGAGCAGCTGATGTAGCCGGTGCCAGTGCTGTTAATATATCAGTTGATATACTGAATTGGATGAATGTAGATATGGTCCAAGCTAAATTAAATAAAATAAATGTGCACAAGGCCCCGGGACCAGATGGGTTACACCCTAGAGTCCTTAAGGAGCTTAGTTCAGTTATTTATGTCCCCCTTTTCATAATATTCAGAGAATCTCTAGTGACTGGTATAGTGCCAAGGGACTGGCGCAGCGCAAATGTGGTGCCTATTTTCAAAAAGGGCTCTAGGTCTTCCCCAGGTAATTATAGACCAGTAAGCTTAACATCCATCGTGGGGAAAATGTTTGAGGGGCTATTGAGGGACTATATACAGGATTATGTGACAATAAATAGCATTATAAGTGACAGCCAGCACGATTTTAGTAAGGACAGAAGTTGTCAAACTAACCTAATCTGTTTTTATGAAGAGGTGAGCAGAAGTCTAGACAGAGGGGCCGCTGTGGATTTAGTGTTTTTGGACTTTGCAAAGACATTTGACACTGTCCCCCATAGACGCCTAATGGGTAAATTAAGGACTATAGGTTTAGAAAATATAGTTTGTAATTGGATTGAGAATTGGCTCAAGGACCGTATCCAGAGAGTTGTGGTCAATGATTCCTACTCTGAATGGTCCCCGGTAATAAGTGGTGTACCCCAGGGTTCAGTGCTGGGATCACTATTATTCATCTTATTTATTAATGATATAGAGGATGGGATTAATAGCACTATTTCTATTTTTGCAGATGACACCAAGCTATGCAATATAGTTCAGTCTATGGAAGATGTTCATGAATTGCAGGCAGATTTAACCCCTTCCCGACATTTGCCGTACATGTACGTCATGGAAAGCATTGACTTCCCGCATCTTGCCGTACATGTACGTCAAATGCAGAAGGGGTTACCGTATCAAAAATAAAAGTTTTAAAGTAAAGATGGCTGCTGTTCATAACAGCAGGACATCTGTACACGATGCCCAGGGGGGTGTCGCCTCCCCCCCGCATCGGCGATCGCCGCCATTGGCCGTTCAATTCAGACCGGCCAATTGCGGCTGTTTGCGGCTTTTGCCAATCACTGTGCCACAGGGCACAGTGATATGGTGGTGATTGGTGCTGTCTAGGACAGCACCAATGACTACCATGTTCCATGTAAAAAATGGCGGTGATGCCAGCCCCCAGATCGCTATGGTTGGTCGGTCAGCACCGACCGACCAATCGCAGCCATGGCGGGTGTTTGAAACACCCTACACCAGCCCTGCCCACCTCATTCCGGTTAGGAACGGTGAGCAGAGCTGGTGTGACCGTCTGTGAAGCCAACTTACCGAATCTGAGGCCTTCTGTGCTGCGATCCTGCTGTGACGTCTTCATCCGACTGCTTCCTGCAGAAGAGTGAACCGTCATCATCATCAACTGTGCTGCTGCTGATTTTTTTTTTTTTTAGCAGCAGCACTTGTTTTTTTTCCTAAACTTCTTATCCCTGTACCCTCCCCCCCCATCCCACCCTCCCCATCTTTCCCTTTTTACGTCCTGCGGCCGCCGAGTGCGGATCAGTGACCGCCATCACTGACCGCCAATTTTTGGCACAGGACTTCCTTTTTTTTTGTATTTTGCACCTCCCTGTGTGCGCCCTGCGGCCACTGAGTGCTGATCAGTGACCGCCATCACTGATCAGCATCCGTGGTAATTTTTTTTATTTTTTGGCCTTTTTTATTACTGCACCTTTTTTTTGCGTGCGCCCTGCGGCTACTGAGTGCTGAGTCTAATAATCAGCCTCAGTGGTAATTTGTTTACGCAGGTTTTTTTTTGGCCTTTTTTTCTTCATTTTATAAAACTGTAAAAAAAAAAGACTAGCATTAGAGTAGCGGACGTTTACTGACGTCCGTTTTGTAAAAAAAGATATATAGCAGAAGTTCTAGCTATATATTTTTTTATACAGTTTGAATAAATTGACTTCTTATAGTTAGCGTCCATTTAGTGACGGACATTTAGTTCGTTCACTAAATTTTTGATAGCGTAGCGACAGTTAGTATAAATTTATAGCGTTATAGTCAGCGTCCGTTTAGTGACGGACATTCAGTTTTTTTTAACTGAAGTTCGTTCACTAAATTTTTGATAGCGTAGCGACAGTTAGTATAAATTTACATCTTATAGTCAGCATCCGTTTAGTGACGGACATTCAGTTTTTTTTTAACTGAAGTTCGTTCACTAAATTTTTGATAGCGTAGCGACAGTTAGTATAAATTTATAGCGTTATAGTCAGTGTCCGTTTAGTGACGAACATTCAGTTTTTTTTAACTGAAGTTCGTTCACTAAATTTTTGATAGCGTAGCGACAGTTAGTATAAATTTATAGCGTTATAGTCAGCGTCCGTTTAGTGACGGACATTCAGTTTTTTTAACTGAAGTTTGTTCACTAAATTTTTGATAGCGTAGCGACAGTTTTAGTATAAATTTACATCTTATAGTCAGCGTCCATTTAGTGACGGACATTCAGTTTTTTTTTAACTGAAGTTCGTTCACTAAATTTTTGATAGCGTAGCGACAGTTAGTATAAATTTATAGCGTTATAGTCAGCGTCCGTTTAGTGACGAACATTCAGTTTTTTTTAACTGAAGTTTGTTCACTAAATTTTTGATAGCGTAGCGACAGTTTTAGTATAAATTTACATCTTATAGTCAGCGTCCATTTAGTGACATACATTCAGGTTTTTTTAACTGAAATTTGTTCACTAAATTTCTGATAGCGTAGCGACACAGTTGTAGCTCAGTTTTTTTTACAGTTCTATATTGAACGTTCAATAAATTTCTTTCTCCTAAATTTTTCTTATTCTTCTCTTCTTTTTCTTTTTTTTTTCCTATAAATTTCATATTACACGTGTAAAAGCACAACATACAAAACCACCTCTATAAAGAGTATTACACGTGTTGAAGCACTACATACCCCCCTAATAAAAATGGCCCAATCATCTCAAAGGCTCTACTCCGCTGAGGAGGCATACGCCATCCTGGCCTCTGACACTGAATCGGCCAGCGAGGGAGAAGAGGAAATTGCCCCATTCATCTTGACCTCATCATCCTCATCCAGTGATGAGGAACCCCCGCAAAGACGCCCCAGGACATCAGCTGAGGCAACCCCCCAAATGAGCGATACCCTGTGGAACCCACCCCCTGATAATTATGAGCCTCACATTCCAGATTTCACAGGGAGCTCTGGAATTCTATTTGAGACTGTAGGCCTCGCAGAAATTCACTATTTCAATCTGTTTTTCACTGAGGATTTTGTTAATGTAATGGCGGCCCAAACAAATTTATATGCCCAACAATTTTTAGCCCAAAACCCCACGTCATCATTTGCTAGGTGGACCCCCATAGAGGCAGCGGAGATGATGAAATTTTGGGGCCTTGTCCTACATATGGGCCTAGTAAAAAAACCAGAGATTAGGCAATACTGGAGTGCGGACATTTTATACAGCACCCCATTATACCACATGGCAATGACCCGGGCACGATTTGAAATTATTCTGAAATTTTTGCATTATAATGATAATGCACAGTGCCCGCCCCGTGATGACCCCACATACGACCGCCTATTCAAAATCAGGCCAATGATTGATTATTTCTGCACCAAATTTCAGGAAGTGTACACCCCCGAAAAGAACATAGCAATAGACGAGTCCCTTGTACATTTTAAGGGGAGACTAAAATTCCGCCAATACCTGCCAAGCAAGAGGGCGAGGTATGGAATTAAAATGTACAAGCTGTGCGAGAGCAGCTCAGGGTACACCTACAGGTTTCGGGTTTATGAAGGGAAGGACACCAGGATAGAACCTCCAGAATGCCCCCCTGTCCTGGGAGTTAGTGGAAAAATAGTGTGGGACTTGATGCACCCACTGCTGGACCAGGGTTATCACCTTTACGTGGATAACTTCTATACCAGCATCCCACTATTTAAATGCCTCTCCACCAGAAGTACTGTAGCATGCGGCACCGTGCGCAAAAATCAGAGAGGCCTCTCTAAAAATCTGATTGGGCAACCCCTAAGAAAAGGAGAAAGCAGGGCACTACACAGCGATAACTTGTTGCTGGTCAAGTATAAGGACAAGAGGGACGTCCTTATGTTGACCACAATACACGGTAGTGGCATCACCCCTGTCCCTGTCCGAGGTAGCACCACAATGACCCCCAAGCCAGACTGCATCCTCGGCTACAATAAGTACATGGGAGGTGTTGATCTCTCTGATCAAGTACTGAAGCCGTACAGTGCCATGCGTAAAACAAAGACGTGGTACAAAAAGCTGGCCGTGCACGTGGTACAGATGGCATTGTATAACGCTTACGTGCTATACCGATGTGCAGGCCGGACAGGGACATTCCTTCAGTTTCAAGAAGCGGTTATCAAGGCCCTTGTATTTGGGGACCAGGAAGGGGAGAGCCCCAGTACTTCTAGAAGCGATGGTCCACGTATTGTACCAGGGCAACACTTTCCTGGCGAAATCCCCCCCACTGGTAAAAAGGGAAGGAGCCAAAAAAGGTGTAAAGTGTGTTACAACAGAGGGAGAAGACGAGACACAACTTATCATTGTGAAACCTGTCCCGACAAACCTGGCCTGTGCATAAAAGAGTGCTTCAAAGTTTATCACACATCCATGGATTTTAATTGAAACATTTTTTTAAATGCTCACTATACCCCTAGATAATTTACTCAAGGGGTGTAGTTTCCAAAATGGGGTCACTTGTGGGGGGTTTCCACTGTTTTGACCCCTCAGGGGCTTTGCAAATGCGACATGGCCACCGCAAACCATTCCAGTTACATTTGAACTCCAAATGGTGTTCTTTCCCTTCTGAGCCCTGCCGTGTGTCCAAACAGCCGTTTATGACCACATGTGGGGTACTGTTTTACTCAGGATAAACTGCTCTACAAATGTTGTGGTGCTTTTTCTCCTTTAGTCCTTGTGGGAATGAAAAAAAATTTTGCTAAACCTACGTTTTATTGGTTAAAATTTACATTTTCATTTTCACGGCCTACTTCCAATAAATTCTGCAAAAAGCCTGTGGGGTCAAAATGCTCACTATACCCCTAGATAATTTACTCAAGGGGTGTAGTTTCCAAAATGGGGTCACTTGTGGGGGGGTTCTACTGTTTTGACCCCTCAGGGGCTTTGCAAATGCGACATGGCCACCGCAAACCATTCCAGTTACATTTGAACTCCAAATGGTGTTCTTTCCCTTCTGAGCCCTGCCGTGTGTCCAAACAGCCGTTTATGACCACATGTGGGGTACTGTTTTACTCAGGATAAACTGCTCTACAAATGTTGTGGTGCTTTTTCTCCTTTAGTCCTTGTGGGAATGAAAAAAAATTTTGCTAAACCTACGTTTTATTGGTTAAAATTTACATTTTCATTTTCACGGCCTACTTCCAATAAATTCTGCAAAAAGCCTGTGGGGTCAAAATGCTCACTATACCCCTAGATAATTTACTCAAGGGGTGTAGTTTCCAAAATGGGGTCACTTGTGGGGGGGTTCTACTGTTTTGACCCCTCAGGGGCTTTGCAAATGCGACATGGCCACCGCAAACCATTCCAGTTACATTTGAACTCCAAATGGTGTTCTTTCCCTTCTGAGCCCTGCCGTGTGTCCAAACAGCCGTTTATGACCACATGTGGGGTACTGTTTTACTCAGGATAAACTGCTCTACAAATGTTGTGGTGCTTTTTCTCCTTTAGTCCTTGTGGGAATGAAAAAAAATTTTGCTAAACCTACGTTTTATTGGTTAAAATTTACATTTTCATTTTCACGGCCTACTTCCAATAAATTCTGCAAAAAGCCTGTGGGGTCAAAATGCTCACTATACCCCTAGATAATTTACTCAAGGGGTGTAGTTTCCAAAATGGGGTCACTTGTGGGGGGGTTCCACTGTTTTGACCCCTCAGGGGCTTTGCAAATGCGACATGGCCACCGCAAACCATTCCAGTTACATTTGAACTCCAAATGGTGTTCTTTCCCTTCTGAGCCCTGCCGTGTGTCCAAACAGCCGTTTATGACCACATGTGGGGTACTGTTTTACTCAGGATAAACTGCTCTACAAATGTTGTGGTGCTTTTTCTCCTTTAGTCCTTGTGGGAATGAAAAAAAATTTTGCTAAACCTACGTTTTATTGGTTAAAATTTACATTTTCATTTTCACGGCCTACTTCCAATAAATTCTGCAAAAAGCCTGTGGGGTCAAAATGCTCACTATACCCCTAGATAATTTACTCAAGGGGTGTAGTTTCCAAAATGGGGTCACTTGTGGGGGGTTTCCACTGTTTTGTGCCCTCAGGGGCTTTGCAAATGCGACATGGCCTCCGCAAACCATTCCTGCTAAATTTGAGCTCCAAAAGCCAAATGGGGTTCCTTCCCTTCTAAGCCCTGCCGTGTGTCCAAACAGCAGTCTATGATCAAATGTGGGGTACTGTTTTACTCGGGACAAACTGCTCTACAAATGTTGTGGTGCTTTTTCTCTTTTAGTCCTTGTGGAAATGAAAAAAAATGAGCTAAACCTACGTTTTATTGGGAAAAATGTAGATTTTCATTTTCACATCCTACTTCCAATAATTTCTGCAAAAAATTTGTGGGGTCAAAATGCTCACTATACCCCTAGATAATTTCCTCAAGGGGTGTAGTTTCCAAAATGGGGTCACTTGTGGGGGGTTTCCACTGTTTTGTGCCCTCAGGGGCTTTGCAAATGCGACATGGCATCCGCAAACCATTCCTGCTAAATTTGAGCTCCAAAAGCCAAATGGGGTTCCTTCCCTTCTAAGCCCTGCCGTGTGTCCAAACAGCAGTCTATGATCAAATGTGGGGTACTGTTTTACTCGGGACAAACTGCTCTACAAATGTTGTGGTGCTTTTTCTCTTTTAGTCCTTGTGGAAATGAAAAAAAATGAGCTAAACCTACGTTTTATTGGGAAAAATGTAGATTTTCATTTTCACATCCTACTTCCAATAATTTCTGCAAAAAATTTGTGGGGTCAAAATGCTCACTATACCCCTAGATAATTTCCTCAAGGGGTGTAGTTTCCAAAATGGGGTCACTTGTGGGGGGTTTCCACTGTTTTGTGCCCTCAGGGGCTTTGCAAATGCGACATGGCATCCGCAAACCATTCCTGCTAAATTTGAGCTCCAAAAGCCAAATGGGGTTCCTTCCCTTCTAAGCCCTGCCGTGTGTCCAAACAGCAGTCTATGATCAAATGTGGGGTACTGTTTTACTCGGGACAAACTGCTCTACAAATGTTGTGGTGCTTTTTCTCTTTTAGTCCTTGTGGAAATGAAAAAAAATGAGCTAAACCTACGTTTTATTGGGAAAAATGTAGATTTTCATTTTCACATCCTACTTCCAATAATTTCTGCAAAAAATTTGTGGGGTCAAAATGCTCACTATACCCCTAGATAATTTCCTCAAGGGGTGTAGTTTCCAAAATGGGGTCACTTGTGGGGGGTTTCCACTGTTTTGTGCCCTCAGGGGCTTTGCAAATGCGACATGGCATCCGCAAACCATTCCTGCTAAATTTGAGCTCCAAAAGCCAAATGGGGTTCCTTCACTTCTAAGCCCTGCCGTGTGTCCAAACAGCAGTCTATGATCAAATGTGGGGTACTGTTTTACTCGGGACAAACTGCTCTACAAATGTTGTGGTGCTTTTTCTCTTTTAGACCTTGTGAAAATGAAAAAAAATTAGCTAAACCTACGTTTTATTGGGAAAAATGTAGATTTTCATTTTTCACATCCTACTTCCAATAATTTCTGCAAAAAATCTGTGGGGTCAAAATGCTCACTATACCCCTAGATAATTTCCTCAAGGGGTGTAGTTTCCAAAATGGGGTCACTTGTGGGGGGTTTCCACTGTTTTGTGCCCTCAGGGGCTTTGCAAATGTGACATGGCCTCCGCAAACCATTCCTGCTAAATTTGAGCTCCAAAAGCCAAATGGGGTTCCTTCCCTTCTAAGCCCTGCCATGTGTCCAAACAGCAGTCTATGATCAAATGTGGGGTACTGTTTTACTCGGGACAAACTGCTCTACAAATGTTGTGGTGCTTTTTCTCTTTTAGTCCTTGTGGAAATGAAAAAAAAATGAGCTAAACCTACGTTTTATTGTGAAAAATGTAGATTTTCATTTTCACATCCTACTTCCAATAATTTCTGCAAAAAACCTGTGGGGTCAAAATGCTCACTATACCCCTAGATAATTTCCTCAAGGGGTGTAGTTTCCAAAATGGGGTCACTTGTGGGCGGTTTCCACTGTTTTGGCACCGCAAGAGTCCTTCAAACCGGATATGGTGCCTAAAATATATTGTAATAAAAACAAGGCCCCAAAATCCTCAAGGTGCTCCTTTGCTTCGGAGGCCTGTGTTTCAGTCCATAAGCACGCTAGGGCGACATGTGGGATATTTCTAAAAACTGCAGAATCTGGGCAATAAATATTGAGTTGCATTTTTCTGGTGAAACTTTCTGTGTTACACAAAAAATGGATTCAAAATGAATTTCTGCAAAAAAAAACGAAATTTATAAATTTCCCCTCTATATTGCTTTCATTCCTGTGAAACGTCTAAAGGGTTAAAACACTTTCTGAATGCTGTTTTGAATACTTTGAGGGGTGCAGTTTTTAAAATGGGGTGACTTTTTGGGGGTTTCTAATATATAAGGCCCTCAAAGCCACTTCAGAACTGAACTGGCCCCTGTAAAAATAGCCTTTTGAAATTTTCTTGAAAATGTGAGAAATTGCTGCTAAAGTTCTAAGCCTTGTAACGTCCTAGAAAAATAAAAGGATGTTCAAAAAACGATGCCAAACTAAAGTAGACACATGGGGGATGTTAATTAGCAACAATTTTGTGTGTTATAACTGCCTGTCTTACAAGCAGATACATTTAAATTGATAAAAATGCTATTTTTTGCAATTTTTCACTATATTTTGGTGTTTTTCACAATTAAATACTGAATGTATCGGGCAAATTTTGCCAGTAACATAAAGTCCAATGTGTCACGAGAAAACAATCTCAGAATCGCTTGGATAGGTACAAGCATTCCGACGTTATTACCACATAAAGTGAAACATGTCAGATTTGAAAAATGAGGCTTGGTCAGGAAGGTCAAAAGTGGCTAAAGAGGGAAGGGGTTAAACAAACTAAGTGTTTGGGCGTCCACTTGGCAGATGAAGTTTAATGTAGATAAATGTAAAGTTATGCATCTGGGTACCAACAACCTGCATGCATCATATGTCCTAGGGGGAGCTACACTGGCGGATTTACTTGTTGAGAAGGATCTGGGTGTACTTGTAAATCATAAACTCAATAACAGCATGCAGTGTCAATCAGCTGCTTCAAAGGCCAGCAGGATATTGTCGTGTATTAAAAGAGGCATGGACTCGCGGGACAGGGATGTAATAATGCCACTTTACAAAGCATTAGTGAGGCCTCATCTAGAATATGCAGTTCAGTTCTGGGCTCCAGTTCATAGAAAGGATGCCCTGGAGTTGGAAAAAATACAAAGAAGAGCAACGAAGCTAATAAGGGGCATGGAGAATTTAAGTTATGAGGAAAGATTGAAAGAATTAAACCTATTTAGCCTTGAAAAAAGACGACTAAGGGGTGACATGATTAACTTATATAAATATATTAATGGCACATACTAAAAATATGGTGAAATCCTGTTCCTTGTAAAACCCCCTCAAAAAACAAGGGGGCGCTCCCTCGGTCTGGAGAAAAAAAGGTTCATCCTGCAGAGGCGACAAGGCTTCTTTACAGTGAGAACTGTGAATTTATGGAATAGCCTACCGCAGGAGCCGTCACAGCAGGGACAGGAGATGCTGCAAAAAAGACTTAGATAATTTCCTAGAACAAAAAAATATTAGATCCTATGTGTAGAAATTTTTCCTTCCCTTTTCCCTTCCCTTGGTTGAACTTGATGGACATGTGTCTTTTTTCAGACTATGTAACTATGTAACTATGTAACTATAATTAATACTGTTACAGATATTATAGTAAATTTCTAGGTTACATGGTACATAAATAAAACAATGAAGTTTTGCGAAATACACACTTATTCTGAATGTCACTCCCATCATACTCCAGTATAGAGGACAGATTTCATAGTCTCTCTTTATCCGGGTTTCTGATGCGCTCATTGTCGCCCCCTACTGAGCAGTAGGCGAATTAACCACTTTTCTCAGCTGGTTGTCACCTTTCACTCCCATCATGCCTCAGTATAGAGGACAGATTTCAGTCTCCTTACCCTACGAGGAGCTTTCCCCTGTGCTCATCATCTCCACCATGCTGAGGAATGGGAAAAGGTTGTCACCCTATAAACCCATTAAACCATTGGATAGAAAACTAAGTTAAATAACTTTACTACACTACTATTAATTCCTATAATGCTGCCCCCTATGGGTAAGATTATAGATCTGAACAAGTAGTGGAATTTTTATACCTGACTGGAGTCGAGGATGGAGCATCAAACAGACCCATCTCTGACCCTAAGAGGTCACTCAGGCCCGATTCATGTGAGTAAGAACATAACGGAGCGGGAAGAAGATCAATCCTGGATTATTATAGCTCTTTAAGCATTTTAGATCTAATGCTTCTTTGCTGTCCATCTGCCAAACTGCACTTTAAGACGACATAATCCAGCAAGTGGCATAAAATGTCGTTGGATCCGTCGCTCTCACCCTGGTAATACCCGGACAGCTGGTTTTCTGTCTTGTAAACTAATCTTCAGCGGGATAAGCACCAGAGAACCAATAATTGTATAGTCTACAGTCATTGCGCTATACAGAACAGGCCGAAAGAGAAACAGGTCACATTATTACAGGCCAACCAACTTTATGGGAGCCAGATATGAAAACCAGATGTGCCGAGACGACGGCAAGATTTTTTTTTTTCCACATACGTTCTTTTTCACTTTACTCCCTCTCGGACGGATGGGGGGGGGGGAATACACTTGTGTCTATGGAAAATTGTGAACTGGACGCAACCTTCCCAGCTATAAAACCCTTGACGGTAAAACTCATCTGGTGCTTTGATTATTTTCCTGATCCATAGATGATTTTCTAGTATTGGACACGATACAATGAAATGCTTTGAATTCAACACGTTGTAGGATCAGGAGGCCTGACCCCGTTCTAGAGAGATGTTTACTTGTCAGATACTTATGGTTGATATATTTGGGATTTTTTAATATAATATAATGGATAATATAAGTTATTTCTGTCTGGTAGAACAGCAGCTGGGGACACTTAGAAAGTTTCTACGAAGACTAACGCCCCCCTTTGCCTAAGTTAAGACAGGGCCCATATGGGTCGGCCTAAGCTGGCGCCCAAGCATTGCCCAAGTCAGGGTGTCTGTAGGGGTATGAAGAACCTAAGGGCCACACATAATCCCCTAGACTATGTGAGATTACGGCCCACATAACTGCCCAGAATGATACAATTTCCGTCATATTCTGCCGGTGGTCTGGAGATAGATGCGCTCAATAGTAAGAACATGAAATGTGTGCCATTGGGCAGCTACCACCCCCAAATGGCACCACTCTGGGGGCACAGGTTCCTACTATGGGAAGTGTGAGAAGGAGTAGCGCTGCTGTAGTCTATGCAGGGTTACTTAAAGGGAAACTCCAATTTTGACCAATTTATTACTATTTAAATTAGCATTCCAGTTATTTTTCTTTAATTTTACACATTTTGATTTAGGTGTTTTTTTGTTTTTTTTTTATTTCATAGCTGAAGCTAAATTTAACATTTTGATCAAAAGATCAGTGCATTATAAGCGCCGAAATGTTCGATAGAGCAAAGCACTTAAGTCATATAACTGGGAGCAAAGGCGACGATAAACTGTTTATCTGCAGCACAAATTTAAATGCAGCTTTGGGTGTGAATGGAGCAGAAAATATGAGAGTGCAAAGTTAGTAAAGCAAAGTATTTCTTAGCTCTATATTGTATGTAAGAATAACAAAACTAGAACTGGGTACTTACAAGTGTGCTCTAACTGACTAAAGGGCCCTTGGGCACTGTTCTAATGCCCCAATGGTTAGTCCACTACCTGTTTATGCAAATGCACTTTATCATAAGGGCAAAACAGACCCTACACAACTCGGCCCTTTTAACTTTAGCAAAAAACAAGGAACTGATGGGTCAGCGTGAGGAACAGTCATGGGTTGAGCAGACATCTGGCCCCTTCCCCGCCTGTGATGTGAATGACACAGACTCTGCACGATGAAGAAATGTACAGGTTCAGCATATTCACAATGTGACCTCGAAAGAAGATGAGAACATTTCACAGCAGCTTCACTAACAAGAAAAATTAATATATATGTACAGTGTATAAACCGCTGCCATACGTACAAGGCCAAAAATATAGCGCAAACTGTACGTTGTGTAACCCTGGACATCAATGTCACATTTATTCACAAAGTACTCATGAAAGCTGGAGCCGTAAAGGGGTTCTCCAACCCCTAAGAAAAATCTGTGAAAATGCACCGAGGGTAATAAAGTAATAAACAGTGCGTACGTTACTGTTTGAAGTCTGCACGATAGATGGATAGATAGATAGATAGATAGATAGATAGATAGATAGATAGATAGATAGATAGATAGATAGATAGATAGATAGATAGATAGATAGATAGATAGATAGATAGATAGATAGATAGATAGATAGATATGAGATAGATGATAGATAGATAGATAGATTTGATAGATAGATAGATAGATAGATAGATAGATGATAGATAGATAGATAGATAGATAGATAGATAGATAGATAGATAGATAGATAGATAGATAGATAGATAGATAGATAGATAGATAGATAGATAGATAGATATGGGATAGATATGAGATAGATGATAGATAGATAGATAGATAGATAGATAGATAGATAGATAGATAGATAGATAGATAGATAGATAGATAGATAGATAGATAGATAGATAGATAGATAGATAGATAGATAGATAGATAGATAGATAGATAGATAGATAGATAGATATGGGATAGATAGAGATAGATAGATAGATAGATAGATAGATAGATAGATAGATAGATAGATAGATAGATAGATAGATAGATAGATAGATAGATAGATAGATAGATAGATAGATAGATAGATAGATAGATATGGGATAGATATGGGATAGATATGAGATAGATGATAGATAGATAGATAGATAGATAGATAGATAGATAGATAGATAGATAGATAGATAGATAGATAGATAGATAGATAGATAGATAGATAGATAGATAGATAGATATGGGATAGATATTAGATAGATAGATAGATAGATAGATAGATAGATAGATAGATAGATAGATAGATAGATAGATAGATAGATAGATAGATATGAGATAGATAGATAGATAGATAGATAGATAGATAGATAGATAGATAGATAGATAGATAGATAGATAGATAGATAGATAGATAGATATGGGATAGATATGAGATAGATAGATAGATAGATAGATAGATAGATAGATAGATAGATAGATAGATAGATAGATAGATAGATAGATAGATAGATAGATAGATAGATAGATAGATAGATAGATAGATAGATATGAGATAGATATGAGATAGATAGATAGATAGATAGATAGATAGATAGATAGATAGATAGATAGATAGATAGATAGATAGATAGATAGATAGATAGATATGAGATAGATAGATAGATAGATAGATAGATAGATAGATAGATAGATAGATAGATAGATAGATAGATAGATAGATAGATAGATAGATAGATAGATATGAGATAGATAGATAGATAGATAGATAGATAGATAGATAGATAGATAGATAGATAGATAGATAGATAGATAGATAGATAGATAGATAGATAGATAGATAGATAGATAGATATGAGATAATTGTGTCATTTTTATTTGGTCCATATTTAGAGTAACTGATGCGCAGAAGATCGGCAGGAGGATCATTCACATTTATTGGGGCTAATCCTCAGATTTTCCATGTGAAATCCGCTGATATAAGTAACATGCTGCTTATTTCTACTGCTGTTTTTTTATTCTGCACTGTAGACCAAAATCTTCGCAAAAAATTTCCGTAGCGTGTGAACGGGGTTGGAAAAACACCATTCAAAAGATTGGAATGCGGATTTCAGCAGATTTGCCATTCAGGAGTGTAAGGGCACGGTCAGACGTGGCGGAATAGCAGTGGAATTCTCCAGCGGCCGTTTTTTACATTTGTTTCTATACATTTTTAGGCAAGTTAGTTCCGACGTTGCGGAAAACTCCGCTGCGGACCATAGACTGCGCTGCAGAATTTTCAGTCCTCAGCATGCACTGTCTGTTGCGGAGAAGAAGCGGAATTTCACTGCGGATTTCAGCCTTTGCAATGCAAAAACTGAAATCTGTGGCAAGACCGCTGTGTTTTCTGCAACGTCTGAATTACCTGTCAAATATGCAAATGTTGGTGCAAATTCGTTGCGTAATTGCCCGAAATCTGCACCAACATTTGCAGCGGAAAAACTCTGCCACATGTGAACATGCCCTTAGAAAGTTTGATAACAACTGTGGAAAGTAATAACAGTGGTCACTCGGATTTCCCCAAAAAAGATGTAACTAAGAACTGGTGACTACTAAACAGTATTGTGCCATATAGCGCCATTGAGTATTACTGTGTATTCACACGAGCAGGTTTTGTGTATCTGGAGCACGAAGAGATAAAGATGAGATGTAGCGTCAGGCGCTAGGACCCGGGAATCTGAGTATTTAGTGGGAACACTGCACTAGGACCCGGCGTCGTCAGTAGAAATTAGAATCTTCGTCTTCTGATACTGAATACACTGTGGGGCACTAGGACCCTGCGCCGGCTGTTCTGCATTACTCACTAAGACACCGTTCAGGCCATCGCCGGCACTAGGACCCGGGGCGGTAGACAGCTAGAGGAGACTCGGCTCTAGGACCCAGCTCGGCTCGCGCATTCCTCTCATTCCAGTGAATGGGGCTGATTGTTGGTGCAGAGCGCCGGAGTGCAGTACTCACTGCCCGGAGTGACGGGACCATGCTGAGCCCCCCGGCCGCCCTCTGCCACCCCTGCACCCAAACTTACTCCCAGGGACCCGTGTGAGAGGTAAGGAGGCGCCTTTGTTTCCAGTTCACTCTGCAGAGCCTGGAAAAGTAGTGTGGTGTGCGGGCACAGGGACGGGGTGCCAGCCTACATGCGGGGGGCAGCGGGTCCGGGGCATAGCACGCTGGCATCAGATGACTGCCACCCCTGACCTGCTGCCAGGCCACTCACTACATCAAGTTACTGCTATACCAGTATTATCAATGATAATGTCCTATACACAAAGTGCAGCTCTGCTACATACACACCTGACATCTACACACAGGACTGTTATTATATATATGTATTATTATTATTATTATTATTATTATTATTATTATATGTATTATTATTATTATTACTATTATATGTGTTATTATATGTATTATTATTACTATTGTTATATGTGTTATTGTATTATTTTATAGTCACTATTATTATATGTATTATTATTACTATTATTATTACTCTTAGTATATGTATTATTATTGTATTGTTTTATTTTATAGTCACTATTATAGATTATTATTGTATTTATTATATGTATTATTATTGTTTTAGGACTTGTATTATTGTTATTATTGTGTTTATTATTTGTAATATTGTTGTTTTAGGACTTATATGTATTATTACTATTATTAATATAGTTTATTATTGTATTATTATAGTTTTTTATTTTTATTTCTATTATTGTTTTTGTTGTTTTGTATTATTGCAAACACTGGACCTCTTATCTGCCACCATTTATCATCATCATCATCTCCGGTGTCTTGGCATAATATCTCATCTGAATTATCACTAAATATATCATTGTTGTTATGATTATTGTTATGTATCGCCCAAAAAGTAACCCCATACTGGCACATTTCGTCTACTGTCAGTCACTAATAAGTATTATTATTATTACTTAATACTTCCTCGCCATGATTATTATTGTCCCTTATGCAGCTCCCATTCCCTGGCTCCTCTGATCTGCTACCAGCAGGGACATAGCTGGTGGAGCGGCTGACAGAACATGTGCCTCTGGTACTGGGTGCCAAGAGGGGGCGCCAACAAGCTTTTTTGGGTATCTAGATAGTTAGGCTATGTTCACACGGCAACGCCATTTACGTCTGAAATTACAGAGCTGTTTTCAGGCGAAAACAGCTCCTGAATTTCAGACGTTTTGACAAGTACACGCGTTTTTTGCGGTGTCTTTTACGTACGTAATTGGAGCTGGTTTTCATTGGAGTCATTGAAAAACGGCTCCAATTACGTCCCAAGAAGTGACATGCACTTCTTTGAGGCGGGCGTCTTTTGACAGCGACGCGTAAAAAAAAATGTTTGGAGCCGTTTTTTCGGGCAGAATTCGAGGCGTAAAACGCCTGAATTACGTCCGTAAATAGAGCGTGTGAACATACCCTAAGAGCAACAAACTTAAATGGGGTTGTCTTCACCCATACGCCCTATTAGGCCCCCACTCTGGACCCCCTCTATGAGTCAGAATGGAGAGCGGCTTACGAAAAGACTGGCAGTCCTGGCCCAAACATGGTCAGCCATTCATACATTTCCAGATGAGGCTTCCCTGGGAATATCAGATAGGTGGGGGTAGAGCTGCTGGGCCTCGGGTCTGGCTTCATAAGAGATCCCCTTTAATCTGTTACCCAGGTGTAGGAAAGTCTTGCGACACCTCCGGCTACCAGGTCATTTATTTATACAGATCATCGTCAGTGTTATTATAGTAGTATGATTAGTAGTATTCCTTGTGTAAAATTAAACCCCTATACATTAAGGCACGTATAGTGATACTGGAATACCGATCAGCTCTGCTACATCAGTATTACTTTTCATTTCTGCTATGATTTCTGTTTAACCTACAGCTCTTGGGGGCGATTTGCTCCAATCCAGAAGAGTTAAAGAACGACATACAGTAGAAGCGGCCATATACACGTGCCACGGCAGATGTTTACACCTTGACAGCTTAGTGTCAGGTTCAGGTGGGGGGTGCACTGTTCACAGTCTGCAGATGTGGATTTTAACATCATCACTGGCTCGGATGCTTTGGGTGTCAAGTAGCATGTTGATTCATTATGTAGGTGTTTGGCTTCAGAGCTACTGTCCAGTGCCAGGGCGCCTTGACTTTAATGTCTTCTCTCCATAGACGTTAATGGACATGTGGTGTTCAGCTACAACTATTTGGGGTCTCTCCGTTATTGAAGTGAAACTCAATGCTAGTCTATGTGCTGTAAAGTCATGCATTATACCAGGTGTCAATGCTACGTGAGTGCACTAATACATCAAAAAAGAAAGAAAAAAAATTAAGCAACTTTGCAAATAGTTTTGATTAAAAATCTCCTAACGTTTTGTGTCTACAGCTGCTATGCAAACCTATGTGTCTCCATGGTTACAGACTACAACAACCTTTTTACTGCAGTCATACTCCTTTCCATATGTCCCCTACTTTTTTCTAACCCACTGAATGTGTGTTTGTTGCAAAGGTTTACATACCCTTGAAATTTGGAGCAGTTCACGATCACAAACCTTCGCAGATTCAGGGTGGTCACTCTTGCTGGTCGCTAGGCAGCAGTCCAAACTTATTTGTAGGCTGCCTAGCAAGCTCTGTGCTTCCACAGCATAGTCTGAAAGGCACCGTAATAAATATTCGCAATCAAAACTTTCATTTTACAAGGTTTCTCAGGTTCCTATAAATTAGACATTAAAAGTTCTGCATGTAATACACTAGTATTAAGAATTCAGCTCCGGAGCTGAGATGTCGGAAGCCTCGGTAGCAGGATTCTGCTGACACACACACACACACACACACACACACACACACACACACACACACACACACACACACACACACACACACTTTATAGACTTCAACGTGTCGACAGTGACTGCAGTGTGGACATAGCACAGTCCTGCACCTGCGCCCTGCCCTGGCACCCCCGATCTGCTACCAGTAGCTAGTGCCAGGAGAGGGGCGCCAACAAACCCCTCCTGGTAGCTAGGTACAAGGTTGCGGCAACAATTTTAAAGGGGCTGTCTTAATCCATATGCTCTGTTAGCGCATATGGATGTCATAGAGGGGGAGTCCGCCGCTCGGGAACCTCCTCTATGAGCCAGAACGGAGAATTGCTTGCAAAAAGGCTGTTAGACCTGGCCCAAACATGGTCAGCCATTTATACATTTCCAGACAAGGCTTTTCCCTGGCAATAGCAGCTGATAGTCGGGGTAGAGCTGCAATGGGTCTGCCTTCTTTTTAAAAAGGGATCGTCTTCATAAGACATCCCCCTTTAATCCGTTCCCTAGGTGGAGGGGTAGGTTTGCACATAGGTACAGGCGTCTGAGTATCTGTGTAATATGATGTCACAGATCTGATTATTTATTTACTCAGTACCCATTGGCATCTAGTTACTAGCAATGAGTAGATGGCGGGTACTGGGCACATGCCAAAACTGTATTTAAAAGTGGTCTTCTGGGGGGGGGGGGGGGGGAGGTCTTCTCAAAGAAGATATGCAGCATGCAAAGTATATGGTGAAACGAAAATGTGTCGGGGGTGGACTACTAAAAGAGGTGGTTTTATGGAGAGGTCTCACTGTAGTCTGAATGGATCTGGGGGAGAATAGCGCAGCATCAGTTGTACCATCCATCCTGTGCAAAAATACTGGAGCCGCCCAAAAAATAGCTCAGGGAGAATGATGGTGGCGCAAATACTTCTTAAAGGGGTATTCCAGCCTAAAGCATTTTTCACCTATTCACTTTATAGGTGATAAATGGTAGACCAGTTGTGGTCCGTCCGATGTTCACTGTCGAAAAAATACTGTTATTACAATAGTTCCGACTTTTATGGAAGCAGCGATACCAATTACGTTCATTTTTTTCATAGTTTACATATCTTCTGGGAGAAAATGGGAAAAGTTTTTTTTTTTTAATGTTAAATATTTTTTGGGGAAATTTTATTTAAAAAACAATGTCCGTGCCACTAGAGGACTTGAACTGTTGATCGTTAGATTGCTGGTACAATACACTGCAATACTTCTGTATTGTGCTTTTTTTCTTTCTCCTATTAAGTCCACACTCTGGACAAAGATGGCATACCTGGGGGGCCTTCATTCGGTCACCAGGCTGCCCTGATAACCATGGGCACCCTCTATCGCGTTGCAGGGTGGGGTGATGGGGTAACAGAGGGGGCCACCACCCACCACTGTCTGACGACTTAGATGCCATAGCCGCCATTGATCACGGCATCTGAGCAGTTAAATGTCTGGGATCTGAGTTATCTCCGATCCCAGCCGCTAGAGCAGGGTTTCTGCTGTAATTCAACTCTGACACCTGGAGTGTAGGGAGCGGGGTCAGCCCGCGAGCCAGCTCTATACTTCCCTCTACGACTTCCGTCCTACATGTAAAGTAAGCTAACCAGGAGGTGGCGTTAAAAAGAGAAACTGTTAAACATGTCGAGCAAGATGCGCCAAATTTATCATACAGCGTGCGCCACTCTGGTCAATTTGACTCATCTAATGTTTTTCATGTCCACCGTGGGCTGGGATTCTCTTTTGAAGCCCGTGACCATAATTAGCCAGTCCCTGAGCTGCGCTCCGCAGTCCCTCTGTCGGCAGCAGGTAGACTCGTGGCTCAGTAAGGGCATTATATCTGTGTTCTGGAGATAGACGGAAGGAAGAGAAGGCAGGAGGGGCGCAGAGAAGGAGGACAGGATATGGAAGCAGACAGAGCACATAATACCGTGTTGGGGTTGGTGTTTTATCGTCATCTTTCGCTCAGGATTTATCAGCGAGGAAACGTTCTGCAGCAGTGAGTAGAATTTCACGGGTCTAGAACGTATTGTGTGATATTTTTGGGATGGCGGGTTCCGGTTACCTCTTCACGTGAGTTCTATTGTTACCCGGTGCATTTCTACAGAAAACATCTGGACCGTATTTAGCAGCAGAAAGAGTCGTCGTTTAAGATTTAACCCTTGAAGGCAGGGACAAAGACATGCAGGGTATTGTTCCTCACTCCAAACTTCACTCATTTACACTTCTAACCTCCTGATGTGTCTCTGCGGTAAAGCAGTTCTGCAGAGAAGAGTGGCCAAAACTTCCTCAAGGACTAATATCAAATGATAGGATTTGGGGGGCACTTACTTTTCACTTGGACGTGGAATAACTTTCGTTGCTTTAATAAGCTCTCTGGGCAACCTGCCTGTGATTTTTATTTTTTTATTCAAAGTAGAAGATCTAGGAAATTTCTCCTAGAACCGATTCTAAGTGAAGCCGCAGTTGCAGTGCCACATGTAAAAACCGTGGTCGTTTTTTTTACATAGGTTTTTTCCCTATTGAAGTTAATGGAGGAGGAGGAGGGGGAAAACGCAAAACGGCATAAAATTGTCGTAATGAATATTTCTTGCAAGTTTTTTGGTAGGCTTTAGGTAACTGCCTAACAAGAGGTGAAGGGGTTAAGGACTCCAGATCTCCATACTGCTGTTGTCACTCATATGGAGCCGGAGTAGTGACCAGGGAGGCAGGTATTTTTCTGTTATCCCTTAGAAGAATGCTACAGTCAGCATCTTCTGATCATGAAATGGCTGATAACAGATAACAATAGATTGTATTATCTACAAGATATTCTCTAAATTCCCGATAGTTTCCGGTCCCCAATCTGGGACTCTGAACTATCTGGATAACAGGGTTCTTTTCGCTGATTCCCTGCCGCTGCATTCCCCTTATACTTGAATAGACAGGTGGTCGTGCTTGTGCGCTATTTGCTTGTCTCTTTCTGTAACTTCTGAAGACTAACGGTACGTCCACAAACAGCATAAACATGGCAGAAATTCTGCAGAGTATTACAGCAGCAGCACTGCAGAAAAAAACCACACAGCAGAATACCGGTGCACAAATTGACCTGCGATGCGAATTCTCAATCTGCAGTATGTCAATTTTTGCAAAAACACTTCAAAATTTCTGCACGGAAAACCTGGACAGAAATTCTGCAGTGTTTAAGGTGTTTGTGGACATACCCTTAAAGGGGTATTCCCAAAATCATAAATTACCACCTATACACAGGATATGTAAAAATTCTCTGATCACTGGGGGCGCCACTGATCAAGGGAACGGTGGTCTCGAACCCCCTGATCTTTCTCACTACACCCCCTCGCAGTGTGGAGAAGCTTGAATGGTGGTCGAGCATGGGCTTGTCGCTTCATTCACTGTCTATGAGAATGACAAAAACAGCCGAGAACTATATTCAGCTGTTTCCGTCTCCATAGGCTTTGAACGGAGCAGCAGCACGCATGCTCGACCACCGCTCCATTCAATGACCTCCACACTGCGGTCGAGCAGTGAGGAGGATCTGGGTCCTCGGGACCACTGTTCTCACGATCGGTTGGAGTCCCAGTGATCAGAAAATTGTCACCTATCCTGTGGATAATTTATGATTTTGGAGATCAAAACTTCTGGCATGTCTCTGACATAGACAAATTTTTGAATTAGTGGGGTCCGGTTGCTGAGCCCCCCACCATCGCTGAAACAGAGGGGCGCTGTTGCCTTCTGACGCAAATTATCCTGAAAATCCACTGCAGATTTGCCTAGTGCAAATCCTGACCATGTGACGATATCCTTTTGTTTTACTCTCGGGAGGACAGTGTCTCGGATGAAGAGAGGAACTTGTGTACAAGTCCTGAGACAAATGTTTAGATGATGAGAAGCTCCTTTCACTGCTTTAAGGTTCAGATCTCCTGTGAAATACATTTAGTTGGATTGTGGTTTGATTTCTGGTCATGATTTGGGAATTTTTTTTGTCTTATGTTTTTGAGACTAAACTAATGTTTTTGTTCTTTTAATTGATCTCTAGTGGCCAGTTGCTTTCCTTGTATGGATTTGCTACAAACTCTATCCACTAGACATAAAGATTTACTCTAGGCTGTAACGTCTATGGCTGCGGCCCGTGATTCTGACTTACCCTCTGACGGCCGCGGCCATGGACACGTGAGTTCTCGACGGCATCTCCCTCCTGGGAGACGCCGGCACTCACTTCCTGCATCAGAGACTGTCTCCCGCAGGGCGGGCGCGCACGGCCTCAAAGGGTCAGTGCGCGCACAATTGCAGGAGATCTGCAATCAGTCCAGAATGCTGCTGGACTATAAAAAGGGCTCTGCCCTCTTGAACATTGCCTGAGCGTTGTTGTGTACCTAAAGTTTGTCTTGCAAATGGTCTCCTAGTGTTTTTTTCAGTTCCCAGTGTTACCCGTTCCTGCTGCCTGTACCCTGTACACTGGCGTAGCTATAGGGGTCGCAGCGGTCGCAATTGCGACCGGGCCCCGAAGCCAGGGGGGCCCACGGCCCCCCGCACCACATCAATAAAAAGTTACTATAGTAACTCGGGCCGCGGGCCCCTGTTACTATAGTAACATACTTTACTTACCTTCCTGGTTCCGGATCGCAGCGGAGGTCCTGATGTCAGGCGCTGTGCGCAGCGCATGACGTCACAGCGCTATGCCGCCGCGCACAGCATCGAGACTACAGAACTCCCGCCGCGGCCGAAGAGGAAGGTAAGCTTAGCCCTGACTGGCGGGGTCCGACTCCCGGGACCCGCCAATCAGCTGTTTTGAAGGGGCCGCAGCACTCGTACGAGAGCTGCTCCCCTTCATTCCGGTCACACTGTGAATCGGTGTCGGCGATTCACAGTGTGAGCAAGTAGTGAAATGAAGGGGAGAAGCTCTCGTACGAGTGCTGCGTCCCCTTCAAAACAGCTGATTTGCGGGTCCCGGGCGACACATCAGCTATTGATGGCCTATCCTGAGGATAGGCCATCAATGTTTAGGGACTGCACAACCCCTAAGCCTACGATGTAGCAGGCTTAGGGGGCCCATGAGACAGGATCACAGATTGTGTGATCCTGTCTGCTGGGCCCTTTATCTAAGCCAATCACATGGTAGGCTTAGATACATGGCCCATGTGTGATCCTGTCTGCTGGGCCCTGTATCTAAGCCTACCACACTAGGTTTAGATACAGGGCCCCAGCACACAGTAATCTTATACTGTATAAGATTACTGTCTGCTGGACCCTGTATCTAAGCCTACGTTGTGGTAGGCTTAGATACAGGGTCCCACAGACAGTATCACACATGGGCCCTGTATCTAAGCCTTAGGGTATGTGCACAGACACTAATTACGTCCGTAATTGACGGACGTATTTCGGCCGCAAGTCCCGGACCGAACACAGTGCAGGGAGCCGGGCTCCTAGCATCATACTTATGTACGACGCTAGGAGTCCCTGCCTCGCTGCAGGACAACTGTCCCGTAGTGTAATCATGTTTTCAGTACGGGACAGTTGTCCTGCAGCGAGGCAGGGACTCCTAGCATCGTACATAAGTGCGACGCTAGGAGCCCGGCTCCTTGCACTGTGTTCGGTCCGGTACTTGCGGCCGAAATACGTCCGTCAATTACGGACGTAATTAGTGTGTGTGCACATACCCTAACACGTGTTACTAATCATTTTTTGTGTGTTTTCTTACAGGTTCGGTCATGGACTACAGGGATTCCAGGACTACTTCGATGACAGCTTTTTTTTTTTATTAATAAAATGGTTAATGAGGGTTGTGTGTTTTTATTTTTTTATTTCAATAAAATATTTTTTCTATGTCTTTGTGTTTTTTTTTAAACTTTATTATCACCGCCTTAGTAATGGCCGCCGGCTGATTGACAGCATCCATTACTAAGGCGGGGCTTAGTGTTAGCCGATGCAGAGGCTAACACTAACCCCCTTTATTACCCCGGCACCCAGGGGTGCTGGGAAGAGCCGGGTACGATCCAGTACTTGACCATTTGTAGTGATGGTCGGCCACTGGGGTGGTCGCAGGCTGGTATCAGGAGGGGAAAGGCCAGATACAGTGGCCCCTACTACCCTGGTGATGCTAGGCTGCTGCTGCTTTATTGTATCTGGCTGGTTATGAAAAATGGGGGGGACCCCACGTCATTTAAAAAAAAATAAAAAATTGGAAAGAACGATGTCGGGTCCCCCCCAATTTTCATAACCAGCCAGATACAACACAGCAGCAGCAGGAAGCATTACAAGGGTGGGAAGGGCCACTGTTTTTGGCCTTCCCCAGCCTAATACTACCAGCCTGCGGCCACCCCGGTGCCTGCCCGTCACTACAGATGGTCGGGTACTGGTTCGTACCCGGCTCTTCCCAGTACTCCTGGTGGCGGTGGGTACCGGGGTAATAATGGGGGTTAGTGTAGCCTCTGCACCGGCTAACATTAAGCCCCGCCTTAGTAATGGAGGTTGTCAATCAGCCGGCGGCCATTACTAAGGCGGTGATAATAAAGTTTAAAAAGATACAAGCACATAGAAAAAATATTTTATTGAAATAAAAAAACAACCCTCATTAACCATTTTATTGAGAATAAAAAAAACGCCGTCATTGAAGTCCTCGTATCCGAAGTCAAACAACCGAACCTGTAAACAAACACACAAAAATAATCAGTAACACATAAAGAAGCAAAATTATTATTCTTACCTTTCCTGGGTCCAGCGCTGGAGCCGCAATGTCAGCGAGCTGGGCCCTGTATCTAATACTATCATGTGTGATACAGTCTGCTGAGCCACTGTATCTAATCCTATCATGTGTGATACTGCCTTCTGAGCCACTGTATCTAATCCTATCATGTGTGGTACTGTCTGCTGAGCCACTGTATCTAATCCTATCATGTGTGATACTGTCTGCTGGGCCACTGTATCTAATCCTATCATGTGTGATACTGCCTTCTGAGCCACTGTATCTAATCCTATCATGTGTGGTACTGTCTGCTGAGCCACTGTATCTAATCCTATCATGTGTGATACTGTCTGCTGGGCCACTGTATCTAATCCTATCATGTGTGATACTGCCTTCTGAGCCACTGTATCTAATCCTATCATGTGTGATACTGCCTTCTGAGCCACTGTATCTAATCCTATCATGTGTGGTACTGTCTGCTGAGCCACTGTATCTAATCCTATCATGTGTGATACTGTCTGCTGAGCCACTGTATCTAATCCTATCATGTGTGATACTGTCTGCTGAGCCACTGTATCTAATCCTATCATGTGTGATACTGCCTTCTGAGCCACTATCTAATCCTATCATGTGTGATACTGTCTGCTGAGCCAATGTATCTAATCCTATCCATAGTTTATAGGGTCGTAGTGCTATAGATATGCTATGCTGTCTCATATACACACTTTTTTTGGGGCGGACACATATGTATTGGAGCTATTTCCCTGACATTTTAAGCCCTGAGGGTATGTTCACACGGCAGCGTCTGTTACGGCTGAAATTACGCTGCTGTTTTCAGGAGAAAACAGCACCGTAATTTCAGCCGTAATGGCATGTGCAGGCGTCTTTTGCTGCTTCCATTACGGAAGTAATTGAAGCTGGTTTTCCATGGAGTCCATGGAAAACGGCTCTATTTACGTCTGAAGAAGTGACAGGCACTTTTTTGACGCGGGCGTCTTTTTTACGCGCCGCCTTTTGACAGCGGCGCGTAAAAAAAATGACCGTCGGCACAGAACATCGTAAGACCCATTCAAATGAATGGGCAGATGTTTGCCGACGCTTTTGAGCCGCATTTTCGGACGTAATTCAATGCTAAAACGCCCGAATTACGACCGTAAATAGTGTGTGTGAACCCAGCCTTCGTGACGCCCCCGGCTGCTAGTGCTGCATTGTTGGGTCACTTAGGAGACCCAGCGATGCAGCTGAAAGCTGCGGACCGTCGGCCATGAGAAGTTTGCGGGGGGGGGGGGGGCCCAGTAAGAATTTTTGCATCGGGGCCCATGAGCCTCTAGCTACGCCCCTGACCCTGTATCCTGTGCTACCGTGCCTCTGTGCCGTCTAGAGTTGAAGTCGAGCTGTGTCTTTCACTACATCTACTGTGTTACACCCACCGGTTGTCTGGCTACTGCCGTAGTCTTATGTTCAGCCTGAATCACTGCTACTGTCTACATTGCCACAGGTACCCTTTCTGGACTATAGACATTGTATTGTACCTGGTTGGCCAGCTGCCTATCCGCTACGCGGAATGGCCCAGTGGGTCCACACCCCACACCGTGACAGTACGCTCAGGCCATGGATCCCGCTGGTCAATTGCAAGGTCTGTCACCCTCCCAAGCCATGCAGGTGGACCTGCAGAATCTGCGAGCACGACAGGATCAACTTTTTGTGGCAGTAGACTCCATGGCACAGCAGCTTGGGCCGCTAGCTGCTTCCTTCTCTGTTCCTGTTCAAGTTCCTCCAATTGAACCTCCTGCTACACCTCCTGGCAGCTCCGGTTCTGATCCTCTGTTCTCGCTGCCACCTCGTTTCCATGGAGACGCAAGCAGTGCAGGGGATTTCTTAACCAGTGTCATATCCACTTCACCCTGCGCGCCAGAGCATTTCCTTCAGACGAAGCCGGGATTGCCTTCATTATCTCGTTACTTGCCGGCAAGGCCCTGGCGTGGGCGAACCCAATCTGGGAACGACAGGGACCCGAGACCCAAGACTTCCAGGGGTTCGTGCAGTTATTTCGTACGATGTTCGAGGAGCCTGGACGAGTCTCGTTGGCAGCCACTGCTATGCTGAACCTTCCACAGGGAGATGCCTCCGTGGACGACTACACCATCCAGTTCCGGACCATGGCAGGAGAACTGTCCTGGAACAATGAGGCGTTGGTATCTCCCTACTGGCATGGGCTATCACCCGAGATCAAGGACGAACTTGCTGCCTGGGATCTACCATCTACCTTGGACAACCTGATTCTACTTGCCACTCGAGTGGATATAAAGCTCAAGGAAAGATCTCAGGAGGTTCGACAATGGAGACGGAGTCCTAGACTGGCACCCAACTTCCAGCAACCCCTCTTGCCTACTTCTACTGCTCCACCCGAGGTTCCTATGCAGGTGGACCGGATTAAACCGTCAGTCCAGGGGAAGCCGCGCAGGAACAGATTTCATTAATCGGAAAAAAATTTTTTAGCGCAAATACAAGTTCCTGCATTGCTAAAAGGGAAAAGGTCTAGTTTTTCCAGGAGAATCCCTGAATCTACTTGACAGTAATTGAAGCTGGACTGAATCAGCCGGTTGTAGTCCATCTCCATCTCCTCTCCCTCACTGAATTTTTTGTGTTGTGTAGGTTTGTTTTATCCAAGAATGGCAGTCTGGCTAACAATAGAAGTAAAGATTTTCCAAAATGCAATTTTTCATTTTTATTTTTCGCAATTTGAGAGTCTAGTGGGAAATGGCCAATATTCTAGGTATTTTTGGGCAAGGCGAGGCATTATTCATGAATTAAGGGGGCTTTTTGAAATGACAGTCAGACACCGTCTGTACGCATAAGTTAGGCAGCTATTTATTTAAAGGAGCAGACAACGCCCTGGAGATACAGTGGTTTGGTGTTCAAAGGGATGTTTGTATTGTAAATATGTTTGTTTGTGACGTAAAACAAGGTTATTGGCACCACTTATCGCAGTCTCCTTTAATTTGACCATTAGTTGCAGTCCTGCATGGAGTACAGGCGGACGCCATGCTCTTCCCACCTCCACCCATATAGATTAATATCCAGGGAGCTCACAATCCATTGTCCATACTTAAAGAGGCTCTGTCACCAGATTTTGCAATCCCTATCTGCTATTGCAGCAGACAGGCGCTGCAATGTAGATTACAGTAACGTTTTTATTTTTAAAAAAACGAGCATTTTTGGCCAAGTTATGACCATTTTTGTATTTATGCAAATGAGGCTTGCAAAAGTCCAAGTGGGCGTGTTTAAAGTAAAAGTCCAACTGGGCGTGTATTATGTGCGTACATCGGGGCGTTTTTACTACTTTTACTAGCTGGGCGTTCTGACGAGAAGTTCTGACGCCCAGCTTCTGGCAGTGCAGACACAGCGTGTTCTCGAGAGATCACGCTGTGACGTCACTCACAGGTCCTGCATCGTGTCGGACGAGCGAGGACACATCGGCACCAGAGGCTACAGATGATTCTGCAGCAGCATCAGCGTTTGCAGGTAAGTCGATGTAGCTACTTACCTGCAAACGCTGATGCTGCTGCAGAATCAACTGTAGCCTCTGGTGCCGATGTGGCCGACACGATGCAGGACCTGGGGCAGGAAGTGAGTGACGTCACAGCGTGATCTCTCGAGAACATGCTGTGTGTCTGCACTGCCAGAAGCTGGGCGTTCTGAAGAGAAGTGGATGATACTTCTCGTCAGAACGCCCAGCTAGTAAAAGTATTAAAAACGCCCCGATGTACGCACATAATACACGCCCACTTGGACTTTTGCAAGCCTCATTTGCATAAATACAAAAATGGTCATAACTTGGCCAAAAATGCTCGTTTTTTAAAAATAAAAACGTTACTGTAATCTACATTGCAGCGCCGATCTGCTGCAATAGCAGATAGGGGTTTCAAAATCTGGTGACAGAGCCTCTTTAACCCAGCTGCTCATTTCAGCAAAGAACATCCAAAATAGATCAACATGGGACAAAGTATGTGGATATCACAATAACGTCCACGAGACTTGGCATGGCCAACAATTTTCCTCTGCTATTGCTGGTTTACAAGGGCAGTTAGAAGTTGATCTACTGTATATAAAAGCCTGTCCTAGCTAAGGGACTCATTGATATCAGTGGTTGTCCACTTAAGTCCATTGTTTTCAATAGAGACCACACCGTGCCCCCTGAATTTTAAAGTGCCCCCTGGTAAGGAATGAAATACTCACCTGCCAACAGTCCAACGCTGCTCCCATGCCCTGCTGCCACCCTGACCTCTTCCAGCCAGACTTCTGTGAAATGCCACCTGTGTCACAAAGAATGCACCATGCGGCGGTGCAGTGCTGGAAACATTTTCAATTGCATTTGTGTCTTTAAGACACGGATACAATTGATTTCAGGTGCCCGGTCATCGTTAATGGGACAGGATATGGGTGGGTCGGGGCTATTCAGTCCTGGGGCCCCCTCTGTCCCCATAGCAGTGGCGAGATCTGCCGCCTCCATTGGAGGTACACCACTGCTATGAAGTGCTTCAATGGGTTTACCAGGTTATAACATTAATGGCTTATCCATAGGATAGAGCATCAGTGTGTGAGTGGTGGGTGTCTAACCCCTTCTATCCCCCCTCAGTCAACAGAAAAAGAGACTGCAATATCCAACACGGAGTTGCTATCATCCATTCACACGGACAGTGCTGTGTTGGTTACAGCAGTGAATAGGCCGCGATGCTCTATTCTACTTACCGGCGGGGTCTCCAGGGGACAAATTTCCACTGATCACGCATTGATGGCCTGTTGTTGGATTTCAACATGCCCAAACCTTTGTTTCACTTGGAAATAAGTGCTGGCACTGTAATGATAGGGGTAGGGAAACGGACAAGTGAGCCCTAATCTACCCGCCACTCTGTCCCTGCCTACTTGCAGCGACCCGCCCTAGGCGACGGGGTACAACTGGGCAGCGGTCCCTACGCTCAGTAAGTGCACGAGACAAACAGACAAGGGTACACAAATCTAAGGGAAATGGGGCAGTTGCCCACGGCAACACCGTTAGCAAAAAGAGTGGTGAGCGAGCCAAGTCAAACCAGGAGTGCACGAGGTACCAAACGCAGAGCAGGAGAGTAGTCAGTAAGCCAGGGTCAGTATGGAGCAGGATCAAATAGTTAGAAGCTGTAGCTGGGCCAGAAAACCACACGAGAAGAATCACAAGCAAAGGAGGAACAGGAAAGGCAGGTATAAATAGACAGAGGGCGGGAGCTAGCTCCGTCTGGCCAGGCTGCGATAGGCTCTCCCACTTCTAAGCCTGCCATCCTGAGTGGTGGAAGATGGAGTCAGTCTCAGAGACTGAGACTCAGGTGCAGACTGATTACCTATGGGCGTATCCACAGAAGTTGTGCCTGGCAGATCCTTTACAGTACCCCCCCTTTTATGAGGGGCCACCGGACCCTTTCTAAGTGGACCTCTTTTATTGGGGAAACGAAGGTGGAACTTCCTGACCAATACCCCAGCGTGAACATCCCGGGCGGGTACCCAAGTCCTCTCCTCAGGCCCGTATCCTCTCCAATGGACCAGGTACTGGAGGGAGCCTTGGACCATCTTGCTGTCCACAATCTTGGCCACCTCGAATTCCACCCCCTCAGGGGTGAGAACGGGAACAGGAGGTTTCCTCGAGGGAGCCAAGGACAGGGAGCAGCGTTTAAGGAGGGAGGCATGAAACACGTTGTGTATACGAAAAGATGGGGGCAACTCCAGTCGGAAGGAGACAGGATTGAGGACTTCAATGACCCACCCTAGGCGACGGGGTACAACTGGGCGGCGGTCCCTACTCTCAGTAAGTGCACGAGACAAACAGACAAGGGTACACAAAGCTAAGGGAAATGGGGCAGTTGCCCACGGCAACACCGTGAGCAAAAAGAGTGGTGAACGAGCCGAGTCAAACCAGGAGTGCACGAGGTACCAAACGCAGAGCAGGAGAGTAGTCAGTAAGCCAGGGTCAGTATGGAGCAGGATCAAATAGTTAGAAGCTGTAGCTGGGCCAGGAAACCACACGAGAAGAATCACAAGCAAAGGAGGAACAGGAAAGGCAGGTATAAATAGACAGAGGGCGGGAGCTAGCTCCGTCTGGCCAGGCTGCGATAGGCTCTCCCACTCCTAAGCTTGCCATCCTGAGTGGTGGAAGATGGAGTCAGTCTCAGAGACTGAGACTCAGGTGCAGACTGATTACCTATGGGCGTATCCACAGAAGTTGTGCCTGGCAGATCCTTTACAGGCAACTTATTCTTTTCTCACTATTGAAATAAACATGCCTACATTCTGTATGGCCAGCTTCCCTTCTCCCTAAATGTATTGTTTCACATGTAGTAGCACTGGAGGGAGAGAAAGAGGGGTAAATTCAGATTTAGGCTATGTTCACACTGGCGTTTCGGGATTCCATCAAATTTGGCAAGTATACTGCAGCATTCATCGCTATTCTTGCTTTCAAAGTGACAAAAACCTTGACATAACGCTGTCAGACCCGGGATCCGTCAGGTGCTGCTTGGATCTGTCGTACGGGATCCGGAACAGCATCCAGGCTTCTGTCTTAAATGGAAGCCATGAAGCAGATGTGAACAGAACCTTACACATCTATTCCAGTTTAATAGTTGTGGTCTAGGATCTGAACATTTTTGAAAAACGAAAACTTTGTGAAATATTTATGGCAAAAATAAATTACTAGTCCCATCGCCGCCGGTATCCTTTGGTGCCATGTGTAGTCTGCAGTGACCTAAGGTCACATGAAATTCATCATTCATATGGATAGGCTGGAGACCGAGAGGGTGGTGGAGACACAGGCCTCAAAATTTTTCCAGAAATTGAAGATATTTATTTACAAAAATCTTCAACCCCAAGAAATTAAGGAATTGATGACCCCTATTCAATACACAACCTGGTATTTAACTAGAGATATTGCCGACACACTAGGCCGTCTACAACAATAGAACGAATTAAAAAAACAAAAAATAACACTTTATTTCCAAATGAGATAATTCTACTTAGCACTACTCGTTCTTAATCACTTCTTTTGGTACATACCTGGTGTCCATTTGCATTTGGGGGACAATTTAAGTTTAAATTTGTCTTATGGATTTAACCTGAGTGTTAAAAATTTATGCTGCAACAACTTTTCTTGTTAACAAATCTTATTACATATGTTCCTCTGTTATACGTACAATACAAAACTCAATAAGATAATTTTACAAAAAAAAAGGTCACATGATCGTGTCACTATGACCGAAATGTCTCTGCGTCCTATAGTAAATGGATGCTGCGGTCATGTGATGCTCGATCACCATAGACCTAATAAACAAACAAGGTGCCAAATGTTTTTGAAAAATGTCCTTCTCCCGGACTCCTCCGTTTTTGGCTTAGTATCACAAGACGACATTGGCTCTAAACTTTGTACATGGTTTTTTTAAAAAAAAAAAAAAGCCTAATTTAAAAACACATGAAAGTAACCTCTTTTTAGGAAAAAAGATTCTTGTCCTGTATAGTAGCAGACGCTTGTTTTCTATAAATAACCCATTAGATTTGTGGAACTTACTAGACTCTGAGACATTTAAAAAAATCTACGCGTAATTTGGGGCTGACCCTCATGAGATCTCTGCAGATCGTGAGAAAATAGTTATCCGGGTTTATTTTTAGTATCCTGGGAGTTGCTGGAAAGAAAAAGTGCAAGCATTGAGACATTCATTGCAGGGTAATGTCCTTTCTCCTCCCCTGGCGCAAGGGTCCCTAGTTTAATACTTGGCACTGGACGTTATCACGGCTCAGCAGAAGTGATACCTGCAGGAAACAGGAGATGAATGGAACATGTTTATGTTTAGTCCAGTGAAATGTTCACGGCTCAGATTACATTCTGCCCGAGAAGTCATACAGCACAGGAAGTCTCGGTTGAAATTGTTGTTTCAACCAGAAAGGCTCAGTGATAATAACACTGCAATGATTCAGACCGCTGGCCGGGCTTCTTTATGTGTTGCCTCCTATAAAGGTGTTAATTGAGGGGAATTTTAAATTTAAAGGGACACAAAACCTAAAATTGAAGGAGTTAAAAAATTCAGGATGAAAATAAAAATTACCTTTTTGGTCAGTTAAGCTCCTAGATCCAATCGTTTTCTAGAAACCCAGCCGGTAAAACAGGTGTCTATCTCATCTAGGTCCCCTCCATCTTTCGCTGGAGATAGACTGGGGGTGTGGCTAAACTTGGATGTTGGGCTTAGCTGGCAAGTCTTCTGCAGACAGAACAATTGGAAAAGGTTTGCAAACTGCATGAGGGCCACACCATCGTCCTTTGATGTCTACTGTTGGCAGAAACAAGGAATGGACATTTTGGATTTCAACAAGCCCAATCCCTTGTTTCTTTGGGAGATAAGATCCTGCCAATCCGTGCTCTGTATGTTTATGGGGGAGTCGAGGAAACTTCGGACCGAACCATAATTTTATAGACAGCTATCATATGTGTATGACTAACAAAAGCCTTTGTTATTTTAGATAATTTTATCGTTTTACATCAAACTTTTGAAATGTCGTAGTGACATGTCATACGTTTTGATCAGTGGAGTCCGGGTGCAGAGACACCCAGAAGTTCTCAGCCGAGCGATGTGCCTCTTCGGCTGTGATGGGATCACGTTGGCTCTCCTTGGAGAGATGTGGTTAGATGGAGGCGGGCTCATAGAAGTGTATGAGCCGGTCTTCGGCTAACCGCATCTCTCCAAGGAGAGTCGAAGAGATCCCTTTACAGCTGAAGGGGCACGGTGCCCGGCTGATCGCTACTGCCCCTTCGTTTCAGCAATTGGTAGGGGTCTCAGCATATGGACTCCCACCGATCAAAACCTCATACATTAATTTGCTGGAGAACAGTATTAATCTTTAGCCTGAGTGTTGCAGCCTACCTGAGCAGATATTCATCCACACTGGGAGGAAAATATTAAGAATGGCAATTCAAACGCCAGCCTTAAAGGGGTATTTCAGTCGTAAGAAATTGATAGCCTATCCTAAGGATAGGCCATCAATATCTGATCGTTGGGGGTCCGACTCCCGACACCCCTCAGCTATTGTGAAGAAGCCACGGCACTCCTTATCTGCTTGTACTGTGAACCGCCAACAGACTTGTGAATGGCAGAAAGCTGTAATACTGTGATAACCGCTACTACAAGTGTGTCGGCGATTCACAGTACGAGCAGTGAGAGTAATGAGTGCCTCGGAACCTTCAAAACAGCTGATCGGGGTTCCAAGAGTCTGACCCCCACCAATCAGATATTGATGGCCTCTACTGAGGATAGGCTATCAATATCTTATGACTGGAAAACCTCTTTAAATTAATCTACATTGGCGGAAAATGTGCTAAATGTATTAAGAGGTGAACACCTCTTAATATATTTGGTGCATCTATGGTTGTCTGTGTGACAGAAATGCAAATCTACACCTGCTATAAGCCAGTTTCTGGTGTAAATGATGATAAACTTGTCATTCCGGCGGAGGCCTCGTCCCCTCTAAACTTTACCCCATCTCTTGCCGCTTTCGGAAAGCGGTGAGAAAAATAAAAAGTCGTAAATTTTAGTGCAACTATGGCAAAGGCTAAATTTTGTGACTTTTTTTATGCTAGAAATATATATATATATTCCCCCCACTGTCTTTTAGAAGTCTCCATGGCCATTCCACCTGATATTTGGAGGGGCCAGAGCCTTCCTCTGCATTTTTAGGTTGTAGGGGGAGGTAAGGATGTATTTTTTTTCTCTCTCCCCCTCCTCTTTCTTGTGGGTGGATTTGGTGGGATTGGGGTTGAGAAACAAATCCAATTTTTTAAACTGTATGTATTTTTTTTATTTTGTCTAGTAAAAAAAAAAATGTCATTTTTAATTGTCATAAAACTGGCCACATCCCCATTGATCACGAGAATATGTCAGTGCCAACCATTAATAATGCAGCCATGGCAATTTCTAAAATAAATGGAAGTTTTAGAGCCTTTCATTAACTAAGAAAACTTTAATGGAGGGTAAGTGCTCAGACGCGGCCACTTTTCCATTGATGAATGGCACCGGCTCTAACATTTGGTTACAAAAATTAATGTTTTGGCCGATTACATTCTTAGTTCCGGTGAAGGGGAATCTTAAATTTACAATAACTTTCTGGCAACAGTTTAGAGAAGACCTTTTCCTGCTTCCGCATTACTGTGCCTCGTGCACAAAGCAATGTCCACAAAAATAGTTTAAAGAGTTTTGTGAGGAAGAACTTCACTGGTTGCACAGTGACCTGACCTCAACCCCATCCAACAGCTTTGGCTTGAATGGTGACTGGGAGCCAGGTACCATCCAACTTCATTGCCAACCTATTTAATGCCCTTGGGCCAAATAGATGCACATCTAGTGGACGGTCTTCCCAGAAGAGTGGAGCTTGTTTTAGCATCAAAGGAAAGGCCAATGCATGGTCAAAGAAAAACTTAGGAACTGGGTATATCTTTCAAACAACCAAGTATGAGTGCAAATTGTTATCTTACATTTTTAGTTAATATCTCAGGACTGGCACCACACAGTCTGGCAGACTCGTACCACAAAGACCTTGGGATACTGACAAAATAAAAATCGTTGCGCTCTGAAAACACTTGTGTATGTGTGGAAGCTTAACTGTAATTGGCATTATAATAAGAAACCGTTTTAGAATAATCTCAGCTATGTGTGCTGGAACATGGAAATCGGAAGTTCTCGGAAAAAACTTGTAGACCTATCACCGTCTTCTTCATTTTAATTTATTTGAAAATTCCAAAGTGCAGCTCAAATGGAAGAGAACTTGTAATATAGCGTGCTCTCTAGTTGACAACATGTGCACGGACAGTCCAAAAATACCCGATGATGTAAAGTCCTGAGATGTCTTCTGTGCCATTTTCTGGTATTCTTGGTGTAATCGGGGTTCTTGGGTATCCGATCCAGTTTGACACCAGTTATGGCTGCCATTACAGCGCTCATACATGCTTCTTCTTTCCTTCCATTTGTAGTGCCGCAGAAGAGCATGACACACTGACCAAAGGCAGATATCTGAAAAAGTCAATCTGCCGTGTTGGAATTGATCGGTTGTGGCACTTGTCGGCATACTTGGAAAGTCGTTTGTGACACAAGACATATGTGCACCATGGGCACGATCAAATCCAGGGTGAGATGGGTCTTCAAGAATAGCTTCCTCATCTTATCAATACAAGCCCAGCTCACGTCACACAATAAAGCAGAGATCGATCTGAGAATTTTCCGGGATTCATGGCCAGTGGGTCCTCTTTTACCCTGTATGTTAATTTAGTTTCCTACATGGCCGTAATCTCAGCACTTTAGTTTGTAAGGAGCCGTGGATACATCTACGTGGCTGAACATTTAGACTGAATTCACACATCGTATATTTGTTCCAGATTTGGTTGCAGATTTTGATGCAGATTTTTGAATCAAAGCCAGAAGTGGTTTCAAAAGAAATGGGAAATATTAAATATTCTCTCTGACGACCTCTTCCTTCTGGATCCACTTCTGGCTTTGGCTCTAAAATCTGCAACAAATACGTGATGTGTGAATCCAGCCTTACGGCACACCTTTTAGCGCCGCCGGTTGACTTCTTTTTGTTAGGGCATCAGTTGTTAAAGGAGTCTATCCGAGTTCCCAAATTCCCTTTTGAGCACCAGTTGAAAAGGTTTGATAAAAAAATTCTCACAGCTGGTTTCTTATTTAATAACTTCAAAGATAAACTCCCTTATATTGCTTTGAAGTAATTGCTGATGCGTCTCACACCACATCTCACGGTTAATTCCCAGTCTAGTGGAGATGTAGTTTATCACCCAGGCATTAAGTGTAGGTGTACGCTGCCTTGAGTGTGATCGTGGTGATGAAGTGCGTAGGATTATACTAGCTCTATACTTCTCATATGATAATAAACTCCACATCTTTCATTTATATAATACAGTAACTCAGATAGTCGTCCATTCTACACGTCCATAGATTATATGTAAAGCCTTTGTGATGACAAGTTTGCTATAATAATGGCTGGCCTGCCTTGACCTCTTCATATAATGGGAAAAACTGAACCGAAGTCTATAACTTTTGGAGGCTGCAGTCGGTGATGATACATTTTTGTAGTTGTATTGTGGAACTTGTGCCGCCTGGCCATGGGGTGGATTTGTGGAAATTTTGGGCTATATTGGATACATTTATCAATACTGAGTTGTGTCAACTCTAGTGCATCTCCACCCCCTACAAAAACCTTTTCAAGATGGTCCACACTTTGATCAACACTCAAAATAGTGTTCCTTCTGTACCACAATTGTATTGACATGGCAAGACGTGGCCTTCTATGCAGTTCTATATTGCAGACCAATGTTAGCAGACAGGAACAGATCCAGGACAAGTAGATTGAAGTCAGAACAAGGAGATGGGTCAGTATTGGAACCAGGATGACACCAGAATCAACCAAATAAATTGTAGTCTGAAGTTTTTTTTCATGAAGTACAATCCGGTAGATGAACCAAAGATCACTTACCGGAGATGTGTGGATCACAGTCGTGACTAAGGAAAGATTAGTTGTTGACTTCTTGCTCCAGTCCATCATACTTATGGTGTGTGGAACTGTTTGGTCAAGGGACAATCAATTGCCAGTACATTAGGGTTTAGCTTCTTCCTGTCTCATCATGAGACATTGTACATTGCCTGTGAAGAGTGGAAGACCTGTGCAGGTCAAACAGTTGGGCCTCCTCTTCCCATGAGACTATCGGAGGTGAAGGGGCTGCCATTTTATTTTGTACACCCTTGCAAGCAATAGACTTCTTCTTTGATAATGCCACTAAAGAGCAGTACAGCCAACTTCTCCAGCCGCCAGCTATATACAGGCACTGTTTATGGCTACTGTGTATGGGAAGAACACAGGAGATATAAATGGGAATGCTGTTCAACTCCTCCAGGGCCGGCGCCTTAAACTTTCACAATAAGTATATAGTGGGAAGGGAGACGATGGGTAGTGCCCCTGACAGTGCCCAAAATGCCTGAACAATTAGTCCTCCCCATGTCATTGCCTGGAAATGTGTTGTAACCTGGTATAAGCTCGATAGCAATCTAATCTCGATGGTGCCTGCTCGATCCTTTGTCCCTTCTGGAAATAAGCAGCGTCCAAGCGATCAGACAGCCACTTATCCCCCTGCCCCTTTTGAAAGAAATTTTGCATGTTCAGTCATTCGGAGTGTGCGGTTTAGGGGGCAGTCGGGCAGGAAATCTGTTGGCTGAATGATCGTTTACCCGACAGTTATCTCAAGTTTATGATCAGCTTAAGAACCCCATTCTTGCGCTCCAGTGTGGGGGATTAGAAAAGGGCAACCCTTGTGAATCGTTTTATCCTAGAAACAAATATGTTAATCATTACTTGGGCAGTGCTTACCGGCTATTTTATTGACTTTTTTGGTCTGCTTCTGTCTCATCGGAGGCTCAGGTTGCTGCTCTGTCCCTCCTGCAACTCTGCTTGTCCAATTGGTTGGTTGTATAAGCACCTCCTTTACTGCAAACCGGACAAGCTCGTAGCCTAGATCACGCATTTTTAATTTCAGAATTGAGGACATTTCTCTTTAAACATGTCAGATATATTAAATTTTTTAGATTTTAACTACTATACTTTTAATATGTATTATAGGTGGTTAAAAACTCATTGGTGCATAACAGTCACGGAGAGTAATTACTTGTACCATGTATTAATGATCTCTTCTTATCAGCTTGGCAGTCAGGACCACGCATCAGAGTATTAATCCTCTCCAGAGAAATTTTCCTGCAAGAATCAAACATCTTCCCATCTGTACGCTGCATCTGTATGCGAGCAGCCAAACACTATGCATCTTTAATAAAGCTTTGATTGAAAGTCGACGTAAAGTGGTTTCAAATCCGCAAAATTCCCATGTGACTGAGAGGCAAACTTTTAAAAGGTCATGTCTACATGTTAGACTATAAGAAACCAACCTGAGGATCGCAAGTCATCAAGTATTGAGAATCAAGTACAACTAGAAGTGGTTCTAGTCGGACCAAAATGTTATGTTGGAAACGTTTTGAAGGATGATATACCAATTCTTAGTCCTCTACTAAAGGTGAACCCATCACCTGCTAAAGGGATCTTGAGGGCTGAAATAATGAGAATGGTGTCAATCCATTTAATGAGACCATTTCCTCATGTTATTATTACATACACAGGTCTTATAATAATAATAATCTTGGTGAAATAAACCATAAAAAAAAGTTTCCCTCTGATGGTCCCCATAGGTCCCGATGTTGTTTTTGGCTGGGCTTCTGCTACACCTGTCCAACCCTGGTCTAAGTAAATAAAACCTCTATTTTCTGGTAACATTAGATATTTTCAGGGTGTAGTGTCTTGACTCCGTCTAGCCTGGAGCCATTTTTGCACCTTTTTGGGTCTTTATTACAGCTGTAACACCTGTTTCCTCCACAGTCCCTCTAGGACCCTATGGTCACCTATGTTCAGTGGGGGGTCTGGTGTTGCAGCCATAATATGTACCCTAAAATACATCATCATTGTCTAGCAATGGTTAAGTGCCCATGCAGTGGGCAGCAAGGTCTGTTGTAAATATCGCTATACGTGATATTTACAGTTTGTTCCGTCGATAATATAAATTTCTCTACCCGTTCAATGCTATGACGTTTATAGCCGGGTAGACTTGGCAATGATTCCCTATTGTCTTGTTTCAGGTGCCTCCGCAGCCTACTACAATCTCTGCGTCCCTATACCTTGTGATGAGACCGGCTGTGTTTACCCGGACTGTCCTCTATACAATACCAACAATGACCAATCATCAGTAGTCGCTGAGTCACCGGGCACCCTGAAAGACCAGGCTGGTGGTAAGTTATTCCCTATATCATCACCTTGTCAGGAGACCTATTACTTAGGTGTAGGGGGTTGTCCAACTCGGACAACTCCTTTATTGCCAAAAAACAATGGCGTTTTTCTGTGGATGTTGCCCATTACAACTGATCAGATTTTAGTCATTCAATTATATTTATAAATGGTTGCTATTTGTAACAACCAAACGTTCTTTTTCTTTTTAATAATGTCGTTTTAGCGCAATTGGGATCATGTTTTATTTTCAAGCAACAGTTTTAAAGGGAATGTGTTGCTAGCAAAAAATTTTTTTTTTTTTTAGTTAAACAATTAGTGTGTAGGTGATTAAACATTGTTCTAATTTTTTTTAGATTCTAATTTATAATATTTCCCAGCACTGGTCACTAGATGGAGCAATTCCCAAAATTGCAGCATTGCATGTGGTAAAGCAACCACATTGCTTTATGCTGCAAAATTGGAAAAAAATCCCTCGCTCTCAGAATCCCCCCCTCCTTTATCCTGGCTAGTGCCGGGAGAAACGAGGGGATTGAACGGTCAAACCTCCTACACTGTGTGTCGCCATTTTTTGAGCTAACACACAGTGTAGTACGTTAACATACAGTAGTAAACACACACTGAAACACGAACATACATAGAAATAACTTACCTGCTCCTGCCGCCGCCGCTCCCTCCGGTCCGTCTGCTGCCGCCGCTCCAAGTGCACAAGTCCGGAAGCCGCGACCGGAAGTAGTAATCTTACTGTCCGGCCGCGACTTCCGGTCTACAGGAAAATGGCGCCGGGCGGCGCTCAGTTCAACTTGGACAGCGTACACCATAGTGGATGGAACGGGCCCCGTTCGCATTCACTATGGGACTGTAGCTGCCGTATTCCATGTCTGTATGTGTCGTTAATCGACACATACAGAAATGGAAAAAAAAATGGCAGCCCCCATAGGGAAGAAAAAGTAAAAAAATAAAAAAAAGTAACACACAAACACACAAATAAATATAAAAGTTTTTAATAAAACACTAACATCAAACTGATATAAAAAAAACATTTTTGGTGACACTGTTCCTTTAAGAAAAGCTTCTATGGAAAGCTGTGGTTTTACATGCATTTCTTGGCTGCGATTGATGGATAGGGCATGCTGCAGTTTTGTATGGTACATATATAAAGTAACACAACCAAGCTCAGTGCATAGATATACGGTGCCAGAACCAAGCTCAGTACATAGATATAAGGTGCCAGAACCAAGCTCAGTACATAGATATACGGTGCTAGAACCAAGCTCAGTGCATATTTAGGGTAACAAGACCAAGTCTAAACCACAAAATATTTGTTTTGTGGGGGCACACCTATGTCTGTAATATCCCTTTAAGTTAGTGGCCCCTAACCTGTGGCTCTCCAACTGTTGCAAAACTGCAACTCCCAGCATGCCCTAGCTGTAGAGCCACAGGTTGGGGATCACTGCTTTAAATTGTTACTAAACGTTCACAAAACTTTTGACGTGTCATAGTGATACGTCAGAAGTTTTGATCACAGGGGTCCTAGCACTGAAACCCCCACCGATTGCAAAAAAGGAAGTGGCAGAAGGTGAGCGAGCGGTGTACAAGCTCAATAGAAGGTCTGAGTATGTACAACGCTGGCTTGCCTTTCCAAGGAGAGCTGTTCAA
This sequence comes from Rhinoderma darwinii, assembly GCF_050947455.1. NCBI lineage: Eukaryota > Metazoa > Chordata > Amphibia > Anura > Rhinodermatidae > Rhinoderma > Rhinoderma darwinii. Next base: position 27,119,986 of record NC_134688.1, read on the forward strand.
AGCCGATCAGAAACAAAGTTGCACATTGCTTACCTGAGCTTCTGCCGCTTTATTTTAGTGATCGTGGGGCTCTGAGAGCTCAGACCCCCACTGATCAAAACATCTGACATGTCACATGACCTTTCAAAATTTTTATGAAAGTTTAGTTCTACTTTAAGTGATACAATGAAAGAGCAACCGCTGGATTAGCATACATTGCTCACCCCATCAAATCCTAACATCTTAGGTTTGACTCAAATCCCCCTTAATAAAATCCAGTCCAAAGATATTGGGCTGGTCTAATTCACCCATCCTTCTTCCCCATAAAATCCAAAGCCCCATGACTGGTCTCAACCCTATAATTTTATTGACATTCATACACAATGCAGGCAGCACAGTGCAGCCGCTGACAGTTTTCAGGTTAGGGTGAGATAAGAATAGAGATAAGCAATGCTCCTCCTTCTTCTTCTGAGTGGACACAGACAGGTGGCGGATCAGTCAGCAGCATCACAGCCACTACGTCAATCAAGTGCCGGCACCTATCACCCCTTTTCTTCCCCCTTCCCCGAAGCCAGATCAGATTGGAACTCTGCAGGAAGTTGGGGCCACCAAAAAAAAAAAAAATATTATTTGGACATGTCAGGCACCCACGGCTGCCCCCTGCAGAGTGCCGCTCTGGGCAGTGGACCTTCAGCGCCTAGTGTAAAATACTGGCCTTTGCCCATTCAGAAGTAAAATGTTGATATAACTCAGCTATGTTGCCATGATCTTGCTCTAAATTTGTAAGTTAAAAGTAATTAGTTGGGGCCACAAGAAAACTAAATATTATTAGGACATGTCAGGCATCCACGGCCGCCCCCCTGCAGAGTGCCGTCCTAGGCAGTGGACCTCCATGTAGTTATAATTTTTGCTAATATTCTTTTTTTGTTCCTTTTTTTTAAAGAAGACCAAAGGTCCAACTTCATACCACAAGACTTTCACAGAATACCAGAGGTGGAAATGCGAGGTTCTGAAGATGTTTCAACAGGAACCGTTCTTCAGCGATTGATCCAAGAGCAGCTGAGATATGGCAATCCCAACGAGAACATGAACCTTCTGGCTATACAGCAAGCCACAGGAAGTGCAGGACCAACCAATATCACCACACATTCTGTTTCATCTACTGAAAACCTCACCCAAGAAGACCCACAAATGGTTGGGCAGTCAGCGAGGCAAGAACCACAGGGGCAAGAGCATCAGGTGGACAACACTGTGATGGAGAAAACCCTAAGGACGTCTCAGCCTCAACAAAATAACGAGGAACTGCCAACCTACGAGGAAGCCAAGGCTCAGTCACAATTTTTTAGAGCACAGCCGTCTGGTCCTATGGGTCCTGGCTTTTATGTTGCTGGCATTGTCGCCACTCATAAATCCAAAACTGAAGGAAGGCCGACTGTCAGTCGGGCCAACAGTGGACAAGCTCACCAAGACGAGGCACTTAAAGAACTCAAGCAAGGTCATGTTCGCTCTATGAGTGAGAGGATAATGCTGTCACTTGAGAGGAATGGAGTTAGACAACACTCCTCAGGCAGCATTAAAGGACTTAAAAATGGGGCTCCATCTCCAGCTCCAAGCTTGGGGAAAGGAGGGGAGCAAAGAGGACCCCCGCCGGACTATCCGCACAAGGTCAAACAAGCTTCAACTCCTGTGAATAAAATTCAGGAACATGGACACTTTTACAATGATCAACAACACCTGATGGTGCATGAAATGATGAAACCCTACCCCACCTCACAACCGACCAGAACCGAGGTGTCGGTTCTCCGGTACCAGCCTCCGCCAGAATATAATGTCACCAGGTAATACGCCAGTCTGTTTCTGCTGCAGCACAAAGCATATCTCTTCATATAGAGGTACCAGAGCTAACCTTATCAGAGGTAGCAGAGCTGAGTTTGGTTTTACATAGGACCCGAGATTAAACCTACTGTATTATTTTAACTGGGAGTTATCACAACGCATTAGCTATAGCCTATGTGCACGTCTGATTATAATTTATTTGATGCTTCTAAAATAAAAAGTGAAGAAATGTTGCAAATAGTTTTGATTACAAATCCCCTACTGTTTTGTGTATACACCTATGTGTTTCCATGGTTACAGACTACAAAATATCTCTGTAGTCTGATCCTGCAATCAGGTGTAACTGCCTTCGATCTGCTACCTCTTTTTTTTTATAATCTAATGACAACAGAAGAGGGGGCAAATGGAAAAGCGTAACACCTGACTGCAGGATCACACTACACAGAGGGTTTGTTTGGAGACACATATGTGTGCTTAGGAGCTGTATACCCAAAACGAGTAAATTATAATTTCATCAAGATTTTCTGTCATCTTGTAGCCCGAGCCTTTTAGGACACTGTGTTTATCTGAAGCTCAATCATTAGTGAATTTCTTTCCAATGTTGGATTTTTTTTTGTACTTGTTCTATCTCCAGCTTAGAGCAACTGTCCAGTCAGGGGACTAAACAGTCATTATGGGACCCCCATTGTATAAATTATTTATTAGTGAGTCTGGCCTCTGTTCCCTATGGCTCCTCTTCAGGCCTACTTCCTCAGAATTTAGTGGGCAGACACTGGTATGTAACATTGGCAGCTTTGCCCGCCTGTTATGTTCAGTAAGGTGGTGCTCAAATCTAATCACAGGTGTCAACATAGTTTCAGACTACCCCATATTGCAATATTCATGGTGACATCCCCCGCCAAGGCTGTTTTTTTTTTTTTTTTAAGGGCTACATGACGACTTTTGTTGCGTGGTTCTTAGTTGCGGCAACGTTTTTCTGTCTTCATGTAATACTAGTCATGGGTGGCCTAGAGCTTGGGCTGTATGGCAACATCTGGTTGCCCACAAGTCATGGTCAGATTGTGGCATTATCGCGATCATGCACGACCTTAGTGTTTCCATATGAAGGAAAATATCAAAGGTGACTTGCGATGATCACAAGAATTCCGGCTATGTTGAAATTCTTGTAAAGGTCACGTGACTCTTCACCCCTATATTTTAACATTGAGGATGCGTATAATACCCACGATTTTACTACCACTTGCAGACGGCCAAGGCTTAAGGTAGACAAAACAGAGTAACCTATTGTTAAAATTCAATAGGGAGTCCTTAGGGCTGATGTTAGAGGAAATGGATCTGCATATATAAACACTCATACATATGCACTCGTCACCAGAATATTTATACCAAAATACCATCATACAATGCCAAATAAAAATTATATACAGTGCCCACACAATGCTGCCAATACAATGCCCAAATATTACCATACAGTATCTACATAATAATAAATAATAAAACATAATACTAACATACAGTACCCACATAATACTACTACATGGTGTCAAAAATACTACCATTTAGTACCCAAAATATTCCGTTTCCAAATAATACGCCAGATGACTTTACTGGTGGTGTAGGGCGGTGAAGGTGTTAACAATTACATCCCTGTAGATCTAGAGCAGTGAAGGGGTTATTCATCAAATTCCTGAACTTCTCTCTATGGTGGTCCGAGTTCTCTGAGTAAATGAATGGTCTGTCCGACTACTGGAACTGACAGTGGAGCAATATCTCTTCCAAATCAGGTTACCGCTGGGGGTCCCTGGGCAAATGGCCAGTTTGCCGCCCTCTGAAACTGGCCCTGGGGGTCCTTCATGTTGCATAATGATTATTTTTTTCTATTAACCAAGCAGAGAGCTGATTACATTCAATTCTTTAAAAAATGGATGAAAGACCCATAGCGAGTAGTTAGTGATATGGCCGCCAGCACTTCAGGATTAGGGCCATTGGCGGCGACTTTATGTCGCACTGTTATGCACCGCCGCCTGTCTTTCCGCCACCATTCATGGTCACACACTGGTTTTGCAAGATGACAACTTTCTAATAAAAGTGAAAAATTAGGCTTCCCCTTTCTCATGCCCTATGGCCCAGCGCATAACCAGCCCAGAACATAATGTGATCAGCCAGGACGTGAGAGCTGTACCTTGAGGACTATTAATAGTATATACGCTGGAAAGGAATGAAGATGCTAGATCTGAGCGGTATAGGAACTAAGACTATGTTATGCATACAAGTCCCTAATTCAGTGTTATGGATACAGGATTTTCCTTAAAAGTCTGAAAAATTGGAGTCCGACCTCTGGGACCCTCAACTATCCCAAGTAAGGGGATGCCTGGCCCCAGTGGAGAAGTAGCCGGCCGACAGTCAGGGTCAATCTATTAGTAAATCCGACATTGGAGCAGCCACAGTTTGGGAATTATATTTATTATAGAGATATTGTCATTTTTCTGTTTTTGTTGCGGAGGCCATTTTTGAAGTGCAGCCATATTGGTTGTTCTCAAAAACTGTATATAAAATGATTGGACATACTTATAATATGAGCATTTTACCATCCGTTTCTAAGAAGATAATACAATTTCTGACATCCAATATGGCTGAAATTCCTGTTGTTACTTTTTCTAAAATAGCGCCTGAAACAAAACAAAAAAAATACCAATATGTCCGTAAGTAAATAAAATATAATCGTCAGACTTTGGCTGCTGCTCTAACATCTAATTTACTAATGTATGGACAATTTTAAGATTTGGGTGTAAATCCTCTTAAAGGTCTGTGAGAGATTCGGAAACAGAGATTACGGGCACAGCTGGCCGCGGACAGCTACCCGTATTTGCATGTCCTATCTTTTGCGGAGCTTTTCTACGGCACGGACACCTTCCCGTAAATATACAGGAAGGTGTCTGTCGGCCATAGAAATGAATGGGACCGAAAATTACAGTCCGTAATTACGGACGAAATCTACGTGCATGGGGCATTAGGTTGGGGTCACAAATGACGGTAGGGGTGCGGCCCTTTATTCTTAAAGAGGCAGTTAGCAAATTGGCCTGTATGCAATGGTACCACGATGACTGTTTTTACGTGGGGTCTTTCATTTCACTTTTTTCCACATTGAAATCAGCGGTGGAAATACTTCTTTATGACAAACTGCAAAATAAAACAGTTCATGAGCCTGCAAGTGTGAACCCGGCTTTATATTGGTGCAGCAGTGAAGCAGAGAGTTAATTTCTGGGACTGATTGGTTCTCCGTATCCCTGCATCATAGGACCAATCAAAAAAACTTTATGCTCATGTAAAAAAAAATCTGTTTATTTCAGCATTGTCTAAATATATTTTCCTGTCACCCGCAGCGCTGACAGCGTACTAATATTTTACATTTGCTTTTTTGCAGCCGGCAGCATCCTCAGATCCCGTGTACCTCCGTCCCTCTGCAGCCGCACAGTCCTATGTCATCTCACGTGTCCTCAGTCAGCGGTTCCTTGCACTCGCCCTCACTCCCAATGTTTCCAATGACTATGGCTCCTCATCCCACCCCGTCCCCATCTCCAGGCCAGCAGCTTCCCCCTGAAGCCATTGCCATTGTGGCACGAGCTCATCAGATGGTGGAGATGTTAACTAAGGAGAACAGCACCTTGAGGCAGCGCCTGGAAAGCTGCTACGAAAAAGCGGACAAACTCCAGAAGGTATGTTGTGTATGTCCAGTGATCAAATGGGTTCTCGGATCATGACAACCCCTTCTTGAAATGAAGCCGATCTAGTTTATGAAACCCTCAGGGTTCAGCTACTATCGCCAGGTGAAGTTGTGGCCCGCCATACAGCGGCCTCTGCAGGGGAAATGTAGTATTACATGGCGGCCATTCACATAAATGGTTGCTAAAATTTTATAATTGGTGTGTGAACAAGGTGTATCTCATGAATGCCTAATCAAAATGTAATGGGGATGTCTTACCGAGCCTAAATAACACGATACTTGTGCACCCACTAAGCAGCCCCTTAAAAAAAAATTTTGCCAGAATGAGCACAAAAATCTAACAATATTGCATTTTGTGTAACATATCGGTATACTTATCACAGAATGGTATTTTATGCCACTAAAAGGTTTTACGAAATTTTACATAGTGTCGCAAATTAGCGTAACGTGACACCACCATAGAAAGATTAGAGGGGCTGTCTAGATGACTCATTGTAAAGGGGTCTGTCTTGACAGATTTCCTTAAAAAAAAAATTGCATAAAAGGATGATGAAAATACTACATTAAAAAGAACCCTCCTGAAAAAACTGATGCCCTGTCAGGCCTAGTGCAGGGCCTGAGGGGGCGGTGCATGACCCAAGGAACACCATAGAGATAATTCTGTGTCATGCACCTCCCCCTCAGGCCCTGATCTAGGCATGTTACAGTGTAAAGTTTTCTATGGAGTGTTTTTTACAAAAACCTAACGTGGCAATCTATTAAACAGTCTTTTCAGAGCACTATCTGCTTCATAGACAGCAGGGTGATAACCAATATGGCCGCCATTACACCTCCCACAGAGATTGTCACCCAGCTCTTCTGGATTCCTGAATGTCATCTGCCTAATAATGTAGTGATACGTTGTTCCCCAGTAAATAGTCGCTCAGATATATCATATTCTGTCTTGCAGTAAGTATAATTTATGTGAAGAAGCTTAGAGAAGTGCTGAAATCCCGGCGCACTTTTTACTGTTTGGAATACGCTTCCAAAAATGACTATTTTTCTGCACATACTAACAGCTGTAGCTTGTTGCTTGGATCGCCACCATGTCGTCATTGTGTGTAGGGAGCGCGATTCCCTGTAATTAGCCCTGTGAAGTTTAGGCACAACGTGTAACGCAGATGTGGACGGGGGGCCCTGCTTTGTTTGGCAGCTCCCCAGTTTCGATCTTTGAACTGGCATCGTCAGTGACTTACATAAAATGATAAGATAATTAAATCGGAAAACGAAGACCAGAGACTCATGAACTGTGTATCGACGCATGGGGTGAATCCCCCCCTCCCGTCTGGAGAGAGATTATGAATTATGTGAAAGCCGAGCTGTTACAGAGCTTCACCACCTCAATTTATTTTTCTGAAACAGATTAAAAATGCAGTGAGAGCGTACCTTATGCTTCGCCACAAATTTGACAAATAACACTCACTTTGAGTTACATCAGCATAAGCCCTGCACCCTTTGAGGTCCATGTTCCAGGACAAATCCACAAAAAATGGGAGGTATGGTGAGAGAAGTGTGATATACGTATTATCAGGGCTCTTTAAACCAACTGTCTTAGCTACCAATTTGGCATGAGTTCTCTGACAGACCGGTTGCTAGGCACACTCTGCCTGACTGTGGTTGTGGCTTTTCCCTAGCAACCAGACTGTCTGAAATGACTGGGCTGTTTAGCTCAAAGCTGGATTGACACTGTGCTGACAGAATACAATCAATGTTATTTTGTGATACAGAATGTCATGGTCAATCGCTATACAATGATGTGTTATTAATAATAATATATATATATATATATATATATATTTGGGTGGCAAACCGCTTTAATTAACTTTTTAGCTTGGTTTCTCTTGAGACGTCTTTAAGACATGGGACATTGGGGCTTATTTATAAAGACTATCGTTTTATACGCCCGTTTTAAGAACGTTGGAATAAGATGCGCCTAATTTATTAAGAGGCACATCTTAGGCAGATTTCTGTCTGTGTGCCAGAAAGTAAATTCTATGTCGGCTTTGCTCCACAATTTACGGTAGTTTCTGTTAGCCCCACCCCTTTTGCTTAGTCACACCCTCTTTTAAAAACCGTGCCCCTTGCATAGAATGTTGTTGCAAACTTCTAAAACATACCTTAGTAGCTCCGTTAGGGTGATACAATACAACTGCCGCAGTATATCTGGTGCAAGCGAAACTACCCTGATAGACAGCAATTACATAAATGGTTCATTTCTGATTTACTTTGAAGTTGCCCATAAATTTCTGAAATAAAATATCAGAGAAGGGGTGTAACATGTGTTAATAAGTGGCGTCCAACATTTTTATGAAGCCGTGCGCCATGGTTTTTGTTTTTTTGCAACATATACGACAGATTTGAAGAATCATGCATCAAAGGGCTGTGGCAATAAAAAATGTGCTATCATATGACTTTAACTTATATTGTTAAATATTGTTATAATTACAACTAAGGGCCTGTTCACATCTGCGTTGGAGGATCCATTAGGGGCCTCCGTTGCAGATCCGGACGAAAATACCGGAAACAATAGCGCTTTATTCTTTTGGACAGTCTGGTTGCTATGGATAGCAACAACAACAGTCAGGCAGAATGTCCCTAGCAACCAAAGAAATACAGTCTAGCCTCTGCACACTTCTTAAATAGCTAGACCGGAGCAGGTAACAGGGTCCACAACACCCAAATATACCAAATAGAAGGACAGATTTTACCTCGCAGATGGTTCTTAGCTACAGTCCAAACTGATCTTCAGGGATGACACTTATAGATAGATAGATAGATCAGTCTACGAATCGGAAATCGGACCATAAACATAAACACTTCAGTGTAATGAGCCTTTAGGCCTTGTTCATACAGTGCAGTTTGGAGCATTATTTTAATTTTTTTAGCCAACGCCAGGAGGGGAGAGGAAACATAAAGGAAGGACTTCAGCTTCTCTTTTTGGATCCACTTTGACTGAAAAGCAGCTTCATACTGCACTGTGTAAACAAGGCCTACTCAGTTTGTGAGGATCTCCAGTCCGTGATTTGTTTTCCCCGGTTTAGACGTCCTGTATTTTATCTGTACAGTAGTTGCTTATTTTCCTGCTATTGCCATACTAAATACTTCTTTCTATAGCACCAAGTGTTTTTGATTTATGTCCCTTCCTGTGACAGGTGATATAGGGGTGAAGTGTCACGCATGGAGGCAGCTGGTAACGTGTGAACAGTTTGCCGGCTGGGTTTACTCAGGGCGATAGGAGTGCCGCTCTTTTTGTCTATTTTAGAGTGGCCTTGGTTGCCCAGGGTTGGGGTGGGGGTTGCTGCCTCCCTCTACAGCAGATTGGTACAAGAAACAGAGGTAGAACTTGCGTTTCTCTTTCTGTCGGTTGTAACTATATAACACGTGAATATTTCAGTTATCAGGCACCATGGTCAAGTCTTGCAAAAAAAAATGCACCCCCTATACAGAGGAATAACTTGAAGCTCCCGGGCTTCAATGCAAAATCTGTAACAGGTCCCCAACTACCATTTATAATACTGCCGTCTTATTGTGGGGCAGAGGGGCCTTTGGCCCCCATCAGACACCAGGGCCTGGGTGCTTCTGCCCCAGATTTTTATTACCCTTATACTCAAAAACATGCCAGTATAAGGTATGGTAACTGCAGTGCAAAATTTTTATTCTACAAACAGGGAAGCATTATCTTGTATCCGCTGGCTGACTTTCCTCAATGTGGTTAATGATCCCGTTGGCATAGTTTACAGTGTGGGTGGTGGTAGGGGGCTGGCTCCAGGATCCATCAATGAACAGAGGGAGGTCGAAAAGAAATTGCCGAGCATCAGAGAAATATGAACATGTTCTTGCCGTGTCCGACCTCCCCTCACATGCCGCTGCAGACAAAAGCCGCACTCCGAGATATTCTTCTCTCTAAACCGCGTGGATGCGCTCACGTGCCAGGCTGTTTATAACCCAGACATGAAAGGCTGGCTCTGTGCTGGATCAGGGTTAGGTTATGGGGCCGCTTTATTTACCTTTGCAGAATTGAGGAAACCACAGGAATCCTGCAAAACTTATTATATCCTGTTACCATGGTTACCATGAGTTAACCGTTCTATTGCTGGAGTAGGGTTTAGTTGCGGTGATAAAATTGACAAAAAGTTGAAAGTCAAGATTCTTGATGTTTTTATCTATTTACTTGACCCATGCGCAAATGAAACCTTTTCTCATTTTGGACGTACATCACTGATGATTTCTGTAGATTTCCAGCCATGCTTCGCCCCCGTATTAGTGCGCCAGTATCACCCCCTGTACAGTGTGCACTATATTAATGAATTTTGCGTAGGCTAAAAATAACGGCAGGATTTAAGTGTCCTTTTACACCGGAAAATTTCTGCAGTAAACGAGCGCCAAAGACGATATAACACGTCGATCAGCACTCGTTTAGCACTATTCACATGGATCAATCACTGTACTGTAGGGGACGAAAAATCTCATATTGTTTGCATCATTGCCGGTAGTATATATTCCCTGTTTACATGGGAAGATGTGCTTCCGACAACGATGATACTTTTACACGGCAGATAATTGTGAAAAAGCAAGTAGAAAAGTGGCAGAAAATGTAAAAAAAATAGTCGGGCTCAGGATTACTCTTCAGTCCTGTCCGTTTTTACAATACACATTTATTTCGGAAAAAGTGTCGCAGGGGCTTTGTAAAGATGACGTTCGACTCGAACGCCATATTTTTCTGTGTGTTTAAGGCAGAAAATTGGCAGAAATACATTGAGTGTACAATAAATCTGACACAATGTTTTTGAGTGGCCAGATATTACATTTTTTACATTTTGTGACACAGAGTAAAATTTTTGTTCATATGCGGTACAGACAGGTGCACAGATTATTAGTAAAGAGAGATCTGATATACTGTATCCATCATCAGGACAGATTTTCCACCCCAAATGTAAACAAGAATGTTTCCACTCACTGACAGCAAGTCAAGATCCTGAAAATGGTTTAGCACACTAGTCCCTTGTTTTATTTAGTTGAAATAACTTTGATTGAGGTCTCTATCACATTTGGATACCATTGTGAGGGACCAAAGTGTTCAGGTCTACAGACGTGGTGGCAAAACCCAGAGGGCTCTCTGTTATCTGTCAGCCACCTGCTGTACCAATGGGTAATAAGATCAGTCAAAATTTGTCTTTATTTAAATTTGTCCTCACGACCTCGGAAGTCCAGTACTCATGTTTTTACATTTGACACAATCCCACCTGGTGCGGAGCTGTGCTGTAGCTGTAGATGACACACTCTTTCCGGAAGAGATTCCACTGAGACTTTAGAGATACAACACACAAAAAGTGCTGTGCAAAATTTTTCACATAAATCCCAACATCAAATTATGACCACCTACCCATAGTTACAGCCAGAGTGCCCCCATAGCTACAGCCAGTATGACCCCCAAAATCAGCACTAGGATCACCTCATAAAAAGTTCCAGTGAGCTCCCATAAACAATACCCATGTGCCCTTGTAAACTCTGTCAGATTGCCACCAGGGTTCCCTCTTATTTCCGCATAAAGATTGGCAGAGTTCCCCCATAAACGCCCTTAGTGTGCCCTTGTTAAATCCCCAATAGTAAACCCTAGTGTGTACCTATGAAGAGCCCAGGAGTGCCCCCAAAACAGTGCCAGAGTGCTCCAATAAAGACACCAGTGTATTCCCCCAGGAACAATGCCAGATTTCCTCCAAAAGAAGTGGTATCGGAGTGCCACCATATACAGTGGCAGTGTGCTCCCATAAATAACACCAGTGTGCCCTTGTAATCGCCACAGTAAACCCCAGCGTGCCCTTATTAACAGCCTAGGAGTCCCCCCATGAACAGTGGCAGGTGCTCCAGTATCAGCCGGCAGCCAGATGCACATTTTCCTTTTTCTTCCATAACTGTTAGTGAATTTTTCGTTGTACTTTTACACCCCTATAATAGTGGGGGATCGCTCCTTTTTTGGTATTCAGTGAGTACAGTAAGGAGTTCATGTCTTCTCTTGGATGCTTGTTCTCTTACGTTGCTGTTGTTTCTAGGATTACTGCGCCTGTAACTTATGGACTTGTCTCTCCACTGCGTCTTTCGCCGATCTCATTTGTAATGTACGGGGTACTTCCAGCGTAATGTAAACTGTGAAGATGTTATCTGGGGGTCCGTGATTGTAACTTTTCAGCAGGGTCCCTGACAGCAATTCTTGTGTAATATCACCGCTACCTCGGTCACGTTATTATGGTTGAATATATATAAAGTTTATATGACATCTGCTTAGTGTGATATAGAGTTAGTCAGCCAAGTGAATGAACCTGCTGAATCTGCTGCTCCTCTGGCCAGTATGTAGACATTGATGTAGATGGTGATTTGGATTTGCACAATATGGCATAGCAGTGCAGAATACGCTCTATTCCCCAATACTTCTCTTTGAAAAACCATTGGAAAAGTGCAGCACCTCTATTCTTCGAGTTACGGAAAATAATCCTGCTGAACGCCATTTTCTCTATGCTATTAAGCCGGACTACCAGTTTAATTGCATTGATAATCCCCCTTGCCCATATAGCAACACTAAAGTATCATAACACAGAGACAGGAAGTATTGTCATGGGTACAGTGTAGCAGAGGAGCTGCAGACATCAGGCCCACAACAAGTATGTTTTTTACATGTTTCGTGTGCAGTACAGCGGATCTTATGTCATGCGTTTTGCAATTCTCCTTTGAAGTGAACTATTACTTTTAGACCAGTTTTGCCCAAAATCTAGAGCAGGGGTCTCAAACTCAGCCGGGTAAGTGGGCCACAAATAGAAAATATGTGAAGTTGACGGGCCGCATTACTTTCACATTTGATAGATTACAAAATTATTGTTAATTAATTAGTTATTTGAACTACTATAACACTATAGTACTTTAATACTACATTACTATAACAATACTACGTTACTATAATACTACATTACTATAATAACAGCGCTAGGTTTAAAGTTACCGGAAATTTGCAAAATTTCTCCACGTGCTTATTTCAACAATCCACTTTTACAGTTTGTGTCGCTAAATGCAGTCCGGCAGCTCAGTTGGCAGCGTTTGGCAGACACACAAATGTCAAAATTAGGCAGCCCCTTTTTAGATCGTGCCACAGTGCCCTCTGTAGATGCTGCCACAGTGCCCTCTGTAGATGCTGTCACAGTGCCCTCTGTAGAGGCTGCCACCGTGCCCTCTGTAGAGGCTGCCACCGTGCCCTCTGTAGAGGATGCCACCGTGCCCTCTGTAGAGGCTGCCACCGTGCCCTCTGTAGAGGCTGCCACCGTGCCCTCTGTAGAGGCTGCGACTGTGCCCTCTGTAGAGACACACCCCCGGTAGATGCGGCCACACACACCCCCGGTAGATGCGGCCACACACACCCCCGGTAGATAGCTCCATTGGGGCACCCTCTAGGAGTGGAATCCCAAGCCAGAGCGTTGCCGACGCTTTAGCCAGGGATTCCTCTGCTGGAGGAGCCCCTGATGTCACTGTTCATACACAGTGACGTGAGGGGATCCTCTTGGACCGGAATGTGATGTCAGGGGCAACCCCAGGGCCGGTGTCCCAGAGCGGAACACTAGTATAGGCTCTACTCCGGAACTCTGGAGAAGCAACTGACATCAGTGTTCAAATATGGAGAATGATGTCAGGGGCTTGCCCAGAACTGGAGTCCCGGAGCAGAGCCGCTTCTAGCACCCTACCTGGGATTCCAGCTTTGCTCCTGACATCACTGTTCATATATGGACAGAGATGTGAGGGGCAACCAGTAGCGCTACTACTGGGACTCCAGCTGTTCTCCTGACATCACTGTCCAGTTCTTGGGAATCCCTAGACATCGCTGTCCATATGTGGACAGCTATGTCAGGGGATTCCAGAGTCCCGGAGCAGAGCCTATGCTAGCGCTCTGCTTGGGACTCCTCTCTGGGGAAGACCCTGACATTACGTGTCCATTCATGGACAGTGATGTCAGGGATTTCACAGAGTCATAGAACTGAGCCGATACTAGCGGCTCTGTTGTCCGCGGGCCGCAGATAACAGCCTCAGGGGTCGCATGCGGGCCGCGTGCTTGAGACCCCTGATCTAGAGGAACAAAGACATTTTATAATAGATATGTATTAACATGCTATCAGTCCCACCTCGATAAAATCCAGCATTGGCCTCACTCCAGTTTCAGTATGCCCAGGACACGGGGTTCACAAGACGCTCTGGGACCTGTTGTCCATCAATAAAGCAGGGCATGCATCCTGCAGACACTGAACAAGCAGGAGTTTGTTGGGAGATGTCATTGGCGATGAAATTTAATGAGGGGTTGTCTAATCCAGATATCATAAAGCAAAAAATGATTGCACAAAATTCAGAAGTTCAAGTCACGCTATGAATGTGCCTGCCTTATAGTTTGGACAGCTAAAGTAATTCTACAGCATGGGGAACGCACTGAACTGCTCCTCCTCTCTCTTCCTGGAGCCCTGTCAGTGTGACATATTGTTTTTTGGGGGAGAAGTGAGGTTCTGCCGCCGTTCTCACTTTTCTACTCTACTGAGATGTCTGTTTAGGTAATACTTGCATTTGACCATGAAATAACAATTCTGGAGCATTTTTTTCTCGAACTCTGTGTTGTGCTTTTTCCTTGATCCACCTGGAAATATATGAATATGTTGACAACTGGGTGCTCTATACTACACCATACAGGAGAGCTGACAGCTCCTCTATACGGCACCACACAGGAGAGCTGACAGATCCTCTATACTACACCATACAGGAGAGCTGACAGCTCCTCTATACGGCACCACACAGGAGAGCTGACAGCTCCTCTATACTACATCACACAGAAGAACTGAGAGATCCTGTATACTACACCACACCGAAGAGCTGACAGATCCTCTATACTACATCACACAGGAGAACTGACAGATCCTCTATACTACACCACACAGGAGAGCTGACAGCTCCTCTATACTACATCACACAGGAGAACTGACAGATCCTCTATACTATACCACACAGGAGAACCCGACAGATCCTCTATACTACACCACACAGGAGAGCTGACAGTTCCTCTATACTACACCACACAGGAGAACTGACACATCCTCTATACTACACCACACAGGAGGACTGACAGATCCTCTATATTACACCACACAGGAGAGCTGACAGATCCTCTATACTGCACCACACAGGAGAGCTTACAGATCCTCTATACTATACCACACAGGAGAACCCGACAGATCCTCTATACTACACCACACAGGAGAGCTGACAGTTCCTCTATACTACACCACACAGGAGAACTGACACATCCTCTATACTACACCACACAGGAGAGCTGACAGCTCCTCTATACTACACCACACAGATGAGCTGACCAGTCTTGTTTACTACACCACACAGGAGAGCTGACAATTCCTCTTTAAACTTGGGAAAATCCCCATACCGTTAGTCTCTGCCCTATAACCTCATGTAAGTATCCACAGCACATGTGAACTGAGAAATAGCATTTATAGGACAAGTTTAGACTTTACCAGGAACACACTGATATTCTTATCAACCAATAATATCTGTGAGTAGAAGCTTGGGCATAGGTAGGTCATCATTTATAGGTGCTTTACATCCTCACTCCTCTAACTTCATTATCACTGCTATACTGCCCTTTGCCTATATTCATTTCAGAATGTTTCTAAGGGAAACCATAAAATATATATAGTCCATGTGGGTGGAACAAGCCAAGGTTGGAGAAACCCTTTAGCATTTGTAACACTCCTGTATATTTCTCACAGAGCAATTTATCTTTTTTCTTGGCCTCTGCTTCCTTAATGAGCAGTAATTATTAGGTCATCTGCCAGAGTGGTTCATTTTACAACGTAATCTCATCACCTCCCGGACATCTTTATTTCCTCACCAGTTACTCAGACAATCTCTTAATTTTTCTAGTTTGAAGCTGAAATCCAGAAGATTTCTGAAGCCTATGAGGGCCTGGTGAAGTCGTCTACAAAGAGGGAAGCATTAGATAAAGCCATGAAAAAAAAGCTGGAGGGGGAAATCCGAAGGCTGCACGACTTTAACCGGGATCTGAGAGGTAATGAGGTCTTAATGTCCCAATCTCGCAGCAACGTGACAGCAGACATTCATGATGTCGTAGCAGAAGAGACTATATGTAACGTTAAGGATTTTCTTTATTTTGTCACTACCCCTGGAAAGTGTTGAGTAATGTATATGGATGCAATGCAGCATGCTGGTAACATATATATCTGTTACATTACATGGCCAATAACGTTACAGTTTTTATCATTCTGTTTATTTTTGAACTTTTTTAAAAATAATTAAGTACAGAATCTTTATTTTTATCTTTCCAAAATTAACGTGTAAGTTCACCTTGAAATATTTTTGATGTGTGAATTGCTGTCCCTCTGTCTTCAATGACAGTGACAACAGTGTAAGCAGGGGTGGGATCTGGCCGGTGCTTCCTGCTTCTCGTGTACCGGCTGTAATGATATGTTCACACGGGCTATTTTCAGCCATTTTTCGGGCCTCCAAACATCTGCCCATTGATTTCAATGGGAAAAATGGTGTTCCATTCCCACGGGGCGTTTTTTACGTGGCCGTTTTTAAAAAACGTTTTTTGTTAAGCGTGTGAACATAGCCTCAAAATTACAGCCGGTTCACAGAATCGGGGAGAAGTAGGATCCAGAACCGGACCCCTGCACTGGATTGTATCAGCGTCCTGAGGACACGCATACAATTGAGCAATCGCTAGAGTTGGCGAGGCAAGGGAACTATTAGTTCCCTGCCCCGCCATTCGGTGCTTTACCAGTGATGCAGGTGGCGCGATGATGTCATCGTGCCATCGGCGTCATTCCGCTGGTGCAGACATGGTCAGAAGAAACCAGGCCTGCATCGCTGGAGGACAGCGCGGGAATAATGGCTATTTTAATGGGATTGTTTAACAGTGACCACCCCTATCAATATGCCCTATTAGGGCATATGGACACGATAGAGGCCAATCCACTGCTTGGCTCCCCCTCTCGCGGACCTAGCCTGTCCATGCATTACATTGTCAGACATTTATTTGAATGGACAGCATGTAATACTATAATTTCTATTTTCAGATGGGCCTTAAAGGGGTTGTCTTTGTTAACCCCTTTAAGTCATAGGGGCGCAGTACTTACAGTGCAGGTCCCTCATTCTAGTGACACAGAAGAATAAGTTAAAGGGGGGCATTTAGGCTCGGGCTACATTTCAACGTTTGGTAAAATTGCGGGATTATGACAACGCGACCTCAATTTTTTCATACTTGCATGAGACCTTATTTCCTAGACGGAAATATTGAGGTTGTAGGTAACCTGTAATTATTTGGATGCTGCCAAAAGTTGTGTATTTAATATAGCCAAGAAGAAAAAGCCAATGACGTTAAGGATGCAAATGGTATGTTGTGGAATAATAGGGGGGTCTCTCCTGTTAACCAGGAGAACCCCTTTTTTCAGGCTTGGTGTCCTATCTCCCTGATCCCTATCAATACTATTTTCTGACATTTACTTGGGGAACAAAAGTGGGAAACCCCTTTAAGGCTTCCTTTCAGGGCATGTTTATAAACTAGCTTTAGGCCTCATGCACACGACCGTAATCTTTACGGATTTACGTAATTGCGGATACAAATACTGATCCCTGATCATTTCTATGGCCACGGAGACCTTCCTGTATATTTACGGGTAAGTGTCTGGGCCGTAGAAATGACCTGCAAAAAATAGGACATGTTCTATTTTTTTTCATTTACAGACCATACTCCAATACTTTATAATGTGAGCACGGCCCGCAAATGCGGTGACAGTCCGCGGCCCGTTCGTGGAGTAATTACTGACCGTAAATACTCCATGTACGTGTGCATGAGGCCTTAGACAGGAGTGGCAATTAATTGTTGGGGGCTCCTGGAAGTGGGACCCTTCCGTTTAATCGGCTACGTCCCATGTCAAAAATTAATATCTGTGAAATATTTATTTTAAAATGTGTATTTTTATGAGCATTTCTTAGTTCTGTCTGTTTCTAGATAAGCTGGATGATAAGTTATAACTACAGTCAATGCTGTAATAGCAGCCATATTGATTGTCATCCCGATGGGACTAACAAGTGGCTGAAAAGAATTGTTAACAACCTGGTAGAAGAGGACGACTCAAGGACTTATAGTTACGAGGGATTGCTTGGGCTTTAGGAGTACATGCCCTTTAAGGGATACAAACTGCAGGTTTTATATTAAAGGGTAACGAAACGTTCAACAAACTTCTGACATGTCAGAAATTTTGATTGGTAGGGGGTCCAAGTATTAATCGCTAAAACGAAGCGGCAGAATGCTCTTGTGAGCGCATAGCCGCTTCGTTTCTGTTTGGCTTTTTCCGGAAAGCCGATGTATTGGAGTACAGGCTCATAGACTTTCTATTGATCTCGTACTCCGATACATTGATTTCTGGAAAAAGCCGAACAGAAACGAAGCTTCGTTCTAGCGATTGGTGGGGGTCTCAGTGCTCAGACCCCCACCAATCAAAACTTCTGACATGTCACTATAACATGTCAGAAGTTTGTCGAACGTTAAATACCCTTTAATGTACTTATAGTAGTAATCGTACAATACTGATTTGGTGCTTGCACTATAAAAGCAGTGCTTAAAGGGTATGTTCAACTCTGCAACCAATTTTATTACTGCTCCAATGCAAAAAAATAAAATATTAAACAATTGTGTCAGCAGCTCCTATGCAGACTTCTCTTTCTCCACGGTGACAGACCACAAACCAACCCTCTATAGAGTGATCCTTCCTTACATTTGCTCCCTATTTCTTGCTAACCTACCGAATGTATGTGTCCAAAAAGTAGGGGACAGATAGATAGGAGTATGACTGCAAGATCAGACTAGGTTTTTGGTCTGTTACCTTAAAGACATATAGGTCTGCATAGAAGCTGTAAACAGAAAACGGTAGGATATTTCTAACCAAGACTATTTGCAAAATACTTTTTTTTTTTTTAACATTCATTGGAGCAATAAAATAAAATTGTGTTTTTTTAAGCTGCGCTTCCCCACACGGTTCAAGGAACAAATGTTCCATCCAAAATAACAAGATCAGCACAGAGTGGAGTTCCTCTCATTAGTCGGTCGGGTCAGGGAATCCTTTTTCCAGCCCCTAATCTTTCATTCTTGTTTCCTGTCTTTGTGCAAATCGGCTTGAAACAGCCAACAGGCAGCTGGCCAACAGAGAGTATAATGGACACGAGGACGCTTCGGAAGAGGGGCACTATGCCTTGAAAAGTGAGTGCTGTATTTTAAGATTTTCTGATAAGCCACTGAGTTGAAACTTTCTCCTAAATTGTCATTGAATACAGAGGAAGCCACACAATGCATTGGAAACTTGGCCCCGCAATGTTTGCAATATGTAGCAAGAGTTTTTCAAGGAACTTGTTGGGAGTAGTAGTGCATGGCATAAATTGAATTCCTGCACTGAAGATTGCTTCTCACATCTAAGACTATACTTTCATCCTTCAAGAGGTTGTCTCATCATAGACAACCCCTGTAATGTGAGAGCTGTCACCGCAATGTAGTATTTCATGGCGGCTAGTCAGATGAATGGCTGTCCATGTAATACGTGGACAGCTTTGACCCGCCAGAATAAGAGCCGCTGCTTGTCTGGCTCAGAGTAGAAAGGAAGAGGGTCCCGAGCAGCAGAATATAGGGCTAGGTGTCTTGACTGCACAACCCCTTTAAAGTGAATGTCCGCCTTATAACACCATGTCGTTTTTAGGTCCGAAATTATGTGCTGATTAATTTTTTCATCTATCTTTATAATGGTCCAAATGCCCTGCATAGACATAGAGTTAAATAATAAAGTTCTAGATTCTTGCAGTTGCCACTTATTATTGAATTCAATGTAGCTCCCCCTAGTGGGGAATGTAGGCTGCCAGAATTTTATCATGGAATTATAGAGTGAAGGAAATAAGTATTTGATCCCTTGCTGATTTTGTAAGTTTGCCCACTGTCAAAGACATGAACAGTCTAGAATTTTTAGGCTAGGTTAATTTTACCAGTGAGAGATAGATTATATTAAAAAAAAAAAGAAGAAAATCACATAGTCAAAATTATATATATTTATTTGCATTGAGCACAGAGAAATAAGTATTTGATCCCCTACCAACCATTAAGAGTTCAGCCTCCTCCAGACCAGTTACACGCTCCAAATCAACTTGGTGCCTGCATTAAAGACAGCTCTTACATGGTCACCTGTATAAGAGACTCCTGTCCACAGACTCAATTAATCAGTCTGACTCTAACCTCTACAACATGGGCAAGACCAAAGAGCTTTCTAAGGATGTCAGGGACAAGATCATAGACCTGCACAAGGCTGGAATGGCTTACAAAACCATAAGTAAGACGCTGGGTGAGAAGGAGACAACTGTTGATGCAATAGTAAGAAAATGGAAGACATACAAAATGACTGTCAATCGACATCGATCTGGGGCTCCATGCAAAATCTCACCTCGTGGGGTATCCTTGATCCTGAGGAAGGTGAGAGCTCAGCCGAAAACTACACGGGGGGAACTTGTTAATGATCTCAAGGCAGCTGGGACCACAGTCACCAAGAAAACCATTGGTAACACATTACGCCGTAATGGATTAAAATCCTGCAGTGCCCGCAAGGTCCCCCTGCTCAAGAAGGCACATGTACAGGCCCGTCTGAAGTTTGCAAATGAACATCTGGATGATTCTGAGAGTGATTGGGAGAAGGTGCTGTGGTCAGATGAGACTAAAATTGAGCTCTTTGGCATTAACTCTACTCGCCGTGTTTGGAGGAAGAGAAATGCTGCCTATGACCCAAAGAACACCGTCCCCACTGTCAAGCATGGAGGTGGAAACATTATGTTTTGGGGGTGTTTCTCTGCTAAGGGCACAGGACTACTTCACCGCGTCAATGGGAGAATGGATGGAGCCATGTACCGTCAAATCCTGAGTGACAACCTCCTTCCCTCCACCAGGACATTAAAAATGGCTCGTGGCTGGGTCTTCCAGCACGACAATGACCCGAAACATACAGCCAAGGCAACAAAGGAGTGGCTCAAAAAGAAGCACATTAAGGTCATGGAGTGGCCTAGCCAGTCTCCAGACCTTAATCCCATCGAAAACTTATGGAGGGAGCTGAAGATCCGAGTTGCCAAGCGACAGCCTCGAAATCTTAATGATTTACAGATGATTTGCAAAGAGGAGTGGGCCAAAATTCCATCTAACATGTGGGTAAACCTCATCATCAACTACAAAAAACGTCTGACTGCTGTGCTTGTTAACAAGGGTTTTGCCATCAATTATTAAGTCTTGTTTGCCAAAGGGATCAAATACTTATTTCTCTGTGCACAATGCAAATAAATATATTTAATTTTGACAATGTGATTTTCTTTTTTTTTTTTTTATATATAATCTATCTCTCACTGGTAAAATTAACCTAGCCTAAAAATTCTAGACTGTTCATGTCTTTGACAGTGGGCAAACTTACAAAATCAGCAAGGGATCAAATACTTATTTCCTTCACTGTATGTCTATACAGGGAATTTGGAGCTTTGTGTCAGAAAAATAGAGTTTTGACAACTGCAAAAGATTTTTAAATTCTTTTTTCTACAATGTAACATGTAGCGTCACTTTAACACTATTTCACAATAAACTCCCATATAAACCGATGATTTCACACCATGTAACACGAATCTCCACTACACTCACTAGAGGCTTCTTATCTTCAAAGGCATTCCCCGCTAGGCATGTTGTGATTATCCGCAGCCTGAAATGGAGTTGAATATTAATCCTAAGCTTTTATACAGATATCCGCTACACTGCCGAGACCTGCCACTCTCAATCATTCCACCGCAGGATCAGTCGTCTAATATTTACCATCCGGAGTAGTTGCTATGCTTAACGTTTCATAGTAACTGCACAGGGCTATGATACAAATAAAAATGTTGGCGGGAATCTGTAGGGATAAGTATAACCCGCAAAGGTTATTTTATACTGAAGACGTTACAAAATGTTTAAAAATGACCATCTTATAATATACATTTGGCCATAGATTTCTCTCAAGATACTTTAACATACATATGTAATATTACGATTTAAATTAAAAAAATGTATCTACGGAGCACAGTTAAATTACTCTCCTATGTGTACATCCTGCTCTTCCTGGTTCATAAAAAGAATGCGAGAACTTCAGTGAAGACTGACACCTGCGCAGAACATTAGAACAGAGGAAGTCGCACTTTAGAGAATTGTTTATACCATTCAGCATCTGAAAAACGCTTTTTAGTATTCTTTCATTTAATAATTACACTTATAATACATTTATATGAACCTGATTATCAGCATTTAAAAGGGCACTCCCTAATTTTATGGATACATTTTACTGAAATGAGCACTGTGTGTGTACACAAACACTGTAGCATTGGTCCAGCAGTAATTTTGATTTAAGGAACCTGAGCTACATGAAAAATGCTCGCCAATAATTTTGACTTTCAGAGAAGTGCCCCATGAATCGGAGCTCAAAAGGGGCGGAGTTGTTGCTAATTTACATTTAAAGGAGTGTTACTGATCAATTTGGGGACACTCTTATCGGAACATGGGCGAGACTTGAAGTGTCCCATGATCACTGTGCAGCTGATTGATCCAGTAGCTGTCAACCATGTAATATATGGTCACAATGAGTCCTCTGGAGCCTCACTTTTCACCCTTTTCCCTCTTGTGCTAATAGAGTGGGGGTCTCGGGGTATGAGTACATAGAAATACTGGATATATGAGTAATCTTCCATAGCAAATAACCAACTAATAAGCAGCCACCCCATTCACACTTCCCAGAAATGTAGTCCTATTCAGCCAAGACAAATAGAATAAGTGGGCAGAATATTTCATGAATGAATGTAGGGCCCTGAAAAGCAAAGTCATGAAGGTCATGTGACATCTCAGCTGATTCCTATGATGCCGGCAAATCGCAAACTCATTATATGAACAATATCTGCGTTGTATGTCTGTATGAATGAACTGGTCTGACTCATAACTGATGAGCAAAATCATTGCAAAACAATTAACATGTCCATGTTTGTGTGTGGTATTGCAGCTCAGCCATATTTACTTCAACTGGGCTGAACTGCAATACTAGACACAGCCCATTGACAAGAGAGGCGCTGTTTATGGAAAGAAAAACTGTTTTGTTTTTTTTATAATCCAGGACAACCCCTATAATAATTATTGTCACGATCTGTGGGTATGTGGACTAACTGGGCCGTACCGCCATAGCGGGATAGCAGCTGGCCAACAGAGTACCGAGTCAATATATAAATAGTCCAAGCACAAGGGTACCTGTAGTGGTTCAGGCAGTAGCAACGGCTAGGCACAGATGGGGTCTTGACATCAGACACCAGACGTTGTGTAACACAGCAGGCGGAACCGGTCGCACAACACGACTCCAACAGGTTTAAGGCACAGAAATAGCACGGGATACAGGGTACAGGTAGCATGGCACGGGAAACAACAGGAACAGGATAATACTAAGGGACCATTTGCAAGACTAACATAGGAAAACACAACAATGCTCAGGAAAGGGGCAGGACCCTTCTTATAGTCCAGGGTGATCATGGGCTAATTGGTGATAATTCCCATGTGTGCGCGCTGGCCCTTTAAGGCCGGGCACGAGCCTGCACGTGCACCCTACGGGACACAGCGGACTAGAGTGGAAGTGAGCCCTGGCGTCTCCTGGGGAGGAGATGCGGGCCAGCACTCACAGATCCATGGCTGCGGCCGCTGGGGGGTGAGTAATCCCGAGGGTCCGCAGCCATAGACGCTACAATTATATACACATTTCGACACAATGTCTCCACTAAGATTCCATGTCATAATTTACAATCTTTACTGTTGCTGTTTATTCTCTCCCTTGCCTCGCTTGTATTTTTATCCTAGAACTGCAGGATGTCTTAAACAATATTCTCATGCATCGGAGTGCTGGAGTGTGTATGATATAGATGGAGAAGCAGTCCGTTTGTATAGCAAACAGAACTTCCTGTGACCACTTTAGTACAGGTAGCTACATGTGTGTAAATGGTGGTCACCCAGACAGGAAGTCAAGAGGTTGCTAGACAACCTAAACTAAAATACAAAATGCAAAAATACATTATGAAGTGAAATAAACAGATTCTATAAAGGTATGCAGTTATTAATATGGTTGTCAAGTCTGGCCGTTCTCTTTTGGAAATGTGAAAGTCCCCTTGAAACTAGCTGCATACCGCAGCTTAACTAAAACTTTTCCACCAATTGTGGCTGATTGCAATGGATACTGGCGTCCACCAGGCAAAGAGCATCTCTACTTTTGGCTTTGGCTATGAGAGGGGGGTCCATATCATACAACCTACCCCAATACGGTTTTTAGAATGGAGATGTTTCAAAGTAGTACTGGACTACCTCACCTCTACCCGTCATCTCCCACCCTTCCCACCCCACGTCACCTCATCCCCTTCCCCGACACTGGACCTACATCAATTTTAAGGGCTACACGCCCACGCCCCCCCCCCCCTGTGGCCGCAGTGCTGCCCTAGAAATGTGTGTATGTAGTATATGTATCTTTTTTTTGTTTTTTTTTTTGCTTCATTTACATTCCGTCTGTAACGAGACTGAATGAGTCTGAAGAGGTTTTCATTATGGCCTTTATTAAGCTTTAGTCCAGTCACAATGGAGCCGCCTCCAGCGCAGTTAATTACTTCAGATTTTGCAGCTTTGACCGGACAGAATAGACCGAGAAACAATATGAAATGTCAGCACGTAATTAAACTTGACAAAACAGAGTTCAAGCAATAGAAGCCGCGTTCTCTCATGTTCAGCCAAAATGCTTTTGCCTTGTTTGCTTCATTTGAATACGGGGATGAAAGGCCCGGCTTTTCTGCTGCTGAGATGTGTGCACGGCTATGTGGTCTATGGGAGACGGTAGACATGTCTATGCTGTTCTCAAACCTCCGCCAGCAATAGAGATATCACAGCTCTCCATGCCATAGGCTCCCCTTAATATTGTGCAGAGGGCAGCTCTAAACCTAAGCTAAGCTCCATATCATTCATACGTTTATCTGGAGGGTCTGAGAACTGGAGATATGTGATGTAAAGCAGCGATCATGAGGGCGGAAATTTTTGTGGACTTCTTACCCCGTCATTACATTGACGAATGTTGGATGGCAACTGTAACGTCTATAGCCGCGGACCGTCGTCCTGACTTACCCTCTGACGGCCGTGGCCATGAACGTGTGAGTTCTCGGCGGCATCTCCCTCCTGAGAAACGCTGGCACTCATTTCCTGGTCCGGCCAGTGCGCGCACAGTTGCAGAAAATCTGCAATTAGCCAAGAATGCTGCTGGACTATAAAAAGGGCTCTGCCCTCTTGATCATTGTCTGAGTGTTGTTGTGTTACCTAAAGTTTGTCACTGCAAATGGTCTAGTGTTTTCCAGTTCCCAGTGTTACCTGTTCCTGCTGCCTGTACCCTGTATCCCGTGCCTCTGTGCCGTCAAGAGTTGGAATCGTGTTGTGTCTTCCGCTGCATCTATTGTGTCACACCCCGCCGGGTGTCTGTCTACTGTCGAAGCCTTTTCTTAGCCTGAATCCACCGCTACTGTCTACATTGCCTCAGGTACCCTTTCTGGACTATAGACATTTTTTTGTACCTGTTTGGCCAGCTGCTATACCGCTACACGGTACGGCCTAGTGTGTCCACACCCCGCGCCGTGACAGTACGCTCAGGCCATGGACCCCGCTGGTCAATTCAAGGGCCTGTCACCCTCCCAAGCCATGCAGGCGAACCTGCAGGACCTGCGAGCACGACAGGATCAACTTCTTGTGGCAGTAGACTCCATGGCACAATAGCTAGGGGCACTAGCTGCTTCCTTCTCTGCACGTGTTCCAACCTCTCCGACTGATCCTCCTGCTACACCTCCTGGCAGCTCCGGTTCTGATCCTCGGTTCTCACTGCCACCTCGTTTCCATGGAGATGCAAGCACGTGCAGGGGATTTCTTAACCAGTGTCATATCCACTTCTCCCTGCACGCCAGAGCATTTCCTTCAGACGGTGCCAGGATCGCCTTCATTATCTTCTTGCCAGCAAGGGCCTGGCGTGCGCGAACCCAATCTGGGAACGACAGGGACCCGAGACTTCTAGGGGTTCATGGGGTTATTCCGCACTGTGTTCGAGGAGCCTGGACGAGTCTCGTCGGCAGCTACTTCTATGCTGAACCTTTGCCAGGAGGACGCCTGCGTGGGCGAGTACACCATCCAGTTCCGGACCCTGTCAGGAGTGCTGTCCTGGAACAATGAGGCGTTGGTAGCTTCCTTCTGGCATGGCCTATCATCTGAGATCAAGGACGAACTTGCTGCTCGGGATCTACCATCTACCTTGGACGACCTGATTCTTCTTGCCACCCGAGTGGACATGAGGCTCAGAGAAAGATCCCAAGAGGTTCGACAAGAGAGAAGTCTTCCTAGACTGGTGTCCAACTTCCAGCAACCCCTCTTGCCTTCATCTACTACTCCACCCGAGGTCCCGATGCAAGTGGATCGGCTTAAACGGTCTGTTCAAGAGAAACGGCGCAGGCGCACTTCTGGACTCTGTCTATATTGCGGCCTCACTTGCCATGTCGTGCGTCTCTGTCCCCAGAAGCCAAAAAACTCCAACGCCTAGGATTGGTTGGAGAGACAACCCTGGGCGACACAGCATTTGATAGAGAACTCTCCTCCAAGCTGTTCATCCCTGTTACCATTGTCGCTGGCTGGAGGCTCCATTCGGTCTCTGCCTACCTGGACTCTGCCTCTGCAGCCAATTTCATACGCCAAGACCTTGTGGATCTTCTTCACTTGCTCACTGTCCTTCTGGAGAAGCCGTTGGTCGTTGTCTCATTAGATGGACTGCCGCTGCCTGACTCCGCATCAGTCATTGGCAGGGTTGCCTCATTGTTACTCTCAGTTCTCAGATGTCTTCGACAAGAAGGAGGCGGAGACGTTGCCACCACATCGAGCGTATGATTGTCCTATTGACTTGGTTCCTGATTCGTCCCCTCCTCGCGGTAGGGTATACCCTCTCTCCTTACCTGAAACCCAGTCAATGTCTACCTATATTAAGGAGAATCTAGAGAGTGTCTTCATAGGTAAATCCTCATCCCCGGCCGGAGCCGGGTTTATCTTTGTCAAGAAAAAAGACGGATCCCTCCGACCCTGCATTGACTACCAGGGTCTCAACAAGATCACGGTAAAGAACAGATACCCATTGCCCTTAATCTCTGAACTGTTTGATCGCGTACATGGGCAATTTTTTTTCTAAACTAGACCTGCGGGGGGCAAACAATCTAATCCGGATTCGTCAGGGTGACGAGTGGAAGACTGCATTTAATACACGTGATGGGCACTACGAATACCTGGTTATGCCCTTCGGCCTGTGTAACGCCCCTGCGGTTTTTCAAGAATTCGTCAATTACATTTTTCGTGATCTCCTCTATGTCTGTGTGTTGTGGTGTAACTCGATGACATTTTGATTTTTTCCCCAGATCCAGTAACTCATCAGAGACATGTCCGCCAGGTTTTTCTTAGATTAAGGGAGAATCACCTATATGCCAAGCTGGACAAGTGCGTGTTCGAAAGAAAGTCTCTACCCTTCCTGGGCTATATCATCTTCGATCAGGGCCTCAAAATTGACCCTGAGAAGGTAAAGTCTGTCCTGGAATGGCCACGCCCCCAAGGCTTAAGGGCCATATAGCGCTTCCTGGGATTCGTCAACTTCTATCGGCAGTTCACTCCCAACTTCTCCTCATTGACAGCTCTCATCTCTACCCTCACCAAAAAGGGCATGAATGCCAAGGTGTGGTCTCCAGAAGCAGAGGCCGCATTCAAGAGCTGGAAGAAGGCCTTCACGTCAGATTCTTTATCATCCTGATGTGTCCCTACAGTTTTCGTTAGAGGTGGACGCCTCCTCTGTTGGTGCTCGCGCACTTTTGTTCCAGAGAGGTTCGAAAAGCAAGACTGTGGTATGTGGCTACTACTCTAAGCTGTTTTCTCCCGCAGAGCACAACTACTCGATTGGGGATCGGGAGTTACTGGCCATCAAGCTGGCCCTGCAGGGGTGGAGACACCTACTAGAGGGTGAGCTCATCCAATCCTGGTCTTCACGGACCACAAGAACCTCACCTATCTTCAGACGGCTCAACGGCTGAATTCTCGTCAAGCCAGCTGGTCGCTGTTCTTCGCTCGGTTCCAGTTTGAGCTCCACTACCGACCTGCCGACAAGAATGTGAGGGCCGATGCCTTGTCTAGGTCGTTTGAGACAGAGGACACTGTGGAGTCCCCACAGAATATTATTGACCCTTCCTGCATCTTCTCTGTCAACCCTCTGCAAGTTAGAGACATTCCTCCGGGAAGGACTTTTGTACGTCTGGCAGACAGAGGTAGAATCCTTCGCTGGGGACACCGTTCCAAGCTGGCAGGTCACGTGGGTGCTCGTAAGACCCGAGACCTAATTGCTCGTCAGTTCTGGTGGCCCACGCTGCCCAAAGACGTCATGGACTTTGTCTCCTCCTGTACGGTATGCGCGGCAAACAAAGTTGCCCACTCCAGACCAGCTGGTCTGCTCCAACCACTGCCTTTGCCTGATGCCCCGTGGCGACATATTGCAATGGATTTTGTCACAGGTCTGCCTCTCTCTGCTGGATGCAGTGTGGTCTGGGTGGTGGTGGATCGATTTTCCAAGATACCACAAAGAAAGAGATTCCACAGCACTGGACCACAGATGGGTGTACGCCTCAACAGGACCTGGTCCACGGTCCTCAATATCAGGCAAGCAGAAATAGACAGAGAGGCAGCACATCCAAAAATATCAGCTTTTAATCAACCATGCGACGTTTCAGTCCAACTGGACCTTTCTCAAGCATAGTGAACACATCAAATCACAGGTATATAAGGACTATGTATAAGGAGTCAATTGGTAATAAAACAGTGATCAAGACAAAAACATTTTAAATGTATCTAAATGTTGTATACAATACAATCTAAAACCACAAGATATGAATATAGGTGAAAAATGCATATTTATTTAAAAGTTTTAAGGGACTGGTACAGCAATAAGCAGTCCAAATATCAATAATACATTAGTAATTAATAACTCACCCAAGTGTGTGTGTAATAAAATCGATGGCAATAAAATCGAGGACATGCTCCTCATGGATTACGGCGTCCATGTGTAAATACTGCGCATGTCACACATGTGAACACAGGAAAACAATGAATGAGTTGACTAAATCGCAACATCCCGCGAGATTACGTTAGGTACTTCCCGCACATGCGTGTTGTGTAATTCACTGTGCGGTGGCCATTTTGGGAACTGGCAGGAGATCAGTCAGAGGATAAAAAATTGCCATCTCTGATTAACTATGCGGCAACCAGGTAGGGAATTGGCAAAATATTGAAATAAGGAGGATTACAAAGTCTATAAAAGACCCTGTAGAGCCCAATATTCATATCGGAAAATAGACGGTAAACGGAGGTAAGGGGGGAAGAAATCTTCACCCAAAACTCCAATCTACATCATGACATATAGTCAAAAATATTGCACAAAATCTGATGTGTAAACATCCAAAAAGGTGCAAAAGCAGCGTAGAAATGTTTCCCTTTCCTTTATTCCTGCATATAATCCCAATACGTTAAATATGTTATCCCCAAAAAAAATAAATGAATGGTGATCAAATAAAGTTGTCCAATATCTCCAAACCTAATGCCCCAATCCCTAGATGACCAAATATCAGTATCAAATAATGTGTCAAATTTTAAGCGATGTAATAGATGTGAACTATACAAACAAATGTATCAAGACTCCGGAAGACAGAGGAGATAGTCCAATCCGCAAACTGAATCTGCAAATGACAATGAAAGGAATATATATATTAAAAATCGATATGTTGCAATAAACATATCATCATAATAGATGTGTTCAGATTCACGTACATGAGGAGATAACATGCGAGGACCACACAAGGCACATGAGGGGAACCTTCGCAACCCAATCAGTGATCCCATCAATTAATGACCGCACCGACCTTAAAGTCAATATTAAGACCCTGTGGGGATAGAGAATTCAACTTGAAAATCCATTCAAGCTCCCTGCGTTTGAGTCTAGAAACTCGATCTCCACCCCTCCGATGTATAGGTATGTGGTCAATGATTAAATTTCAGATCACCGACAACATGCCCCGCCGAAAGAAAATTGTGCTGAAACCGGGAGATCTAGTTTTTTCGTTCTAATAGTGGATTTATGTTTATTTAGACGAGCACGACATTCTTGAGTGGTTTCTCCTACATATATCAATTTGCAGGGACATTGTAGTATATACACAACATGGGATGATGCACAAGTCAAGAAATGTTTAATGTGGAAAACCTTTGCACTTACCGGGTGTACAAATGTATTCCCCTTTTACCATGTTATTGCAATTTATGCAATTTAAACATGGAAAACACCCCAATTTTTTGGGGGCCAGAGTTAGCTGGCGGTTCGTGTGTAAAGATCCCACGTCTGCATGTACAAGTTAGTCCCTCAAATTTTTTGACGTCTAAAGGCCATCCTTGGAGGACAACCAAATTCAGGAACAGCATCAGAGAGGTTCCTAAGAATGTGTCTCTCCTGGAATATGATATTTCCAGCAAGGGAAACAAAATCTCGTTTACCTCGTAATCTCGCGAGATTACGCGTGGCTTGCTGTAATCTCACAGAAAAGATTCAGAAGTGTCAGAATTCTGAATACACATGACGTCCAGGCTGGAGGTCATGTGTATTCATTATCAGGATACTTGTGTATGTGGCTGCACATCGTTCTAGTAAGATCACTATGTGCTGTGTAAATGAATGGAGAGGAGTGCATGATGCGGATTGGTCACTGATTCGTCAGCATCATACACTTCTATTCACAACGCCCTGTTAGTAAAACAAGTAAAAACGCCCAGTTAAAAACAACACAATACACGCCCAGTTGGACATACGAAAAAAAACACGCCCAGTTGTCGATTTCAAAGCTCATTTGCATATATATAAAATAGCTCATAACTTGGCCAAATATGAACGTTTAAAAAAAAAAACAACTTTACTGTTATCTACATTGCAGCGCCGATCACATGCAATAGGAGATAGGGGTTTGAGAATCTGGTGACAGAGCCTCTTTAAGAAAGTCATTAGCATAAATCTAAAATTGCTCATAACTTGCTCAAAAATGATAGTTTTTCAAAATAACAATTGAGGATTGTGTTCTGAAAAAGGGATCAGGTATGTTGGATTTTTTGCACAGTCGTCGGCTGAAACTATACCTGTATGGCATGATCAGCCAATCCTTCTCCTTTTTGTTCAAGCGCATTCTGTTTTTTTTACAATATGTTTTTTTAAAACAATGTCCCTGATCTGCCAGTTTGGTCTGGCATGCTGATGGTATGTATGGTAGACCTGGCGTATGACTGTTCAGCCACATTATTGCCTAATCTTAACTGTATGGCCTGCTTTGGGTATAAGGCATGCATTTAGTTTATATTGCTAGCAGCCCGCATTCATATAGCATTTTTTTTTCTTTATCAACAATTTTTATTGGCATAGAAAACAGCAAATAAGACATCATACAATATTTCAAAACTGTGCACACAGTGCAATAAATTCAAGGTATACAAATGTACAAGTACATAAAATCAAAAGGTATTCTCCCAAGCATCAGAAAAAAAAATTAGAAAGCGGAAATAATAACATCCAATGGCAAATAACAGCATAATATCATATTCAAAAGTAGTGCAATATGTAGGGAAACCAGTCCCAGAAACAAGAATGACAATTTTTAAGTGTTAATTCCAACACTAAATGACACAAACACAAGACAACAGAAGGAAGCACAAACAAACAAAAGCACACAGAATTGGCGAGAGGAACGTTCAAAAGAGGCCATCCAACCAGAGAGGCAAGTCAGTATCATCCCGAAACACCGACCAAACTGACCAATTTTGAACAAAGAGGTCAGATTTACCCCGATCAGCAGACATCAACTCCTCAATCCTCATAATCCCGTTCATTTCAGTTACCCATTCCTGCAAAGAAGGCACATGAATGGACTTCCAGTGACGTGGTATGATTGTTCGAGCTGCAGTAAAAAAATGCAGAAAGATACCCTTTTTGAGGTGTGGGAGTGATCGAGGAACCATGGAAAGCAAGCCAATAGAAGGAGATGTAGGAACTTCAGTGTCCAACAGCTTGTTTCCGAGGTCAAAATTTTTTCCCCAAAAGGGACGGAGCTTGGGGCAATCCAACCAAATGTGTAACATGGTTCCAGGAGCCTCCCCACACCTCCAACAATCAGCAGACACATCAGGAAATATCCTATGCAGGAAGGAAGGACAACGGTACCATCTGGTAAAGATTTTATAATTTTTTTCCTGAACAATTTGTGAGCCAAGAAAAAGGAAGTCCCCCCAATCCTCTTCAGAGTGTCGAACCCCCATTTCCTCATCCCATGCTGTAGTGAACACCAATTGAGAAAAAGAATAGCTAGGGCGGAGAATCCCATGCAGATAGGACAGCATGTGAGAAGGAGCAGAAGTCAAGGACAGATATAGTACTAAAGGAGTCTTATCCTGAAGCAACACAAAACAATCACTGATGGAAGAGAGATACGAACGCAGCTGGAAATAAGACCACCATATTGATCGTCTCCCCGGGCAGCAGCAATTGACAAAATAGCACCATCGGGCGTAAGGGTCTGAGCTAGGTATCCGCCGTCCTGTCTCCCCCAACACAGGAATGTGTCCACACCCACCGCTGGAGGGAAGGAAGGGTTATCAAAAAGAGAAGTCAAAGGACCCGGACTATGAGCAAGGTACAAGGCACCAATGATCCGCTCCCAGACCATTCATATAGCATTTAAAGAGAAGCCGACCAAGCCATCTGTCCATGAGATCAAATATAAGATAAACAGCATTGCTATTTATCAAAAAAATCTGGATAAAAGAGCTGACTCAGTGTCTTACACCCGCTGTCCCATTTACGTTACTTTGTCTTTGTGTAAGGGTAATCCCTATCTTATTCTATGGTTAACCCTTCAAGGATGATCTCTTGGATAAGGCTTTTGGATTTATTTAGGGCTTATTAAAAAATGTTATACTCTTTTTACTCACTATGCAGGTGTTTGTTTGTTTGTTTGTTTGTTTGTTTTCTTGTTGTATATGGTTATTTTATTCTCCCCCCCCCGTGCAAAGAGATAATATTTGTATTTCTTCCCATTCACTTTTTGCAAATAAACCAATAAATATCTTATAAAAAAATAATTTCATAATATACTATATAGTTAAAGTGTAGCTAAACGTTCGACAAACTTCTGACATGTCATAAGTTTGGATTGGTGGGGGTCCAAGCACTGAGACCCCCACCAATCGCTAGAACGAAACAGCTGAAGTGCTTGTATGAGCGCTCAGCTGCTTCGTTTCTCTTCGGCTTTTTCCGGAAAGCCGATGTATCAGAGTACGGGCAAATAGACTTTCTATTGAGTCCGTACACCGATACATTTATTTCCGGAACTAGCCGAACAGACACGAAGCAGCTGAGCGCTCATACGAGACCTTCAGCTGCTTTGTTCTAAAGATCGGCGGGGGTCTCAGTGCTCGGACCCCCACCAATACAAACATCTGACATGTCTCCATGACATGTCAGAAGTTTGTCAAACGTTTAGCTACACTTTAAATTATAAACTTCTGCAACCACCACTAGAGGGAGCTCACGGCATACGGTTTATACATGGAATACAATAATAAAACAGTATGTTCTGAGCTCCCTCTAGTGGTGGCTGCAGGTAGCCAATATTTTTGTAATTTTACTCTGTCTATGCAGGTGATTTGGAGCTTTGGAGCTCTCACAGCTGTAAAGATATATTAAGAATTGAATCAGCACAAAAAGTTGGACCTAAAAGGGATGGTGGTGTTAAAAGGTGCACATTCACTTTAAGGTTTTATGTCCTTTTGACAGAGTTGAGTAGGAAGGAAGAAAATGGAAACAAAGAGAAGACCTGAGAGTTATATTTTACATTATAGCCCCTGTATTGAATTCTGTGCATGACGCCCCCACAGGGGAAATGAAGCATTACATAGTTGCCATTGAAAACAATGGTCTGTCAGTGTTATGCATGGACATGCTGGGTCCTCCAGAAGGAGAGACGCTCCTTTTAGCCGCTCTCCACTCTGGCTAATAAGGGTCCTGATTAATGGTCCATCAATTCAACATTCCCTAGTAGCGTATTTGAAAATGGGTCTTAGTTATGGGTACACATGAGCACTTATGCCATGCTAGGAGCATTGCATTTACCATACTTTGCCATTCTACCCCTTGGCCAAATATTCGTCTTGACAGTATTTCGTCTGCTTAACCCCAGTGGATGCTATGCTAGCTTTGAGCAATAATGTGTAACTTAGTTATGGCTTTGCAATAACTTCAGAAAAAGCTGCAGGGAGGCGCGTAGACGTCTGGCCCAGCAATGGGTATTACTGATGTTTACCAGACAACGGGCAGAGGAACACAGGGGCCCTATAGTTACCTACACATCTGCTGCTTTCCAGGTCTTATTTCTTTCCCTTATGCTGGTGCCAGAGGTAAGCTGGCACAAGGCCCGGATTCTATGAAGGATTCTGATAGAAACTCTTTATTTCCTCCATTCTCCAGACAAAGAACACTTGAAGGAGATCGAGGGGCTGCAGCGGGAACTGGCAGCTTTGCGTACTACCAACGAAGAGCAGAGAAGGCATATCGAGTTCCTTGACCAGGCTCTGAATAATGCCCAAGCCAACATTGTCAAACTAAAAGAAGAGGTGAGATTGCGGCAGACTAAAATCTGCCCAGAGAGCATTTTCTTATTTTTTGTGACGAGCGATGTTACGTGAACTTCCTCTTTGAAGGTGATGTCCACCATAAAACCTCTCGTTTCATCATTTCAGACAAGACTGGATTTCAAACCAATATTCCCAGACTGAAACAATGATGAGATATGGGGATGTGTTTGGCAGCGTACGCATAGGTGGCGATCTACAATAAAAAGTGGCTATATAAGGCTAAGGGTTGTTTTGTTTTGTTTTTTAACCCTGAAGAACCAGAAAGAAAATCACCACCAGTGTTTGGGCCCTGCCAAATATCTGTCTATGTCTCCGCTACCTGTATATGAGTACGACATGGGTAGGAGATTGGATGGTAGGGTTAGCTGCAGTCACCCTTGAACTTTCAGGTTTTACATGGAGCTAGCGATCACTAGAAATCTTCAACTCAAAGATGGCCCTAGTAGAGATCCCTCATTGATGGCAACAGTCCTGGTTTGGCCTGTCCCGTGAACCGGACCACAAAAGGGGTCACACCTGCACCAAGCATTTAGAACAAGTGGCGTGACTGATAGGAGTTGTCAAAAGCACCATCGTGTACACCAACTGGGGAGGCTTAAAGAGGCTCTGTCACCAGATTTTGCAACCCCTATCTGCTATTGCAGCAGATCGGCGCTGCAATGTAGAATACAGTAACGTTTTTATTTTTTAAAAACGAGCATTTTTGGCCAAGTTATGACCATTTTTGTATTTATGCAAATGAGGCTTGCAAAAGTCCAAGTGGGCGTGTATTATGTGCGTACATCGGGGCGTTTTTACTACTTTTACTAGCTGGGCGTTCTGACGAGAAGTATCATCCACTTCTCTTCAGAACGCCCAGCTTCTGGCAGTGCAGATCTGTGACGTCACTCACAGGTCCTGCATCGTGTCGGCCACATCGGCACCAGAGGCTACAGTTGATTCTGCAGCAGCATCAGCGTTTGCAGGTAAGTAGCTACATCGACTTACCTGCAAACGCCGATGCTGCTGCAGAATCATCTGTAGCCTCTGGTGCCGATGTGTCCTCGCTCGTCCGACACGATGCAGGACCTGTGAGTGACGACACAGCGTGATCTCTCGAGAACACGCTGTGTCTGCACTGCCAGAAGCTGGGCGTTCTGAAGAGAAGTGGATGATACTTCTCGTCAGAACGCCCAGCTAGTAAAAGTAGTAAAAACGCCCCGATGTACGCACATAATACACGCCCACTTGGACTTTTACTTTAAACACGTCCACTTGGACTTTTGCAAGCCTCATTTGCATAAATACAAAAATGGTCATAACTTGGCCAAAAATGCTCGTTTTTTTAAAAATAAAAACGTTACTGTAATCTACATTGCAGCGCCGATCTGCTGCAATAGCAGATAGGGGTTGCAAAATCTGGTGACAGAGCCTCTTTAAAGCAACTCTCTGGTCTAGGGACAAAATTATAAATATGATGGCTTATCTGGAGTAATATTACCTGGTGCCCTCCAGTTGCCCCTCTATGCCTTGGATCCGCCATTCTGTTTTGTCTCAAATTGGCCACAGCGCTTCTCAGACTGATTCTAAGACACTAACACTGTTCATGGATTGGACAGAACCGCTCAAGTTAGCAGTTCTGTCCAATCCGAGAACAGTGGGAGTGTCTCAGACTCGTAGTCTAAGAAGCGGTGCAGCCATTTTGGGACAGCATAAATGGGACAATAAAACGGCCGATCCACAGCAGAGGGGCAGAACTGGAGGGCATTAGGTAATATTACTGCATATACACCATCATATTTAAAATGTTGTCCCGGGACGCTTTAAAGGAAAGGAATATGTACATCTAACATGAGTTGCACCAAATGTATCATGCCGTGTGCCCCATTTTGATAGATTTGGGCCAAATTGTTTGCATCTTATGACATTGAGGCCCAATTGGGAAGATTTATCAAAGCTAACAGAAGAACTGGTCTTGTTGCCCACAGCAACCAATCAGAGCTCAGCTTTCATTTATTAAACTTCTCTGGGAAAAATCAAAGCTGTGCTGTGATTGGTTCCTATGGGCAACAAAGTCAGTTTTCTGTTAGACAGTATTGATAAATAAGGCAATATCAAAAAGGATGCATAGGAAATGATGTACATGGCACAAAATAAATCAGATCGCACATGGCATGATAAAATTGGGGCATTTGAGACACAATTCCTTACGCCACCGCTTTTACATATACTTCAAACGTTGATGTAAAAAATGGAGCACGTCTTTAATGAATTTAGTGCATTTTATTACTATAACTTTCTAGAATGTGTCAATACGGTCGGCTTAATAAATGTGACACGTGCCATGTACGTACTCCACTTCTTACCTATTTGTGGCAATATGTTGCCATACTTTTCTTAGTAAATGTTCCCCAATGTTATGGGATGAAGCCAATTTTGACAGGCAACAATTTGCTAAATAGCTTTCAAGGCTACATTAAAAAAAATTCGCGACATCTAATACAAAAAACTCTTTTTTTTCTCCATATTGATTTTTTTTACTCATTGCACTTACTGAGGAAAATGTTTTTTTTTAAAAAAATCAATAAAACAATAGGGGTAGCAAAAAGTCATGTGGATAAAAGTACAAGACGTATTTTCTTCGAAGTCAATAGTGTTCGCATGTTGGCGATCTCTGTAGAAGTTCTTGGTCAATGATCCCTGTGGTGCCTGTGTAACTCCTTTATCTATCCCCCATTATTAAACAAATCCTCGGTGTGACGGTCAGTTTTAGCCAGAAAAGTTGCGCTTAAGGGCATACATACCATAGAAGCAGCCCATAGGATGGGTGGCACTATACAACTTTCATATGAACTGTGTAACTGCATGTGACTGGGCAACAAGTGCCAGGACATCTGGTTCCCGGATAGTTGGGTGTGATGGTATGAACTGGCACTAGAGGGGCCCTCCAGTATGTACAGCACTGGCTGAGTTAAAAAGATTTTGGTCTGTTTCCCTATGACAACACTTCCTGCTTCCTTGTCAGATGTGAACATTGCTGTGAACGGAGATTTGGATACACTTAATGACCTTTCAAAATACTGAAATGTCAAGTGTACGGTATTGTAAAGTGTAAAGTGTTGTCATCGGGTTACAGATTGAAAAGCTCTGCCCACAGAAGACCCCCAAAGGGCATTTGTTCAAGTTTTCTGACATGTATTAGAGACATGTCAGAAGATAGCATTGATAAAGGTCAAGGTGCTGGGACCCCCACTGATAGCTAAAATGAAGGGGCCCGTGAAGAGTGAGCTCTTCTTCACATTTCTAAAACCTAATTTTATATAGAACTTTGTATTGTAGCGATTGTTTTATGTCTTTTACTTTTAATAGGTCCAAACTGCTACGCTGAATAATTTAGTAATTTATTTTTATAGGTTTCAGAGCTCCAAATATTCTGATATACCTGCTGTAACCACTAGGGGGAGCTTACTACATACAGATTTATGCAACGTCCATTGATTGTAGTAATGTAATCAGAAAGCTCCTTAGCTCCCCCTAGTGGCACCAACATTTGCATCTTTTTTATGTTTTTTTTATACCTGATGATATATTCCCCACATTGTCTTTTAAAAAACATTCAATAGTCCAGAAAATCTGCCCTATTAGAGGAAGCTGACTGTTCATATAAAGTTTATTTCTTTGTAATTTGACATAATCATCTCGACACTTTTTTCCTTTTTATCTTTTAACTGCGTAAGAAACAGGTCTATGTTGAGGAGGTGGAGAAGCTACAGCAGGCTCTGACCCAGCTTCAGGCAGCGGGAGAGAAGAGAGAACAGCTGGAGCGGCGGCTGCGCACTAAACTGGAGAGAGAGCTGGAGTGTCTGAGAATGCAGCAGGTAACCGCAGGCTGTGTGTAGTGTCACCTCCGGGTGACATTGCAGCTATACGGAAGATTATCTCAGAAAGATAAAAGCAGCTTGTATGAAGCAATTGAGAAGAAAGCTCCATACTAATGAGTATGCAAAACACCCGCCAGCGGATGAAAGGCAATGTTAACCCCTAGTATGAAGCTCCACCTTTGTAACCACTGTAATGAATATATTAGAGATTTGTATTACTAACCTCATATATACAAATTACTGCATTTTTAAGCAGGAGCAATTTGATAATAACTGCAGGAAATTGCAGATGACCCTGCGGGAGTTGTCAGCAGAGTACAAGTGCTGTTTATGGAAGCCTGTATTCTGTAAATGCATTGCTGCCACGGTGTCCATCATCACTGTATGGTTCTGATCGTATTCCTTTCAGTGGTAAAGAGTAGTTTTAATAATATTCCTTATCTATATGCCCTATTGGGGTATATGGACTTCATAGGGCCCCCGCCCGGGACCACCTCTTTTAGCTGCTACAAATTGTGACTCCTGCTCTAGAGGACTAGACACAGCCATGTATTACAAGGTTGCCCGTTGACTTCAGTAGACGAGCCTCCAGCAAAGATTGTTGGGGCTTCCAACAGCTTGAACCCAGACAATCCGCTCACTGTCAAAATCACTGCCAAATCAATGAGCGTTGTTCAAAATCGTCAACCCCTTTAAGGTAATCTTAGCGAGCATTTTTTTTTTACATGTAGACCAAAGTACAGAGTTTAGTGTAAATACTATATCTGCACCATTACAACATAGCATGCTCTCTACAGACACTGAACCAGCAGGAGGCTGTTGTGAGATGTGAACTCTTGCAACTTGTAAGATAACAGTAAACCAGCAGAATTGTGCATACAGCTCTGGATGTGAGTGGAGTACAATACTTGATGCTACTGTAAATCTGTAAATGTATATGCAAAGTTATTTACCATAATGTGGCAATTTAAACTAGAGATTTAATGTTATATTACATAACTGAAAAATTTCTGTTAGATGAACTATAAAATGTACCTCTAACTTTAAATAACATTTAGTTTTTAGGTTCACAGTTCGGTGCTGATAAATTTTATAATATATCTTTATAAAGGTTGAAGATAAATTTTTCTGATCTGAGCTCCAAAACCTCTGTTTAGCCATAGAATTACATTATACAATTATGGCTGCCTGCAACCACCACTAGGGGGAGGTTAAGAGTTTACCGAAGACAGAGTTCAATAGAACTCTATCAATTTGTATACAATAAACTCCCCATTGTGGAGGCTGCAGGAAGCCAGAATTTGATCATTTCACTCTAGCTGTTTGAAGGGAAGCCGGGGATTTGCTCTGTATGATGACCCTAGAGCACCGACCCTTATAAAGATATTCTATGAAAATTAATCGGCACCCAATTTTGGACCTAAAAACAACATTTTGTTCATAGTTGGAAGTTGTACTATAAGAACGGTATATCAGTATGAGTCATGATCAGTGTTCCACAACCCGCCCGCTCACTGAAGTTTAAAGCCCGCGCGCTCTCATGGGCGGTGGGCGCCACATCCACTTGTATGTGCGTCCTCAGGACTTAACACTTTAGGCTGCAAGCCCCGATATGCCTTCAGCCTATAAGGCACTGGGAAGACTCCCTGGGCAGGCTGGCATGATAACGTCACATCATCACGCCAGTCTGTGCATTCTTCCCACCCGAGATGCAGTGTAGCGCTCCGTCCATTGCGGGAGCGGGGCAAGGTAAGTACAATCTTTTGTTTTTTGAGGGGGCTGTGTGGTAATATATAGGGGGGGGGTTGCTGTGTAGCACTATATACAAGGGGGGGGGGATTGCTGTGTGGCAGTATATACAGGGGGGAGAATTGCTGTGTGGTAATATACAGGGAGGATTGCTGTGTAGTACTATATACAAGGGGAGAGGGGGCTGTGTAGCACTATATACAGGGAGGGTTGCTGTGTGGCAGTATATACAAGGGGAGGGGGGCTGTGTGGCAGTATATACAAGGGGAGGTGGATTGCTGTGTGGCAGTATATACAAGGGGAGGGGGCTGTGTGGCAGTATATACAAGGGGAGGTGGGATGGATTGCTGTGGCAGTATATACAAGGGGAGGGGGATTGCTGTTTGGCAGTATATACAAAGGGAGGGGGCTGTGTGGCAATATATACAATGGGAGGGGGATTGCTGTGTGGCAGTATATACAAGGGGAGGGGGCTGTGTGGCAGTATATACAAGGGGAGGGGGGATTGCTGTGGCAGTATATACAAGGGGAGGGGGATTGCTGTTTGGCAGTATATACAAAGG
Organism: Rhinoderma darwinii; assembly: GCF_050947455.1. Classification (NCBI taxonomy): domain Eukaryota; kingdom Metazoa; phylum Chordata; class Amphibia; order Anura; family Rhinodermatidae; genus Rhinoderma; species Rhinoderma darwinii. Next base: position 27,160,672 of record NC_134688.1, read on the forward strand.
GAGGGGGCTGTGTGGCAATATATACAATGGGAGGGGGATTGCTGTGTGGCAGTATATACAAGGGGAGGGGGGCTGTGTGGCAGTATATATAAGGGGAGGGGGGATTGCTGTGGCAGTTTATACAAGGGGAGGGGGATTGCTGTATGGCAGTATATACAAAGGGAGGGGGCTGTGTGGTAATATATAGAAGTGAAGGGGGGATTGCTGTGGGACAGTATATACAAGGGAAGGGGGATTGCTGTGTGGCAGTATATACAAGGGGGCTGTGTGGCATTATCTATAGGGCGGCTGTGTGGCGCTATCTACAGGGGGCTGTGTGGCACTATCTACAGGGGGGCTGTGTGGCGCTATCTACGGGGGCTGTGTGTGGCAGTATCTACAGGGAGCGGGTGGGATGCTATCTACAGGGGGTCTGTGTGGCACTATCTACAGGGATGGGGTGTGTTGCTATCTACAGGGGTCTGTCTGGCGCAATCTACAGGGAGGGGGTGTGTTGCTATCTACAGTGGGTCTGTGTGGCGCAATCTACAGGGAGGGGGTGTGTTGCTATCTACAGGTGGTCTGTGTGGTGCTATCTACAGGGGTCTGTGTGGCGTTATCTACAGGGCGGTCTGTGTGGTGCTATCTATAGGGGCAGTGGTGCAATGAGGGGTTCTTTCATTGATGCCTATAATTGGTGTTTATAACTGTCGTCTATTTTACTGCTGGACTTGTAATATTATAGTATTTTAAAAAGTTATTAAAACTAATTTAAAATAAGTTTTCTTATTCTCTTATTTAGTCGCTATATTAGCGTTTTCTAGGGGTGTTACTTTTGGTCATCAGACCGCCCACTATTGATGGAGACTTGCCCTGCTCCCTAACTGCCCCAATCAGGAGCTGCCAAGAATTAGAGGGAGCATTGGTCATGATGACTCTGTCCCTGTCACTGGAATAAGCACAAGTTGGGAGTTGTAGTATCACAACAGCTGCAGAGCCTGACCCACAAGTTGCAAACTACAGGTCTAATTAACAACGTGCTCATCCCAGTGACCCCTCTGGGTTTACTAGCAATTTAATTTGTCTCATAGTTGATAAGATTGAAAAAAGACACAGGTCCATGAAGTGCAGCCTATAATCCTACCGTGTTGATCCAGAAGAAGGCAAAAACCCCTATGAGGCGGCGGCCAATTGCCCCATATAAGGGGGGGGATTCTTTCCCGACTTTAAATATGGCAATCAGAATAAATCCCTGGACCCACATGTCCAGAATTGTAATATTACATTTTTCAAGAACGGCATCAAGGCCCTTCTTGAATTTGCTCGAGGATAAACCATCACAACATCCTGTGGCAGAGAGTTCCATAGTGTCACTGCTCTCCCCGCCTGTGATGGTGGTGAATACTTTTTTCCTCTAGACGTAGAGGATGCCCCTTTGTCCTAGTTACAGGCCTAGGTGTAAAAAGATCATTAAAAAGATCTCTGTACTGTCCAGTTATATATTTGTACATTGTAATTAGATCGCCCCTAAGCCGTCCTTTTTCTCTTTTGCTTTGGCAGCAGCTGCCTGGCACTGGTTTCTTAAGTTAAGTTCACTGTCCACCAATATCCCCAAGTCTTTTTCAGTGGCAGTTTTACCGAGTTTTTTGATTTAATACATAATTGTAGAGTTTATTGCTTGGGGCTGAGGCTGCGGTCAGGTTGGTGCATTAACTGATGATCCTGAATGTATTCCCCGAGGGATGATGTCAGCAGGTTTTTGCAGTGAATGGATGTCATGCGGATTTCATTATGTAATTTGTATAGATGAAGTGCACAAAACAGTTGCTTCTCAGTTAGTCAGAAATTAGGTTAATTAGTTGAAATGTGACATTTGTACATTCGCTTTGAAGAACTTTTCAAACGGGCTGATTCATTCGGATTGCTTTCCGATCACACAGAAGGAAGTGGGGGAAAGAAATCCTGTGTGTGATATTCATCTTAAGTAATTTAATTGGATCTGTCTCCATCACATAAAATTGCATTCGCTCCTTAAAAAAATCGGATTTGAGGTTTCTATATTTTTTTTTTTACATCAGAGTAATATAAACTAGAAGTGTTCCAGGTTTTCCAATTGATGGCCTATCTATGGAGTAAGCAATCAATGTATGATCGATGGAAATCCAACCCCAGAGACTCTCCCCACAAATCAGCAGAACAAAGGGGCAGCAGCTGAGCTGTAGTACCAGCCACACTCCTATAGACGTCACTGTCCAGTAAAGAAGTCACAGTGCTCCAACTAGTGCCACTCTCTCCTCATCCTGCAGATCGTTGGGTTCCCTAGGGTCAAACACCCCAACGATCATGCATTGATGGTCTATACTAATAATAGACCATCAATAGAAAATCCCAGAAAACCCCTTTTAACTTTTTTGTTTACATGCTCAATGATGTAGCAGGCGTCGGCTATCTTTTTTACATTATTTCAATTTTATTGCGTATTAGTGGGTTCTGGGAATAATGCAACTTATGTAATGTTATCAATTCTCGGTAGCTTAGTAAGGTGAGTCAAGGTGACCGCTTGGCAGGCATGCACTGTTGGAATCAGTGAATTTATACATGGCGCCAAGTCCAGCGAGGTAAATGGCTTTTTTTTTCACTTACATCGGGATATTCAAAGGAACACTCTAAGCAAAACTGATACATTGTGTTATGCCTTGTACATGGCCAAAGGACCAGGGCATTACACAGGGATTCAAAGAACACCCGAGAGAATACCTGTGTCATGCACCACCCCATCAGGTTCTGCACTAAGCAAAGAACAGTGTATTAGTTTTATTTGGAGTGTTCCTTTAAATAATCTGCGGTTTAAAGGCATACTACCCTGTGAATACATCTTGATCTGATAACCCTTACCCTTTGGTGTCCACAATAGAAAGAAATCAGGTGTTCATTTGAGCTAAATGTTATGTATTGGAGATGTTTAGAACAGCAAGACGCTTCCACTCTTATTTAATAACGTTAATTAAAATGTTTCTCTATACAGAGACAAGCAAACCATCAGGCATCCAACAATTCCGATTATAGTGCTCCTGCACTGATAGACATGCTGAGGAAGAAGGAAGAGACCATCTTGGCTCTGGAAGCGGATACGACCAAATGGGAACAGAAATACTTAGAGGAAAGCGCAAAAAGACATTTTACCATGGATGCTACCACTATAGCCATAGCGCAACCGTAAGAGCTCACCTTTTACTAAATCTCATTTCATTAAAGGGAATGTCTCATGTATGTAATTTTAGTTTAATTGATTAGATATAAGTACGTAGAAAAGACATAATGTGCTTGTTGTTGTTGTTTTTAAGCGTTGTGGCTATTTATTTTCACAGAGGCGGCCATATTGGAGGCACACACTTCCTTCCTAGATTGTCTGTATGGGGTGTCGTGCTTTATGGCAGCTGAAATTAATGGGAGTCAAATGAAAAAGAAATGTCATAGACTATTACATTCTCCAGGAAGTAATGGCGTACAGCCCCCTCCCCCAGATATCAGAGAGGGACAGGAGAGCTGCATACAGAGCCTTATCTGTGTGTATTGTGTTACTATCCTGCCTCATCTAGGCCTCCAGCAGTACACTTTAATTATAATGAGATGACACTGCTGAGCTGTCCTAGTCTATACAGCAAAGCTGACAAGTGAGCTACAGAAAACAGGAAGTGCCCGCCTGTTGTGCCTGCTCTAGTAGATGGTGTGAAAACTGAAATATTAAAAGATTTTTTTTTCTGTGACTTTAACTAAAAAATAATCAAAAAAAAATCACTAAAAATTATTTTAAAACCATATATTTATAATAAAAGCCTGATTCAAATAAGATATCAATTCCTGATTATACATTCCCTTTAAAACACTGTAAAGCTTTTTGTCTGATAATTATTAGCATATCTACTGGGACATGAGACCCCTTTTTATCAGGATCAATGGGTGGGCAAGCGGGCCTTCATGTGTAGTCACTTAACATTAAAGTCTTGGACAGAGACGTACACAGAAATAACAGTAAGATTCGGAACTCCCCACAAATGTTCAACGTCTTTATTAAAGTTAATGCCCCTTTTCCATTTTTAGATCGAAAGCTCTGTTCTTCTGACTTAAAGGCTATGTACACCTTTGAAAAAAATTTTTTTTTTTTGAAAAATGTCAGTCAGTGTGATTAGTGCAACTTTATAAACAGTTTTTATTAAAAATGTGTTTGTTTTTGAAATACAGCTGCTTTGTATTCTCTATACAGAGCAGCTGTATCTAGCGCTAAGACCTAAATCCGTCAGTCCCGCGGATCCACCTGTAATCTATCATGTCTAAGTTCATAACTTAGATGTGATAGATTACAGGTGGATCCTGCATGTCAGACACGCAGGATCTGCTTTCACTGAACTCGTCAGTCCCGTGGACCTGACGGGAACAGGATTTAGCGAACGATACAGCTGCTCTGTATACAGGATACAAAGCAGCTGTATCTCAAAAAGTAAATCTAATTTTTCGAAAAACTGATTATAAAGTGGGACCAATCACACTGACTGACATTTTTACTAATAAAAAAAAAAATCCCTTTCAGAGGTTTTCATAGCCTTTAAGAAATTATTTCATTTTGGCTGCCTGCAGCCACCACTAGGGGCGCAATTGCATATGAATTCATACAACTAGTATTGAACTCAATGGCTGCTGTATAAATCTGTATGCAGTGAGGATCCCTAGTGGCCGCATGTAGCCGCTATTACAAAATGACAGCAAGCAGGAGAGGCGGTGTTGGCCCTCTCCCACCATTGGTCCCATATCTTGCACATACATTTCTACACAATATATTTGGCTCAAGTAATGGGTTATGGATTCTGTGTACATAAATCTTGTATAGTAAAACCATTGTGAAATATTGTGCTTCAAGTCATGGGATGTGTACTGATGTATGTTGGGTTTGCTGTGACAGGAATTCGACAATCATGAGCCACTCGAGAAATGGAAGCCACACTGATAACTCATTCGATGTACGAATGTGGCATGAAGAGGATGAGATTGTCCAGGCCAACAGAAAATTCCAGGACATGGAACACACGTAAGTGTCATTAAATCTTTGGAAATCACTTTTTCTTAAAAAGGGCCCCCTGAAAATAAGCTGACCGGCTGTCCCGCTATTAGGAACTCCAATGATCAGCTGTAATCAGTGGTGGAACCTGGAAGCAAATATTCAATTCTTCTGCAGCGCCACCACAGGGAAAGTGAAGTATTACATGGTGCTCATTGAAATCAATTAGTTGTCTGTATAATGTATGGACGTGCCAGGTCCTCCAGAGAGAGAGAAGCTCTTTGTAGCTGCTTTCCACTCTCGCTAATTGATGGAGGTTACAAATGAGGGACCCTATATTATGTCAGAATGCCCTAATAGAGTATTTGGAAGTGAAGGGATTATAAACAACCCCTTTAAGGCACCTGTGCCAGATTACCTGCATGAGGAATGACCTAAAGCAGTGGCGGGTTATCCTTCTCACAAGGCAGCATTGCTAACACAAGAAGAGTTATTAAGACTAGTACAAGGGTGAAGTGGTTGATGATTTCATTTTCCAAAGCGCCTATGAAAAATTAGAAATTGAATCCGATTGGTTGCCATGGGCAACTGCTCTACATTTTCCTTAACCCCTTAGTGACCAGCCTATTTTAGGCCTAAATGACCAAGCAATTTTTTTGTATTTTTTTTTTTTCGTTTTTCCACCGTCTCATTTAAAGAGCTATAACTTTTTTATTTTTCTGTCTGCCTTTTTTTTTTTTTTGTGGGATTAGTTGTATTTTTTAATGGCACTATCTTGGCGTACATATAATTTTTTTAAATAACTTTTATTAACTTTGTTGGGGGGAAATAGAAAAAAAACTCTGCCATTGTTCTATGCATTTTAAATTTACGCCATTTACCGTGCGGTGAAAACTACATCAATTTAGTTATATGTTTGTTTTTTGTGGGACGAAACATAGTTTTTATTGGTACTTTTTGGTGGTACATGGGACTTATTGATTAACTTTTATTATTACTTTTTTGGGGGGCAATGGAAAAGAATAGCAATTCCGCCATCGTTTTTTGCGGGTTTTTATTTATGGTGTTCACCTTGCGGTTTAAATTACATGTTAACCTTATTGTTTGGGTCATTACGGTCTCGGCGATACCATATATGTGCACTTTTATTTCTTTTTTACACTTCTACTAAATAAAAACGGAAAAAATGTTTTGTTTTGTTTTTTTACTGTAATCTTTATTACTAATTTTTATTTAAGAATTAGTTACTTCTTTTTTTCAGTCCCACTGGGGGACTTCACTATGCGATCTTTTGATTGCTGCTATAATGCTTTGGTATACTTAGTATACAATGTATTATTGCCTACAGTGTAAAACTGACAGGCAATCTATTAGGACGTGTCTCAGGCACGACCTAATCGGTATATAGCCTGGGCAGGCCTGGGGCCTTTGTTAGGCCCCCGGCTGCCATGACAACCCATCAGAAGCCCACGATTCCATTTACGGGCCACTGGTGGGTGACAGAGGGAGCTCCCTCTGTAAATTACTTAAATGCTGCGGTCACTATTGACTGCAGCATTTAAGGGGTTAAATGGCCACAATCACAGTAATCACATCCGAGCACCCGCTCTAGCCTGCACGGGATACCTGTGCAGGATAGGCTGGGCTGCCGGGAAAAGCCGACGGCCTATCCTAAGGCCCCTTAGTGACCGTCGTGAAAAGGCGTATTGGTTGTCACTAAGGGGTTAAACGAATTTTGATAAACTTTGCCGATAGTGTTTGTATGTGCAACTCCTTTCCATTTGCAGACACAGGTCGCCGTGGGTTTGGCTCCTGGCTCCCCTGTCAAACCACTGAATATGCTGGGGTAAGCCACAGCCAACCAAACATTTATTTTGCAGTTTCCGTGCCTCATACAGGCCGTCCCCATGACATCCATTTGCCCTGAGAGGGCATATTGACAGGCGTTGTCTTCATAAGACAACCCCTTTAACTAAATTATAAAAGTTCTGTGTTCCGCACATTTTCTTTTACAGTATGGTTACTACATTTTATAAACTATTGGCTCTTATCTCTAGTATGATCTCATGCTGTGCATGGGGCAATACATGTCAGAAACCACCCGTATTCTATTCTCCTACACGTGTCATTACAGCAGATTATAGATTTACTGTTCATTCTGCATTGTGCAAGCCTTATTAACATCAAATATCCTACAGAGCTACATGATGACTTTAAAGATGTAGTCCAGTTGTGGTTTCATACAAAAAAAATTATATATATATATATATATACATACATACATACATACATACATACATACATACATACATACATACATACGTACGTACATGTATACATACATACATACATACATATATACATACATACATACATACATACATACATACATACATACATGTATGTGTGTGTGTAATTAACCTTTGGGCATTCCATAACTTGCCTTATTTGCTTCAGTCTCCCTTATCTGGGCTACATTTCAGATCTTCATCATTGTGGTAGATTGGTGACTCCAGCTCATGTACAGTGCACAGCGGTGCCTACTGGTGTCACAAACCCACCTACTGTTTCATTTGGGATTGTATGAAAGACTTAAGGAGCTTTTACACTGGCCAATTATCAGGCAAATGAGTTTTCACAGAACGCTCATTCCCGATAATTGCCCTGTGTAAACAGCGCATAAAACAGCAGATGAACAAGCAAACGCTCGTTCATCAGCTGATCATATTGTTTTAAATGTGTAAAATATAATCGTTGTCGTCAGCGCATCTCCCTGTGTAAACAGGGCAACGATCAGCCCACAAACAAGCAAACGCTTGGGAGATGTGCTGCCGACATGATAATAATGTATGGGGACGAGCGATCGGAGTAACGATCGCTCGTCTCCATACTAGCTCCTTATTAAAGGAGCAAATGAGCGCCGATCAACCAGCTGTCTTGTTGATCGGCGCTCGTTGCACTGGCCAAACTTCATACCGTGGCTTTGTTTGTTCAGATTATCAACTGTATCCAACACTGCCCTACACTTCCCTAAAACCCAAACCTAAAGTCATCTTTTTCAGAGAGACTTGAAGGCATGTAGACCTTGCCCAAGGAGGTCATAACCAGGCAAGTTCACATATGTTGTTCTTCTCACTTCAGGCATGTACCTTTAAAAAAAATAAAATTTATATATATATAATTTGCACCAACAGGATAAAGAATCTTCATGCCAAAATCATAGAGCAAGACGCCATGATAAAAGTTCTCCATCAACGTTCTCGAAAAGATCAGGGCAAAAATGACAACTCCAGCTTACGCCCTGCACGTTCTGTACCATCTATAGCGGCTGTGACTGCTGTTACCTCTGGGTCACACTCACGGCAGACGTCTCTGGCCACCAATCAGGCAGCAGAGGAGAAGAAGGAGGAAAAGAATCGTAAAGCAAGTTTAGGTGGGAAATTTTTTTAACTGTATTCTTCCATTGTTTCTTGGGCGTTACTGAGGTTCTGAGGTGTAAGGAATCTGGTATGAAAATTGTACTGCTTGGAGAAATATATTTTTTTATCACTTTCTCGTAGCTTTGGAAGGTAGAGATAAATGATTGCCTGGGGTTTTCTTGGAGACAAGAACGGAGAACATGTTAATAGCCATAGGTCATAAGTAGGGCTGGCCACTGGTAAGGAAGAATAAGTAGGGATGTATCTATGGGAGGTAATGTCTTAAAGTGGTGTAACGGAAATTATTTCCGATTTGGTCTGACAGCCTATTTTATGAGAAGACATACATTCAAAAAATGTTTCTATCAATCTCTAAAAGCAAAATGACATTTAACTATAAACACTAATTCCCAGCTAGGTATTTGAGGTAAAAATAGAAAAACATCCAAAAACTTACTTGGAGTGCTTAAGGTCTTGTGTTCTTTCCAGGACTTCTGCAAAATAAAGATGGCAAAGACAATCATGAAACCCCTTCACCTTCCTTAGCACTTCCACCACCCTCATTCATGCTGCCACCCCCACCACCACCACCCACCATGAATGTATCACATGCCAAAACCGGGAGCAAAGACAACAGCACCCAAACAGACAAGGGCTCTGACCTCTTCTGGCCAAACAGCTCTTCCTTACCCGGTCGGGGGCGGATACATATGACTCCATCAAGTAGTCCTCTTCTACGTCACCCCAACACCCACAAGGAGAAGTCAGGTATGTCTATGGTCTCCTTTTTCATGGTGGATATTTCAAGTATGAATTCTTCTACTGAAACCTATTAGGTCCATTATTACGGTACATCTTATTCGTTTTCTTTGTCTTACAGAACATTCCCCGGTCCTCGGCAAGACTTTGGAACCTAAACTTAGAGCTAGCACTCCAAACCATAAGACGGATATTTCAGAGCCTGAAAACACAATGGAAGTGCTTATTTAAAGACTTGTTCAGACTCTTAACTGCTTCACGTGGCTTCTTAACCACATCAACTAAGACATTGCAGAGAATATTTTAGACAACTGTAAAAAAAAAAAAATCAATACATATGGCTCTTCCGGAATATTTTTACAGCTGGAAAAGGCGGATTGTGAATGATTGGACAACCTTGAGATTTTGTCGATACTTTGGAGACTCCATGACCTGAATACAGAATAACCTTTCTCTCCCATTTACCTTTTCTCTGCACGGTATTTTATACTCTTCCCTAACACCTAAAGGAATAGTTCATGTTTCAAAAGAGTGGCCATGATCCGTAAGTCTTACAATTTGTGGCTACAATGCTATACTTCCATGGGTCTTGTGGTAATAGGTCACATTATTTAGAATATGCAAATATTGTAATTTTTTTAATTCCTAACTTATATTGTATAGGCTGATATAATAATAGCAGAAAGGCAAAGTAAAGGATAAAACATGGTGCACAACCTGATTTACTAGAAGACGGCACAATAGACAAACATGTTAAATACTGGTCCTGGTGATGAGAGACATGGTGTTCCTTGTTAGTGGTATAGGGCGTGCTTACATGAATCTATTTAAAATGAGTTTTGTTGAAAACATTAAAGGGCGTTTCCATCGTTAGGCATAATTTTAGAGATAGCCTATACAATTAAAGGGGTAATCACATCTCAGACATTTATGGTATAGCCACAGACTATGGGAATCTTGCTCGGCTGTTTTTGTCAATCCCATACAAGTAAATGAATAGAGATGCGCGTACCACCTCCCCATTCATTCTACGCATGGATGCAGCAGGCTGCTGCTTTACCAGGTGGGATGTGGGTCAGAGGGCCCCCTTTCTCCCAGAGTTGGGAACTGCACTTATCTTACTTTTATGGCATATCATGTGGACATGCCATAAACATATGAGATGGGACTACCCCATTTAAACAACATAGAAAGTTAAGTAGCTTTGTAAATACATTGCATTACTTATCTTGTAGGGATCCTGAGTTACATCCTGTATTATACTTCAGAGCTGCATTCACAGTTCTGCAGGCCTGAGACCTGAAATCTACCAGAATTCTTTGCTGAACGAATGTCTGCCCAGTGCTTGCTTTGGAGATTTGGGGGCTTGCTGTCTGTTTTCCAATGACAACCAGCAGAATTGTAAATGCAGCTCTGCACTATAATACAGGATGTAACTCAGGATCAGTGGAAGATTATTAATGTATTTACGAAGTTAATCACATTTTTATGTAGATTATATCTATATAAAAACTGTAAAGTGGTGTTCAACGGTGGACATACCCATTATTGATAAAATTCAGCTTGGTCCCTTACCCTAATTTATTTGCTTTGTATATAAAAGAGAAAAAATGGGGTCCATATGGAATTTGAGCAATTAATTGGTTTGCTATGTCTGAGCCTTTTAGTCGTACGTTATGCTGGGCAGCCACAACCTTGGAGAGACACACACGAATTGGTCTCCTTGTTCTTTGTATAAAGGACATAATGTTCTGTGTACAAAGCAAATGTATTAGGAAATATACTGTTTTCATCAGATCTAAAGAAGTTGTTTCAGACTTTTGTCTAGAAACAGCGCCATTCCTGTCCATATTCTGTGTCTGGATTTACATGCATGTTACGTGTGTGTTTTATGAAACTCCGTGAGCAAAAAGAAGCAAGCCAGGAAAACACTGTAAGGCCTTAGTCACACGAACATGTGCGTTTTGCACGTTGCAGTTCCGTGTGTCATCAGTGTTTGCTGCGTGATTGCGTGATTTTCATGCATATGGCATCCTTATGACACGCGGTTTTGATGTTTAGAAAAAGAAATGAAGGAAGTGGTTTTATTTTTTCCTTCATTTCTTGATCTACTGTTGCGCGAATCATTCGCGACACACAGAAGTGCTTCCGTGTGCTGTTTGTGATTTTCACGCACCCATTGACTTCAATGAGTGCGTGATGCGCGAAAACTGCCAAGTATAGGACATGTCGTGAGTTTTACGCAGTGGACACACACTGCGTGAAAATCACGGAATGTCTGATCGGCCCTATTGACTAACATAGGTCCGAGCGACGTCTGTGATTTTCACGCGCGTATCACGAACATGAGCTACGCTCGTGTAAATAAGGCCTAAAAGGGGTTCTCTGCTTCACACAATCACTACTTGTTAGAAGGATCCCTTGACAATAAGGAGATCACAAAGTGTCCCCCTGCTGCGGCCCCCAGCGATCAGCTGTATTCTGTAAATGTTCAATTTTCCTGCAGCGCCACCACAGGGGAAATTAAGCATTACACAGTGCCCATTCAAAATAATAAATTGTCTGTGTAATACAGGACCGGACAGGTCCTTCAAAGGAGAGACGCTCTTTGTAACCATTCTCTACTCAGATGATGAGATATGGATCCTGAACAGAGGACCCCCTTCTATTAACTCAGAATTCCCTAGTAGAACAACTCCGTTAAAACAAAAAAAGTTGAGAACTTTGTAAATACATTGCATTCACAAAGTTACTACTATAGTCCAGAGCTGCGTTCACAATTCTGCAGACTTCAGCTGCTTCTTTCAGTATTCCTGGTGGCTCAGCATTCTGTGAAGTGTAGTATTTACACCAGGCGTTAAACAATCTAATGTAGGCAAAAGTAACTGTGTCCCTTTATAAGGGATCATTAGGTGTTACAGTTGTCGACTGTTCCCATTGACAACCAGCAAAATTGTGACTGCAGCTCTGGAGTATAATACAGGCTGCAACATAGGATCAGTACAAGATAAATATTGTAATGTATTTACAAAGTTACTCAACTTTTCATGAAGATTAAATTTTTATATAAAGTGCAAAAAGATTTTATTTTAGAGGCGTGCATACCCATATCATAAGAACGATGAGGCAGATAAGTATTATTTTTTGCATATATTTTAATATCCGATCATGGGGATAGGCGGTGCGGGGTCTGCCTGTACTCTGTTACGCCCCTTGCCACAAAATGAAATCTACGCCAGCTAGGAACTGGCATTGATTTCCGCTTTTAATTGACACCAGTTTCTGGTGTAAATTATAATAAATATGATGGGCCACAGGTGGCCATGCCACTTTCTCTAAGCTCCGGCTGCTTTTTAGAAAAGCGCCGAGAGTAGCGTAAACGACAGAAAAGTCCAATTTTTTTCCAGCAAATTACAACTTTTTAGTCGTATGCAACTTTTCTGCGCATTGAAAAGTTAATAGATTCCCCTCATTGTATCATTCTATCCTTGTGCCCACACATGTAGGGACACCCTATCCTTGCTAGAATATTTGGGACCTCATTTTATGACACATAACTGTGTATAGTATGTTGGAAAGAGGGAAACGCCAACAGGATTTTTGTAAACCTATTCCCAGATTCACAGGAACGTGTCCGTTTTGCTTCCGCAAAAAAACTCCGCATTTTTCCTGCATTACAGTTCCGTGTGCCATCACACTGTGTTCCGTGTGGCATCAGTTTTGAGGTCTGTGTGGGTGCACATTTTTTTTTTTCTCTGCATTTTTTTAGCAACTGGTGCGTGAATCATGGACCGCACACAATTGACGTCCGTGTGCTGTCCGTGATTTTCACGCACCCATTGACTTCAATGGGTGCGTGATCCGCAAAAATGCATCAGAATAGCACATGCAGAGAGTTTCATGCAACGGAAACACGCTGCGTAAAACATCACGCATGTCTGAATAGCCCCATTGAGTTGCATAGGTCCGCGTGCTTTTCACGCGCAGCACATGGACGTATACAACGTTTGTGATCTATACCTAATAGGCTAGGTATAAAATAAGGCTAAGGGCTCATTCAGACGACTGTAAAAGTCGCCCGTGTGCTGCGCATGGAAATCACGCACAACACACGGACCCATTGATTTCAATAAGGCTGTTCACACATGCAGGACTTTTCACGCAGCGAGAGTCCGCTGCGTGAAAATCACTACATGTCCTATATTGGTGCGTTTTCACGCACCTACGCGCCCATTGAAGTCAATGGGTGCATGAAAACCAGGCGCAGGCAACGGATGCATATCAGGGTGCTGTGTGTAATTTGCACATCAGTTCCAAAAAAAGTGCTTTGTGAGTGCATGAAAAGCACATGCCACTCGCAGAGCACAGATTCAATAACGCACGTAAATCTGTCACGCTTGTGTGAATGTAGCCTTAGGGCCTCACAGCAGGTTACTGCACCCTATGAGCAATTTCAAAAGTTGCATGGCAAACGCAAACATTTTTGTAATTGTTGCGCGTTCTCTACGGCTTTTTTTTGTAATGGTCTCATGACAGTCCAAATGTCGCCATGGAGCCCTAGCTTATGAGGCAGGAAAGTGTGTTTCACTAGGGAAAGGTTGCATCAGGGACAAACATTTTGTATAGGTACTATACTATGTATACTGGCAAGTGACAATTCCACTACAGGGGTCCTAGTTTATAAAAATTGATCGCCAGCCCCCAACCCATGGAAAACAGGGGGCACAAGAAACCAGGATTATAAATGGCACATGGTAGGTGGGTCCAGTCCAATCGCTTCAAGTTACACATCATCGAATCCCTATGTATCCTAATGGCAGGCAAAGCGAGGATCACATATAAACACTAAGGCTATGTTCACACGCAGTGGCAAAATACGTCTGAAATTACGGAGCTGTTTTCAGGCGAAAACAGCTCCTGAATTTCAGACGTTTTTGCAAGTACTCGCGTTTTTCGCGGCGTCTTTTACGGACGTTATTGGAGCTGTTTTTCAATGGAGTCAATGAAAAATGGCTCCAAAAACATCCCAAGAAGTGTCCTGCACTTCTTTGACTTGGGCGTATTTTTTACGCGCCGTCTTTTGACAGCGACACGTAAAATGACACCTCGTCTGAACAGAACATCGTAAAACCCATTGCAAGCAATGGGCAGATGTTTGCAGACGTAATGGAGCCGTCTTTTCAGGCGTAATTCGAGGGGTAAAACGCCCGAATTACGTCTGTAAAGAAGCCGTGTGAACATATCCTAACTGGATAGCGGGGTCCGAGCTTTAGAAACATTTTATTTTTCTATTGGAATCGCATTTTGCTGTCTTGAAACATTGCTGTAAAGATCAGAAAACAGGTATATGTAAAAAGTGTAATGGCTGCCAGTTGCTAAGCAACAGTAACGACTCAAAGTCACATGACAGATTGGTGGGAAAAGATCAAACCAAAACCATGAACGACAACAAAACTTTATCGTACAAGACTAACGTTCAATAACAAACAAAACCGTTGCCGTCATGCGGGGCAGCTGTTTCCCAGACTTGAATATGTGTGAATAGATTTGTATACATGTGTGTATATCCGGTCCAGGACGCTGCTTTACGTTTTTTATTGCTTGATGTATAAGATGATTAAAACCGTCTTGAACTTTAGGTGCAGAATATCCTTGTGGACAATTTACATTTGTATTAATCATTCTGACGGCAATATGAGTTTTATAATATTTTAGATATGTCCAGTACTAAGGGTGTTGTTTCTAATCCCTAAGGCATTGCTAGTATGTAAACGCCAGTAGAAATACAAAGCCCATCATCCCATGATGAATACTCTCATTCTGAACTGGAAAGCAGACTCGTGTGAAATGGAATACGTAGTCCTAGTCAAGTGTGAGGAGTAAGGGTATGTTCACACGCAGTGTATTCAGACGTAATTCGGGCGTTTTACGCCTCGAATTACGCCTGAAAAAACTGCTCCATTACGCCTACAAACATCTGCCCACGGTGTTCTGTTCCCACGAGGTGTCATTTTACGTGTCGCTGTCAAAATACGGCGCGTAAAAAGACACTCCATTGAAAAACAGCTCCAATAACGTCCGTAAAATACGCAGCGAAAAAGGCGATTTGCTACAAAAACGTCTGAAAATCAGGAGCTGTTTTCGCCTGAAAACAGCTCCGTATTTTCAGACGTTTTTGGTCACTGCGTGTGAACATACCGTAACACGTAGCAGATTTGTTGCGGCGTATCTGCTACGTTTCCGCAGCAAAATCCACACGAGTTACGTTCGGATTTGGCTGCGGATTTCACCTCTTCTACATTTAAAGCGGCGACATCCAGAACAGAATGAGCATCCACTTGCCTGCAACAGTCCTACGCTACGGATTCTCTGTAACAAATCTGCTACGTGTGCAGGAATAGGTTTTTTGCTTGCAAACAGACTGTTTAACTTTGTTGGAACTCATCAGAGCGGGATAGGACCTTTTGGCTCCGCTTATCAGGCATTGATTGTAAAGACTGACGTATAATTGACATTTCATAGATGTCATTGTTTAGGATATACTTTCCTTTTTGTTTTTTGGCGGGTCTTTCTCAAAGATTACGTTTGCCCCCAGCCCAGGAAAAGTAAATAATGGTCCTAAATTTTTGAAAAAGGTATATTGGGGAAGATAAGGTTATATTGCTGACTGTTTCCATGTATGAATACCGTTTGGGTGGGATTGCTTTTTAAAATTAGGAAATATTAAAGGGGTTTTCCAGTTTCAGTAAATAAAATGTATTTATTGTATAATGAAAAGTTGATGCAATTTTCTAATATACTTTATCAATTCATCGTCATTTTTAAACTATCTGCATCCTGTCAATGAATGGGAACCTTCATTGTTCAAGGATGAAAATCGGTCCTGATCATGTGATGCTTACACAAGTGCATGGCTCATCACATGACCAGGACTAAATTTCATCCTCAAACAATGAAGGTTCCCATTAAATGACTGCAAGCAGAGATCTTGAAAACAGAAAATTGGTACAGAAAGTATATTAGGAAATAGAACCAGAATTTTTTTTGTTAATATACAATAGTGAGCTTATTTGAAAAATGCTTGGCCTATAGAATACATTAGCCAAATTGATTTTGATTTTCTAAAAATTAACTACAAACAGATCAATTCACTTAATGTATCCCAGTGCCAGGAATACTAATCAATTCCTGAATTGGCAAAACTTTAAACCGGCTAATAAATTCCCTCATCCTAATTGTTCTCTACAAAGACTCTTCATGGACCCTGCAAGCATTCAGCGCTGCTTACATGTGTGGGGGGGAGGGTCAGATTTTCTGCGGTCATCCTATGATGTCTAACATATGGCTGAAATCTATACGAGATATATGCAATTCTTCTACTGCAAAGTGTTGGTGCGAATTCTCTTACTTGTGATATGCAATCATTTTCTGCTGCCTGTAGATGTGGGGTGATCTCTGTGCTATGGTGAGCAGTGCCCGCTTCTTTACTCCGCTTCAGTGGCTTGGAGCTTCCATTTACTATTGTGCACATTCTCTTCCCCTTGTCCTCCCCGAACCTCTTTGGAATATATTTTTATAATGAAAGATTTTTTTGTAAAAAAAAATTAAATAAATTCTTATTTAAACAAATATTCATGTTTATGGTGTATTTCTTGTATCACCTGATTATTAAACCACATAATGTTTAAAGGCATTGCATTTGTGAACACAATAACTTTTAACTAAAATAATTAAATATACCTATGCATATATTATGTATGGGAACTACTCCGAGCCTTATGCAAATTTGTCAGATTTATTTTTCGTTTCCCAGTATGTGCACTGCTCTGTGTCCATACTGTGGATAAAGTAGCTCTCTCTGCCTCTCTCCCAGCAGGAAGTCCTGGCAATATCTTAAATAACAATGAATAGCTGCCAACTAGCTGTGTGTAAACAAAGTCTTGTTTGTCAATGTGTCTGGAACTTAATGCCCTATTACACCATCCGATTTTTGCCGGTGCATCAAGCGCCAGTCAACAAGACAGGTCGTTGATCGGCACTCATTTGCTCTGTCACATGGAGCTATGTATGGGGACGAGCGGTCGTTACTCAGATCGCTCGTCCCCATACATTATTATCATGTCAGCAGCGAGTCTCCCTGTCTACACAGGGAGATGTTTTGCCAACAACAAAAATATTTAACTTTTTATAAAACATTACTATCAGCCGATGAACCAGTGTTTGCTCGTTCATCTGCTGATCGCTGCCCTGTTTGCACAGGACAATTATCGGGAACGAGCGTTCTATGAACGCTTGTCTGCCCGATAATTGCCCAATGTAAAACTCCCTTTAGGAAACTTGGTGCTAGTCATAACCTACCATACTGAACAAATCTGGGTGGCTCAGTGGATTGCACTGTTGCCCTGAGGTCCTGGGTTTGAATCTGACCAAGGGGAACATCATGGAATTTGCATGGGTTTCCACCGGGTTCTGCGGTTTCCTACTACACTAAAAAAACATACTGATAGGTTTATTGGCTTGCTATAAAATTGTCCCTAGTGTCTGAGATAGGGAAGTTAAATTGAGACCAATTGGGGACAAGGACTGATGTGAGTGTTGACAATCTCTGTACAGTACTGCGGAATATGTTGGTGCTATATAAGGAATGGGTATATTTCAATAGTCGGCAGATACTTGTGTGCTGGGAAGGGAAGGTTTTGATAGGGAAAGGAGCTTTCAATTTATCAAAAACTATATTTACAGTACTCAAAAAGTGAATATTTCTACCAAAGTATATAAATCGATAAATATATAGATATGTAGAGATGAGCAAACCGATTCGGCACTAATCAAATTTCCCCAAAGTTTCAGATTCAGCTAAATCTGAAAACATTTGGGGTCAGCAGCGCACAAAAAAATTTGAGCGCCAGATGCATTTTACAGATTATGAAAAAAAAGGGGAGAAGAGGAGATTAAAAAAAAATAATACTATACTCACCACCTCTCTCCGTCTTTCATAGGGGCGTGTCCCTGCCGGCCTTCTGAAATTACATAGTTTTGTCCCATGTGATCGCTGCAGCCAATCACAGGCTTTGCTACGGAAGACCAGGGGAGATGAGTATGGTATTTTTTTTATTTTAGTGGTGAAGTCACAAGTGCCTCGGTTGTCCTGATTGACTCTCTGATGTCTTCCAGGACTGTATACAACTTGGATACAGCCCTATAAGACATCGGAGAGTCAGACAGGGCAATCGGGGCACTTGCAATTTGCAGCAAACGTATTCGGACCAAATTAAACTTTGGAAAGTTTGCTCATCTTTATACATATACAGTGAAGGAAATAAGTATTTGATCCCCAGCTGATTTTGTAAGTTTGCCCACTGTCAAAGACATGAACAGTCTAGAATTTTTAGGCTAGGTTAATTTTACCAGTGAGAGATAGATTATATTTTAAAAAAAACAGAAAATCAAAATGATATATATTTATTTGCATTGTGCACAGAGAAATAAGTATTTGATCCCCTACCAACCATTAAGAGTTCAGCCTCCTCCAGACCAGTTACACGCTCCAAATCAACTTGGTGCCTGCATTAAAGACAGCTGTCTTACATGGTCACCTGTATAAAAGACTCCTGTCCACAGACTCAATTAATCAGTCTGACTCTAACCTCTACAACATGGGCAAGACCAAAGAGCTTTCTAAGGATGTCAGGGACAAGATCATAGACCTGCACAAGGCTGGAATGGGCTACAAAACCATAAGTAAGATGCTGGGTGAGAAGGAGACAACTGTTGGTGCAATAGTAAGAAAATGGAAGACATACAAAATGACTGTCAATCGATATCGAGCTGGGGCTCCATGCAAAATCTCACCTCGTGGGGTATCGTTGATCCTGAGGAAGGTGAGAGCTCAGCCGAAAACTACACGGAGGGAACTTGTTAATGATCTCAAGGCAGCTGGGACCACAGTCACCAAGAAAACCATTGGTAACACAATTCCGTAATGGATTAAAATCCTGCAGTGCCCGCAAGGTCCCCCTGCTCAAGAAGGCACATGTACAGGCCCGTCTGAAGTTTGCAAATGAACATCTGGATGATTCTGAGAGTGATTGGGAGAAGGTGCTGTGGTCAGATGAGACTAAAATTGAGCTCTTTGGCATTAACTCTACTCGCCGTGTTTGGAGGAAGAGAAATGCTGCCTATGACCCAAAGAACACCGTCCCCACTGTCAAGCATGGAGGTGGAAACATTATGTTTTGGGGGTGTTTCTCTGCTAAGGGCACAGGACTACTTCACCGCATCAATGGGAGAATGGATGGAGCCATGTACCGTCAAATCCTGAGTGACAACCTCCTTCCCTCCACCAGGACATTAAAAATGGCTCGTGGCTGGGTCTTCCAGCACGACAATGACCCGAAACATACAGCCAAGGCAACAAAGGACTGGCTCAAAAAGAAGCACATTAAGGTCATGGAGTGGCCTAGCCAGTCTCCAGACCTTAATCCCATCGAAAACTTATGGAGGGAGCTGAAGATCCGAGTTGCCAAGCGACAGCCTCGAAATCTTAATGATTTACAGATGATCTGCAAAGAGTAGTGGGCCAAAATTCCATCTAACATGTGTGCAAACCTCATCATCAACTATAAAAAACGTCTGACTGCTGTGCTTGCCAACAAGGGTTTGGCCACCAAGTATTAAGTCTTGTTTGCCAAAGGGATCAAATACTTATTTCTCTGTGCACAACGCAAATAAATATATGTAATTTTGACAATGTAATTTTCTTTTTTTTTTTTAATATATATAATCTATCTCTCACTGGTAAAATTAACCTAGCCTAAAAATTCTAGACTGTTCATGTCTTTGACAGTGGGCAAACTTACAAAATCAGCAAGGGATCAAATACTTATTTCCTTCACTGTATTAGTAAATCAGAAGTTGTTGTTTTTTTATTTACAGAAATTGCCATTCTTCTGTTTAGTTGCGGCAGCAATTTTTGCAGGAAGTGCAGCCATATAGGTTGTCACCTCTGAATTATCTTCTTTGAAACTGATAATAAGTTGTCACTTTGTCAACATGTTCAATAAATAACAAAGTGACAGTTTTACCATCAGTTTCCGAAGATAATTGCTAAGTGACTATCTAGATAACTGCACTTCCTGCTGTCACTTTTACAGAAAAGAATGGCCGTATACGAGCCGCAAGGCATAGGGGGAGGCCCCATGACGAGGGGAAGAGGAAAGGGAGGAGCCGAGGGACACGAGGCTGGATTAGACGGCGCTCTGGTTTGAGCAGCAGTCTAACCGGAAGCAGCAAGCGGAGCAGTTGTCCCGCCCACCTCCCTTTATTCTTGGGGTTTGTTTTTTCATTTGGGTTTATGTTTTGTTTAAGGGGGGATGGTTTTTCAATGTTTCTTTTAATTTTATTTTACACTTATTTCTAGTGCTTTGTCACGGCAGCTTGGCGGGTCCTTGGAGTTGGTTAAATTTGGTGGGGGAGGGATTTATAGTATGGATGGTCCCTCCCAAATTATGTTATGGGGGATCTGGTTTATTTGGGCTCCTGCTGGGTGGGGTCCCAAGGAGTAAATACATGTGATGTTTTAGCCATCTGCGGTTGGTCACGGTGCCCCTGAGCCTGTGTTGTGGACAACTGGGGTAAAATTTGAGTTTTATGGGCAGAGTGGCGCCAGATCCTCCTTTCTGAGCTTCAAGGACCTACTTTCCCAATTCTCCTGTAGGAGTGAATGGTTTTCACGTGAATGAGATGAGAATGGGGTTTGCGTGAAAAGGTTAAAAAATGTGTTGTTATTTATATTCTGCATATTTAATCGGCATGTTATTTATTGAATTGTTGTTTGTTAATAAATTGGCTGCTGTGGCCAATTCATTCCAAGCAAAGGTCTCTGTGTTTTATTGGGCTAATTAGTGTTAATGGTATGTCGGAGACATAAGGAGGGAGGGGGGAGTGAATTGGTACAGTAGCAAGATATAATGTAAGGCAGGACCGAACTCTGTTATCCCTTGTCATGGCCTCTGCAACAAAACAAAACAATGTCAATAAGTTAATATTTAAAAGATAATCAGTCATTTGATTAACTTATATTTGGTTATTTTTAAGTTGGAATCCTCTTTAAGGCCCTGTTCACACAGAGTTTTTTGACGCGGAAACCACGTTGGAATCAGCGCCAAAAAATGTCCGAAATCACCCCCCATTGATTTCAATGAGAAGCAGAGACATTTTTTTTCTAAGGCGGCTTTTGGCCGCTCGTGGGGGGGAAAAAGCGGCAAGTCCTTTCTTGCAGCAGTTTCTACCTCTGACCTCCCGTTGAATCAATGGGAGGCAGAAATAATCATCAGTGAATAGACATCGCTTCCAGCCAGGACGCGATGTCTATTCACAATCCCGACACTTCGGTAACGTTTGTGTGGGACTTACAGCGCTACAGCGTGATCTCGCGAGATCACGCTTGCTGTCATTAAGTCCCACACAAACATTACCGAAGTGTCGGGATTGTAAATAGACATCGCGTCCTGGCTGGAGGTGATGTCTATTCACTCTCAAGACACTTCAGTAACGTTAATGTGTGAGTAAGTGACAGTAAGCGTGATCTCGCGAGATCACTATGTGCTGAGTACATGAATGGAGAGAAGTGTATGACGCTGATTGGTCAAAAGTAAAAACACGCCCAGTTGGGTATTAAGAAAGTCATTAGCATAAATCTAAAATAGGCCATAACTTGGTTAAAATGTATAGTTTTTCTAAATAAAAACCACTGCTGTTGTCTACATTACAGCGCCGATCACATTATGTAGAAGATAGGGCACTAATGTGGTGACAGAGCCTCTTTAAGAGATGATGGTGCATGAACGTGTATAAGGTAGCGATAGGACATCTGAGGAGATGCCCGTGGTTTACTAACTATGAATGAGGCTTGGCTGACCTGAATGCCTGTGGTGTCAGGGAAGGCATGGGGATTAAGACATCTGTCAGTGTGAAAGATAAAGGGAAGTGTACACTAGAACACATTTGAGGTATAGGATTTCCGAGTGGCGGCCAGCTGGCACAGATGCACCTGGGATACCTAAGGCCGGGTTCTTCCGCAGCGTAAATGCTGTGGAATTTCCGCAACGGAATTCTGTGCAGAAATTCCGCAGAAGTTACAGTAGCAGCAAAGTAAACGTTGATAAATTGACCTGCGGTGCAGAATTTAAATCTGCAGCATGTCAATTTATGCTGCATTTTCGTTGATTTTCTGTTGCGGGTTTCCCCCATTGAATTTAATAGGGATGCAAAACCCGAAACAGAAAGCCAAGTGTTGCGACTTTTGCAGAGGAGTCGCAGCGAATTTGCCGCAAGCATTGTAACTCAGGAAAAAAATATCATACTTACCCAGAAGTATCTCCTTCTTGGGTAATTGTTCTTAGGCCACTTTGTGGTTGTCATTTCCATACAGGCAGAAGCTGAAGAGAATGGAGGTCTCGAAGCCTGGTCAGAAGACCATCCAAGGTTAGAAGCACGTTCGGACTGGCCCACCAGATTACCAGAGGCTCTGAGACAATAATGAGCCCGAAAAATCTGAAGACAGCCCCATTTGGAGGTGACTTTGGAGCCAATCATTTGCCACTAGGGTCTATTTTTTATGGGATGATTCACAAATAACCTATTAGACATTATCGATGATATGTCATGTGTGTGCAATGACAACAACAAGGATTACAATGTAATTATAGAGGACGTGCGCAGGTTCGTGGGTGGCCGTTAGGATCATCCCCTCTGGTGTGTCTGAGGAACCCCAGTCCGATGCTGGTTAGGAGTCTGAATTTAGTGTCTTTCCACAAGGTCCCAAATTTTAAGAAAAGACGTATGATAGTGGGCACATAAAAAAAAAAAAATGTCCCTAATGCAAATCATTCCCTAAAGAGAATGTTAATGTAACGAACACTTAAGTCCACCCATTGCCACTCATTGGCATATGTAATGCCCTGTGTTGTGGCTTCGGCTCATGGGCTGTTTGGTTGGAGCAATTGGCACCCACTGTGAGTCTTTGAAGACGGCTGAGCTCATATCCGAATGACAGGTCCACTTTAAACTCAGAACACTGCAAATGTGGGCAGCGCTAATGTTTTGTTGGCAGAGGATTAGGAGTATTAAAGTAGGCACCGACAGGTATCATTATAACTAATCACAAAAGGTTCATTCATCAGGAGGGATTACCGAGACCGTGTGTAACCTGTGTGAAAAATGTTTCACTGAAGTCACAAACTGATTTTTTTTTTTAAAGTAACTCCAGAATAAAGAAAAAAAACCCCGGTGGGAAATATACGATGGGGCAGGTTTACCAAACTGTCTAAGAATTTCACAGCATAAACTTAGACCAAGTAGTTTAAGGCCTTGTTCCCACCGTGTAGATTTTCTGCAGATATTGCTGATGGTTGGCTTAGTTCTTGTTTAGCGTACTTTGGTGCGTGACACCCCTCCTTCCCGCTATGCCACACCGCTTTTTCTAGACATTTTTCAAAAGAGCCTAGTGAGGTGCAACATCTATTCTTAAAGTGTAGCTAAACGTTTGACAAACTTATGACATGTCATACTGACATGTCAGAAGTTTTGATTGGTGGGGGTCCAAGCACTGAGACCCCCATCGATCGCATTAAACTAAGTTGCAGAAGCTCTCGTGTGAGCGCTCAACCACTTTGTTTCTGTTTGGCTTTTTCCGGAAAACTGATGTATCGGAGTACGGGCTCATAAACTTTCTAGTGAATCCGTACTCCGATACATTTATTCATCCAGCATATGCTGATTTCTGTTAAAGAGGTCCTCCACCTGAATGTGTTTTTGTTTCTAAAAATCTGGTTGATATGGCAGTCAGAAATACAATAAAGTGTGGTTTGAGTCCTCCCAAGCCTCCATGCCACTTGTCTGTCCCCCACCAAGTTCAGTGGCAGTTTTGCCGTAAACTGAAGACCTGAATAATCTGGGAGAGTCTGGTTGCTGTGGACATACTGCTTTATAATCTCATTGGCAATTTTGTGGTTGTTAAGTGGTAAAAGTCATACACAGAAATCATAGGGGCCCCATTGCAAAAATCTGAAAGGGCCCCTCTGCCAAATGTACTATTTTTTTCTTATTAAAGTGGTATCCCAGTATTAAATGTTATTGCAATAGAATTTAGCAATAAAAATTAATTTGTTTTGTAATTTACCTTATGATACAAAAATGTTATGAGATATTCGCTTTACTACTTTATAATGGGGCTCCCTGGTGTTTAATCTGTATAGCAATGTTCATGTCCTCCTACTGAGCTGAATTGTGAGGCAGGATGCACATGCTCAGTTCTACTCTCCAACTTCCACCATCCAGTAGAGAAGAAGTTTTTATTCAGAAACATGGCTTGCAGTGTGGATGGAGACTCACACAATAAGAAACACACAGGAGAGCCAGCAGTTAAGATGAAGAGTGAGCCTGCATACAGGACTGCTTACATACAGCATTCAGCTCTCCCCTCTGCTGCTCATCCTTTCACTGTGCGTAAGCTGCAGGCTCTCCTACTTCTTCAGTTATATAGGGCTGGGCTCTCCCCTCTTCTGCTCATCCCCTGACTGTGTTTAAGCTGCAGGCTCTCCCACTACTTCAGTTATATAGGGCTGGGCTCTCCCTCTTCTTCAGTTATATAGGGCTGGGCTCTCCCTCTTCTTCAGTTATATAGGGCTGGGCTCTCCCTCTTCTTCAGTTATATAAGGATGGGCTCTCCCTCTTCTTCAGTTATATAGGGCTGGGCTCTCCCTCTTCTTCAGTTATATAGGGCTGGACTCTCATTCTTCTTGAGTAACATAGGGCTGGACTCTCACTCTTCTTCAGTTATATAGGGCTGGACTCTCACTCTTCTTCAGTTATATAGGGCTGGGCTCTCCTCCTCCAGTTATATAGGGCTTGGCTCTCCCTTCAAATACATGTAATGGGGCATTTGTAAAGCTTCTGCTAGGGAGGAGACAGAGGCAGTGAATCAGAACAATCTGCCCATACAAGCTACGACAGGGTTGGGGAGGAGCTGTAGCAGAAAGGAAACTCCCCCTGAGCGGCCGGCCTGAAGAAAATCTAGGAGAGCAATTGGAACAATAAATGGGGAGATCTCTGGATCCATGTAGAGATTGTCATGTACTATATTATATATCAATACCTACACTACCATTCAAAAGTTTAGGGTCACTTAGAAATTTCCTTATTTTTGCAAGAAAAGCACCGTTTTTTTCAATGAAGATAACATTCAATTAATCAGAAATACACTCTATACATTGTTAATGTGCTAAATGACTATTCTAGCTGCAAACGTCTGGTTTTTAATGCAATATCTACATAGCTGTATAGAGGCCCATTTCCAGCAACCATCACTCCAGTTTTCTAATGGTACATTGTGTTTGCTAACTGTGTTAGAAGGCTAATGGATGATTAGAAAGCACTTGAAACCCCTAGTGCAATTATGTTAGCACCGCTGTAAACAGTTTTGCTGTTTAGAGGAGCTATAAAACTGACCTTCCTTTGAGCTAGTTGAGAATCAGGAGCATTACATTTGTGGGTTTGATTAAACTCTCAAAATGGCTAGAAAAAGAGAGCTTTCATGTGAAACTCGACAGTCTATTCTTGTTCTTAGAAATGAAGGCTATTCCATGCGAGAAATTGCCAAGAAACTGAAGATTTCCTACAACGGTGTGTACTACTCCCTTCAGAGGACAGCACAAACAGGCTCTAACCAGAGTAGAAAGAGAAGTGGGAGGCCCCGCTGCACAACTGAGCAACAAGACAAGTACATTAGAGTCTCTAGTTTGAGAAATAGACGCCTTACAGGTCCTCAACTGGCAGCTTCATTAAATAGTACCCGCAAAACGCCAGTGTCAACGTCTACAGTGAAGAGGCGACTCCGGGATGCTGGCCTTCAGGGCAGAGTGGCAAAGAAAAAGCCATATCTGAGACTGCCTAATAAAAGGAAAAGATTAATATGGGCAAAAGCACACAGACATTGGACAGAGGAAGATTGGAAAAAAGTGTTATGGACAGACGAATCGAAGTTTGAGGTGTTTGGATCACACAGAAGAACATTTGTGAGACGCAGCACAACTGAAAAGATGCTGGAAGAGTGCCTGACGCCATCTGTCAAGCATGGTGGAGGTAATGTGATGGTCTGGGGTTGCTTTGGTGCTGGTAAAGTGGGAGATTTGTACAAGGTAAAAGGGATTTTGAATAAGGAAGGCTATCACTCCATTTTGCAACGCCATGCCATACCCTGTGGACAGCGCTTGATTGGAGCCAATTTCATCCTACAACAGGACAATGACCCAAAGCACACCTGCAAATTATGCAAGAACTATTTAGGGAAGAAGCAGGCAGCTGGTATTCTATCTGTAATGGAGTGGCCAGCGCAGTCACCAGATCTCAACCCCATAGAGCTGTTGTGGGAGCAGCTTGACCGTATGGTACGCAAGAAGTGCCCATCAAGCCAATCCAACTTGTGGGAGGGGCTTCTGGAAGCATGGGGTGAAATTTCTCCCGATTACCTCAGCAAATTAACAGCTAGAATGCCAAAGGTCTGCAATACTGTAATTGCTGCAAATGGAGCATTCCAAGACCAAAGCAAAGTTTGAAGGAGAAAATTATTATTTGAAATAAAAATCATTATTTCTAACCTTGTCAATGTCTTGACTATATTTTCTAGTCATTTTGCAACTCATTTGATAAATATAAGTGTGAGTTTTCATGGAAAACACAAAATTGTCTGGGTGACCCCAAACTTTTGAACGGTAGTGTATACAAAACCAGGCCAAAAAAATACATATAATGATCTGCGTATATCAGCATAGACACAATCCCTATAGTATATACATAGACACTACCATATTGAGACTGAAATAACACAATAGCACACCATAGGTACCATACAAAAGAATTTTATTATATTTTAATCAAATATTTAAGAGCAATGGTTCTGT
This sequence comes from Rhinoderma darwinii, assembly GCF_050947455.1. Taxonomy (NCBI): domain Eukaryota; kingdom Metazoa; phylum Chordata; class Amphibia; order Anura; family Rhinodermatidae; genus Rhinoderma; species Rhinoderma darwinii. The sequence continues at coordinate 27,187,842 of NC_134688.1, forward strand.
GGTGGTGGTCTGGTGTGATTTGGGACTTTTGACCCCTAAAAACTTCTAAAATCACTATATAATGGAAGGTGAATGACTGAGAAATCCAGGTTTAAATATCCCTGTCACCACTATAGCAAGTGCCATGGAGGCGGCCCATTCATGTAAAGTGTTTCCGGGCTCTCTGCACGGACATAAAATATGGGAGAACGGTCCGTAAAAAGCAAAAAATAGGACATGTCCTATCTTTTCGAAGCCTTTCTACGGCACGGGCACCGCCCTGTAAATATACGGGAAGGTGTCCGTGGGCAATAGAAGTGAATGGTTCCGTAATTACGGACCATAATTACAGACAAATTCTACAGTCGTGTGCATGGAGCCTAATTGGCTAAGTGGAATGCTGATTTTCCTTAAAGAGGACCTGTCATTTCTCCTGACATTTCTGTCTTAGTAAATACTTGTACACCCCATAATATAACAATTTTGTAGAATCTTTTAGAACTGTGTTGTGCCGTTCTTCTGTTACTCCTCCTAGAAATTTATGAATAAATTGACAACTGGGTGTACTGTTACCAGTTGGGTTTGTGACCCTACACAGACTTACACTGTCCAATCAGTGCTCACAGTCTCAGAAAAAGAAAGGCGAGTTTGGGAGACATTTAGGCAATGCTCCCTGCTAAAAATTTCCAATACCTCTATACCAAAAGGAGGAAAACAGTCTCTACATTACATACTGAAATCCAACATCCATCTAATGTTTCTTTCGCTTGTCAGCAGGTTCGACAGTGTGTCTGCTTAGCCAGTCTGTACATCATGTTCTGTTTCTGTCTTTTAGGTCTCATCAGCACAGTGTCGGCTTCTATTTTTCATAAACCAGGAATCCTAGCATCATTCTACAGACCACTATATGTTCCTGGGACCAATTATAGACCAAGACTGCAAATATAGACATTCATATATTACATAGATATCCAGATTTGTATCCTAAGGAAAAACGAACAACACGTTTGACTTAAAGAGGCTCTGTCACCAGATTTTGCAACCCCTATCTGCTATTGCAGCAGATCGGCGCTGCAATGTAGATTACAGTAACGTTTTTATTTTTAAAAAACGAGCATTTTTGGCCAAGTTATGACCATTTTCGTATTTATGCAAATGAGGCTTGCAAAAGTACAACTGGGCGTGTTGAAAAGTAAAAGTACAACTGGGCGTGTATTATGTGCGTTCATCGGTGCGTGTTTACTACTTTTACTAGCTGGGCGTTGTGTATAGAAGTTTAATCCACTTCTCTTCACAACGCCCAGCTTCTGGCAGTGCAGACACAGCCGTGTTCTCCAGAGATCACACTGTGACGTCACTCACAGGTCCTGCATCGTGTCAGCACCAGAGGCTACAGATGATTCTGCAGCAGCATCGGCGTTTGCAGGTAAGTCGATGTAGCTACTTACCTGCAAATGCTGATGCTGCTGCAGAATCAACTGTAGCCTCTGGTGCCGACACGATGCAGGACCTGTGAGTGACGTCACAGTGCTGCACTGCCAGAAGCTGGGCGTTCTGAAGAGAAGTGGATGATACTTCTCTTCAGAAAGCCCAGCTAGTAAAAGTAGTAAACACGCCCCGATGTACGCACATAATACACGCCCAGTTGTACTTTTACTTTTCAACACGCCCAGTTGTACTTTTGCAAGCCTCATTTGCATAAATACGAAAATGGTCATAACTTGGCCAAAAATGCTCGTTTTTTAAGAATAAAAACGTTACTGTAATCTACATTGCAGCGCCTATCTGCTGCAATAGCAGATAGGGGCTGCAAAATCTGGTGACAGAGCCTCTTTAAGGCCACCCTCCATCTAAACTGTACATATGCACATCCACTTTTGTGTCCTAAACTTTGTTACTATCATTGACCTTATTGATGATATTAACTTTAATGAAGGTGTAGAATATTTAACAGAGCTCTCAGATCTCGTGGGTACTGCCACTGTACCCGCGAGACCAGAGGCAGGAGCACGGCTGTTTTGCACAACCAAACTCCTGCCGCAACTGCTGGAATTGGAAAGAACTCAAATTCCTCTGTCACCACGTGGGCACACCTGCAATGCAATCGCCAGGCGCTGATGGGTTACCATGGCGCCAAGATGCACTATGGGAAGAAGACAAGCTGGCGGAGGCAGTGTGATGCTCTGGGCAATGTTCTGCTGGAATACCTTGGGTCCTGGCATTCATGTAGATGTTACTTTGACAAGTACCACCTACTTAAACATGGCTGCAGACAAAGTACAACCCTTCATGGCAGCGGTATTTCCTGATAGCAGTGGTCTCATTCAGCAGGACAATGCACCAGACACAATGCAAAAATGGTTCAGGAATGGTTTGAGGAACATGACAAAGAGTTTAAAGTGTTGACTTGGCCTCCAAATTCCCCAGATCGCAACCCGAACGAGCATCTGTAGAATGTGCTGGAAAAACAAGTCCGATCCATGGAGGTCCCACCTCACAACTTAAAGCGTTCCTAACTTTTCAGGAGATTTTAATAATAAGCTGTCATATGTACATGAGGAATAGCACCATTTCCGGCCATTATATAACATGTATTTTGCATTATATAGCAGCTTTCCCCTCTGCAGGCTCCATCTCTAATTCTCAGTTATCTCTGAGAAAGTGGGCGCAGCCTAACTGCTATCATGTCTTCTATACCCTGCCCTCATAGAAGAGAATCCTGCTCTCATATCTCTACCTCTGCAGTCTAACAGGAAATTTCCCAGCACTTCATGCTTCCCTCTGCTGACCAGCTTTATGGAGATGATGATTTCATTTTCCAGCAGGACTGGCACCTGCCCGCACTGCCAAAACTACCAATACCTGGTGTAATAACCACAGTATCACTGCGCATGATTGGCCAGCAAACTCGCCCGACCTAAACCCCATAGATTCTCTATGGGGTATTGTCAAGAGGAAGATGAGACATCAGACCCAACAATGCAGACGAGCTGAAGGCCGCTATCAAAGCAACCTGGGCTTCCATAACACCTCAGCAGTGCCACAGGCTGATCGCCTCCATGCCACGCCGCATTGATAACACCTCAGCAGTGCCACAGGCTGATCGTCTCCATGCCACGCCGCATTGATAACAGCTCAGCAGTGCCACAGGCTGATCGCCTCCATGCCACGCCGCATTGATAACAACTCAGCAGTGCCACAGGCTGATCGCCTCCATGCCACGCCGTATTGATAACACCTCAGCAGTGCCACAGGCTGATCGCCTCCATGCCACGCTGTATTGATAACACCTCAGCAGTGCCACAGGCTGATCGCCCCCATGCCACGCCGCATTGATGCAGTAATTCATGCAGAGTCGGAGCCCAACCAAGTATTGAGGGCATATACTGTACATACATTTGAGTAGGCCAACATTTCGGTAATAAAAATTATTTTTGATATTGGCCTTATTTAATATTCTAATTTTCTGAGACACAAAATTTTTGATTTTCAATAACTGTTACCATAATCATCAACATTAAAAGAAAAAATGGTGGAAATAGATCACTCTGTGTGTAATGAATCTATAGAATATATGAGTTTCTCTTTTTTAATTGAATTACTGAAATAAATAAACTTTTTGATGATATTCTAATTCATTGAGGACTAGTATATATATATATATATATATATATATATATATATATATATATATATATATATATATATATATAGAAGCTGAAGTAGAATGGAGGAGCTTATACAGCAGTAATGAGCAGTGTAGCTGAGAGTCCAGCACTGGAGTGTCATAGAAATCTTACCAGCAGCATGTGTCTTTCTCACTTTGCTCCTGCTTCATACCCTGTCTCACCTCTCCCCCTCCATAGACTTGTATTGACAGTCTGTCTGTGTGAGTCTCTCTCTGCTACCTCCTCCTGCTATCCCCTCCCCTATATATTAAGAGGCGTGCACTCAATAGATTACGGCTGACTGCTGGAGTACCGGCGGCAGGAAACCTCATCACGAGACTCTTCTAATAAAAACTTCCATATTATATATAGACATATACACACTCTGATATTAATGGTTATGAAATACTTATCTTGTACAGCTCCTGTGCTACAGTCTGTATTATACCCCAGAGCTGCATTCACAATTCTTCAGGCCTCAAAGTTTATATCTCCCAGCATTACCTGCTGGTTTAATGTCGGTACAGAGCTTGTTCTGGTCATTTTAATTCTGACAAGTGTTGTCTTTACACTATGAACTGTACAGTAATCTGACGTGGGAAAAAATAACTGTCTTTCCCAATTATAGGAGCTCAGTTAAGCTAGGGGAGTGTCCGACAACAAGTTTGCTGACAGATTCCAATAAAAACCAGCAGAATAGTGAATGCAGCTCTGTCTGGCTCGATGCTCGAACACTAATTTATTTATGTGTTGTGAAACGTTAAAACTCCTCCACATGAAAGAATTGTTTTTATTTTATTAACTTTATTTTTAAACCTAGTATTGGGCTATAGCATTTAACTATAGCTTAGATGCAATGTCTATATAATACTTTATGTCCTTGACACTAGTTTATATACATATCACATATTACGTAGATATTATAATAATATGTTTTTGTGCTAAAGAGGCTCTGTCACCAGATTTTGCAACCCCTATCTGCTATTGCAGCAGATCGGCGCTGCAATGTAGATTACAGTAACGTTTTTATTTTAAAAAAACGAGCATTTTTGGCCAAGTTATGACCATTTTTGTAGTTATGCAAATGAGGCTTGCAAAAGTCCAAGTGGGTGTGTTTAAAAGTAAAAGTCCAAGTGGGCGTGTATTATGTGCGTACATCGGGGCGTTTTTAATACTTTCACTAGCTGGGCGCTCTGATGAGAAGTAACATCCTCTTCTCTTCAGAACGCCCAGCTTGTGACAGTGCAGATCTGTGACGTCACTCACAGGTCCTGCATCGTGACGGCCACATCGGCAGCAGAGGCTACAGTTGATTCTGCAGCAGCATCAGCGTTTGCAGGTAAGTCGATCTTACCTGCAAACGCTGATGCTGCTGCAGAATCAACTGTAGCCTCTGCTGCCGATGTGGCCGTCACGATGCAGGACCTGTGAGTGACGTCACAGATCTGCACTGTCACAAGCTGGGCGTTCTGAAGAGAAGAGGATGTTACTTCTCTTCACAGCGCCCAGCTAGTAAAAGTATTAAAAACGCCCCGATGTACGCACCTAATACACGCCCACTTGGACTTTTACTTTTAAACACACCCACTTGGACTTTTGCAAGCCTCATTTGCATAACTACAAAAATGGTCATAACTTGGCCAAAAATGCTCGTTTTTTTAAAATAAAAACGTTACTGTAATCTACATTGCAGCGCCGATCTGCTGCAATAGCAGATAGGGGTTGCAAAATCTGGTGACAGAGCCTCTTTAAGATGCAGTTATTTGGGGGACAGCTATTCTTTATTAGTGATAATGTTCACAGGATGTTTGTTTCACTTTGCACCACACATGTACATTTGTTATAAAGATATTCTCCCAACAAAAATAAAAAATAAAGTGTGATTAACCTTATATATCATAAGCAAATCAGAAGAGCAATTCTACCCATAACCTGCAGGTGTCACTGTTTCCACTGACACAATTAGCAAAACTATAGATGCCATCCTATAGACAGCAGTGATGGCTAAAGAAGTGCCGTGCAGACTACAGTGACACCTGATGGCTGAATAGCGGTACTGCACCATTCTAATTTATTTTTTATTTCTGCATACATTTAATGTAAATGATCCTTTTTATAATAATTATATCAGTCACCTATGTGAGTAGTTGATGTAGCGCCACATATAATTCATAATATCGCTGTTTAGGCATGATTTCTTATCTAATAAAGTGCACTTATATCATATAATGTCTAGCGGTACATCATGCTAACATTAAAGCTTATGTAAGTGACAAAGCAGCTCCCATTTCCTTTGCTCAAGGTCTGTTCAAGCAATCTTGGAATGAAGCAAACACATATGCGTTCCTTATAACGCAGATTATTACCCTCAAGTGACAGTCATTCTGCATAGACCTTCTTTGACTTTCCTGGCACGCTTTGTTGCTGTTGAAATGAAGCCATCACCAAAGCCTCGAGGAACATTTTGATCAAGTAATGAAGTGGAGGTCCCTCCCTGGACAGATCCACATTCCCTGATGACTGGGAGTTTCTTCAGGACTGCCATGTAGGGCTGAAGAATCCCACATACAGGCACGGCTTCCACTGTAGATGAAAAACCAAGAAGCTTCCCACGGTCAGGCCAGCGGATGACCCTGGTGGAATTTAGAACTTCCTGGGTGACAGGTGGAAAGCTAAGAAATACAGGAACCACAGGAGGAGCAGGCTGTGACTTTTCAATCCTAAAGACCGGTCCTGGGCGACTCGCTCAACAAAGGTCATATACCCAAAAAAGGGTTGGAATATTGCACGACTGTAAAGTATCTGTTGTATCTATCAGCATTAAAGAGGACCTGCCAACTCTCCTGACATTTCTGTTTTACTAAGTCATTGTATTCCCCATGAAATAACAATTCTGGAGCAACTTTTTTTTAGAAATCTATGTTGTGCCGTTCCTCTGTTATTCCTCTTAGAAATGTATGACTAAATTGACAACTGGGTGTTACCAGTTGGGGGTGTGTCCCGACACAGACTGACAGTCCAATCAGTGCTGACCAAGTGAAATTGTGTAGGGACACGCCCCTTTGAAAAGGGTAATGGTAACACCCAGTTGTATATTTATTCATCAATTTCTAGTAGGAATAACAGAAGAATAAAAGAAGAATGGCACAGCATAGAGTTCTAGAATTTTTATTTCAAGGGAATACAAGTATTTACTCAAATAGACATGTTAGGAGACGTGACAAGACTAAAGGGGTTGGCAAAGATTAGAAAAACATGGCTAATAACTTTCAAAAACAGCGCCACACAAGGTTGTGTTCGGAATTGCAGTTCAACCCATTCCCTTCAATGGAGCCAAGCTGCAACTTCAAACTCATGGACGGGCGTGTTCCTGTTTTTGGAAAAAAGCAGCCATGCCTTTGGAGTAATGATGTCCCCTGCAGAGCAAAATATAAAGGGGTCACCCCTAGTAAAGTCTGGAGAACCTGTGTCCCCCATGTATATACCTGTATATGGAGAAACTTAGTATTTAGGGCTCCCTGATATGGAATACAGTATAATAATATACTAATAACAAGTATACATTATTTCCCTGTGTCATAACAGTTTATAAACACATCAATGCTTAAAGTTACAAGTCTGATGCCTTCAGCTCCTCTTGTCCTCTGTCCCCATGACAACACTTCCTGTTATTCGTATATAACTTTGTAGAAAAGACAACCATATGGGCTGTCACTAAAATAAATATAGACATAACCCCTGATTAACAGTAGGACAAATCTATATACCATTCCAGGAATTCAGTCTTATCTACTCAATGCCTCCAAAGGCGGAAATACCACGTCAACTGGCTGTCTCCACATAAACAAGCATGGTTGGATAGGCTGATTATGAATTTGTATTGCCCCGGACAAGTGGCCGCCTAGACCTCTGAGTGGCTTATCTCCCAGTGGACATGTTGACATACAACATGCCAATCCTTATTTCCGCCCATGGCAGACGTGAGGGGAGAGTTGAGCTGTCTATCTAATCTCATACAACCACTTTAAGACCAGTCGTGTCCAACTTGTGGCTCACCGCCTATTGGGAAACTACAACTCTCAGCCGTAGTCTGTTACCGACTCTAATTATTTTTTCCCATGTGATGACTAAGAAAGTATTATAAAGAAAGTTCTGGATCTGTTCTGACAGATAATAAAAATGTCTATTAGTGAGAATTCTTGTTTTAGGGGCATCTATATAAAGATCAATGTTGTGTAAGGTCAGATGAGTCATGATTGTTTTATAGTAAGGCCGGTTTTAGGCCGGGTTCCCACGTAGCGTAAACGCTGCGGAATGTCCGCAACAGAATTGTGTGCGGAAAGTCCGCAGCATTTGCAGTAGCAGCAAAGTGAATGAAATCTAGTAAATCTCACGCCCACTCTGCAGAAAAAACCCTGCAGCATAAGCGTTAATAAATCGACCTGCGATGCGGAATTTAAAAACCCGCAACAGAAAGCCAAGTGTTGTGACTGCAGTAATTACACCGCAAATCCGGAGACCAAAAAAAACCATCATACTTACCCAGAACGCCCTCCTTCTTCCTGCAGTGAACTACGTTTCATCCCAAGTGACCGCTGCAGGCAATGGCTGCAGCATCACATGACCTGCAACATCATCGTAGGAGGCCGGAGCGGACGTCAAAGGAGCGAGGGGGTAAGTGTGAGCGCTTTATTATGTAACGTGGGGTGCTGCGGGTTCCAGGTTGGATACGCTGTGTGATTTTTACGCAGTGTATCTGACCCGTGGGAACCCGGGATTAAACAGTCACAACACAAGCTTTTGGCACGGCTGCCATGGTAACCCATCGGCTCCCCGTAATCGTTTTGATGGGGTGACAGAGATAGCCCCCTCCCTCTAACCATCTAAACGCAGCGCTCGTTGCGGTGTTGTTGGCTGTAAATGACTGTGCCATCGCCATTCACTGGATGAGAAGTTACATCCTATTGCGTCCAGTACATCACAATTATCATATAATAGTACCTCCAAATGCGGAAAGGGGTTAAAATGGCAATTAGAATAAGTCCCTAGATCAACAACCCATCTCTAGCAATCTAAGGGTATGTGCACACACACTAATTACGTCCGTAATTGACGGACGTATTTCGGCCGCAAGTACCGGACCGAACACAGTGCAGGGAGCCGGGCTCCTAGCATCATACTTATGTACGATGCTAGGAGTCCCTGCCTCGCTGCAGGACAACTGTCTCGTACTGTAATCATGTTTTCAGTACGGGACAGTGGTCCTGCAGCGAGACAGGGACTCCTAGCATCGTACATAAGTATGATGCTAGGAGCCCGGCTCCCTGCACTGTGTTCGATCCGGTACTTGCGGCCGAAATAGGTCCGTCAATTACGGACGTAATTAGTGTGTGTGCACATACCCTAAGACTGCAGCAAGTGAGGGTGTGTCTTCACTACCTGCCTGTAGACGTCTATGGAGAGGGAGCATAGATAGCGGAGACACAGACATGCTGCCCATAGAAGTCTATGGAGAGGGGTGAGCATGAGCAGAGTGAAAGACACATACAGACATGCTGTAGCTTCCTGGTAAGAGGTCAGTCTCACTTAGCTACACTGCTCATTACTGCTGTGTGATGTTCTCCATGCTGCTGCAAATTGTATATATGGGATAAATAGCGATAGGATAGCAGGAGTCTCCTCTTCTATGTGTGCAGAAGACATGATAGCAGTTAGGCTCCACCCACTAGCTCAGAGAAAACTGAGGATTAGAGATAGCAGTTTTCCCCTCTGCAGCCTCTAAGAAATGCAGGATACAAGCCATATAATGGACAAAAATGGTGTTATTCCTCATGTAAAAACATAGGTCAGCTTATTCTGAAAAGTTAGGTACGCTTTAAATGTTTCAGATCATCCAATTAATTTAATATAAGAAAAAGACCAAAAAGTGAACACAAAATGCAGCTTTTAAATGATCATTCCATTTACGGAGGATAAACACGTATTCAAAACCTAAATCATCCGTGTGAAAAAGTAATTGCCCCCAGAACCGTATAACTGGCTGTGCCGCCCTCGGCAGTCTCACCGGCTATCAAATGTTTGTGATAACATTTTTTTTCCCACTGTGGAGGAATTTTGCCGCACTCTTTGCAGATTTGTTTTCATTTGCATACATCGGAGGGTTTTGAGCATGAACTCCCCATTTAAGGTCTCTTATTGGGGAGAAAAGTATGACGCTGATTGGTCACTGATTGGTCAGCGCCATACACTTCTCTCCACAACGCACACTTGGCCATATAGTAAAACACGCCCTGTTGTCCATTAAGAAAGTTATTAGCATAAAGCTAATATAGGTCATAACTCCGTCAAAAATGATCGTTTTTCTAAATTAAAAAAACTACTGTAATCTACATTACAGCGCCGATCACATCATGTACAATATAGGCCACTTATAATGTGGTGACAGAGCCTCTTTAATATGATGGAAAAATGTAAAAAAAATTTCTGTGGTAACTGCTTCCTATAAGGCTATGTTCACATGGAGTATTTTGCAGGAGGAATATCTGCCTCAAAATTCCGATTTGGAACTTTGAGGCAGATTTTCCTCTCCCTGCACGCCGATTTTCGCCCGCGGCCATTGAGCGCCGCGGGCATAAAACACCGTGAAATACGCTTTCTCTGCCTCCCATTGAAGTCAATGGGAGGTCAGAGGCGTAAACGCCCAAAAATAGGGCATGTTGCTTCTTTTTCCCGCGAGGCAGTTTTACTGCTCGCGGGAAAAAGACGCCGACGCCTCCCATTGAAATCAATGGGAGGCGTTTTCGGGCCGTTTTTGCCGAGTTTTGCGACGTGGTTTCCACGTCAAAAAACTCAGTGTGAACATAGCCTAAGAGGGTGGGTGGAAAGTCTAGACATTCACTTAGAGATTTACTTAAACCATCAGCATGCGGTTACACGGATGCCAAATTTTACTACCCCCACCCCATAAAGTGGTCTTGTCATAGGACAATTTCCCTTTTAAAACCAAAGCTATAGATCTCAATAAAGGGTATGTTCTCGATAGCAATGTACCGACCACTACACAGTCATCTTCCTACTCGGTAGCTCTAGGAGCTGAACATTTGCAGTGCCGGGGTATTCCTGCATTCTTTTTCTAGAACTGCAGCACAGGTCTGACTTTGTCAATGATGACATTATAGGAGTCTTATTTTTATGCCGCGTTTTGTTGAACCAGTGGTGTAAAATGACACCCCGCATGCACTACACAGCTTTTTACCCCTGAATTCAATGCTAAGCTGTTGACAAGCATTTTCAAGGCGTATTTTAGAGCTTAATGCAATAGTTTTGCGTTTCAAAGTACGCCTGAAAAAACTGTGTGAACATACCCTTAAAATATGGCTCCTGATTGGATCAAGGGGCTACACGTCACATACTGCCAGGGTCAGGACAAGAGCAAGGATGACACCCATATTACTCACACAGCCGTATTTGTGGTCTAGGTTTTCTCCGCATATGTAGAAACACAAACATGTATAAATGAACATACGTTAAATTTCCTTTAATCCACACCATAAATAGGATTTAAGAGGCACCAGATTATCAGATGTCGGATTATAAGAATTTCACTGTATGCTCATAGATCTCACACTTTTGAAGGGAATGATGACAGAGTGCCCCCATAACATAGGAGATATGAATGCCAGATTTTAACTCTTCTGCTGTCTGGTTGGGGAGGCAACGTAGCTTCATGTTTTTCTTTGAGGCCCGGGCTGCATATTTGGCACACAAGGGCACCATTTGGGCACCACTGTCCTAGGTAAATGTTTTGGGTGGAGAGGGTGGTTTCTGAGCCTTACAACAGGGAATATTTTAACTTGTTTTTCTTACGCTATCCCACACTGGAGCATCCACATTTAAGGGATCTTCACAAGGAATAAAACAAAAAAAAGAATAAAAAAGAAAACAAACAGCCTTTTATTCACATAGAACATGCAGGTACAAGACGGGGCGACACATGACAAGTTCTCCTGAACGTTCCGATCGGTGGAGTGAAAACTAAATGATGTCCGCAGTCGTCCGGTTAAAAAGAAACGTCCTCTGCCCGGAGCACATAAAACTGTACTACTTAATATACTTTTCCATGAATTTCTTGTGGAACTCCGAGCGCAGCGTGTCATTGACAAATCTCTTCTCCTTTTTCATCTCGTCGACGCCTTTGGCGCAGTTTTTGAACACCACGTCGTCATCCCACCTGATAAGAGACAGATGCCAGGTGTGAACAGCAGCAGACATATAATCATCCCGTATTCACCATTCACAACAGAACAGTTTCATCATCTACATCAGATGCCTTCTTTGAACTGACAGTAGGTATCATGCACACAGCCATGCGGATCCATAATACGTCTCCCATAGATTGCTATGGGGGCAACAACAAAAAAATTTGCCGTATTATGGAGGCATTTTCCTCTAGAACATTGCTTTCAAGGAAGAATATGGTGCACAGTGGAATACAGCGTGTCTATGGGTCTCTAGTACAGAGCCACAGGGACAATTTTCTGCTATACTGGGTCCATGGCCGCAACTTTGACTCGAGCACGGACCCTTAGGCTAAAAAGTGACAACCCCTATACTTTTGTCCCATAGTACAGACAAGAGCAACGTTTCAACTCTTCGTGAGCCTCAGAGCCGAAACGTTGCTTGTGTCTGTACTATGGGGACAATAAAAAGATTAGCTTTTTTGGAATGCTGACGTCCTTGCTCCTTTCTGTGAATCCTCGAGAGGGCTGCAGCCGGCCCATAAAGACAGGCTGTAGCATTCTTACACCCCCATTGAAAATGACGGTGGTGCTGTTCTATTTCTACATCCCCCTATATTTCTGTCATATGTGCCCTATAGGGAAGGAGCGCTCCTATTTCGCCGTGATCTTGTTAAAGCGGCTGTCCGGTGCTTGTACTACCCTACCTGATCTCGGGGATATATTGTTTTCTAGGATTTAATTCTGTATTTTCATGTCAAACCTGTATAAATGCAGCGAGGACTCAGAGAAAGCCTGTGAGTCCTGCTTCTCTCCGCCCACACACAGTGATTGACAGCTGTATGGGTGTTTACATGTAGAGCTGTCAATCACTGTGTGTGGGCGGGGGAAGCAGGACTCACAGGCTTCCTCAATGAGCCCTCGCTGAATTTATACAGGTTTTTACATGAAAATACTATGTTAAATCTTAGCCGAGCCCAGCGTCTCCCCCTCTAGCCTATGCGGATAGGAGACTTGAAGGACCCACTTTAGGTACAGGACATTTTAAAATATGCAGGAAGTTTCAAAATAGAATACAATGGACTCGTGTGTTTTAAATCAGCGTTCACATCTGCGTTGTGATACGCGTGGAATGCCTGGCCATTTTAGATTTGTTTTTACATTCAAAGTTTATTAAAATCACCCTTTTACTTCGGTTGATGATTCGGCCTGCTGCATTAATGAAAGAGTGACCAGGGGGGTGATATTTCAATTTAGAATGAAAGAGGATGGGAGGGGAGCTCGGTGCCCGCCTCTCTTCACACATGTGAGTACGACGCCATTTGCATGCTAATTTGACTGCATCGCATTGAACGTCAATGCAGCCGCTCCCCGAAATGTATTTTTTCTATATCTTTGTATTGTTTATACAGAACCTGATAACGAAGGACAGGATTGCAGCGGCTGGAAAAGAAGTTTATTTCTGTCTGCTTTGGATTATTTGTGAGTTGTAATTTAGTTGCCGCTCACAGAGAGTAAGTTGGACTTTATAAAAAAAAAAAAAGGAAATTATTGCGGCCGGTATCTTTGCACTCCTTCCTTTTTCTGTTTATTCTATTGCATTTTTGTTCGGTCACCGGAGCAGAAAAAAACGGAATTAAAGCGGTGACAGATGCGTCAGATGACAGACACCAACGCCACCCGATAGACCCCATTAACTTAGAATCGGTTCCGTCATTGTGTCCAACATTTTGCCAAAATAAATAGCGCTGCATACTGCGCTATTATTGATGCCAAACATAATGGAATCTGCGATGCAGGTGTGAACTGAGCCTTAGATGTAAATATTTTTTTCTAACAGTATAAAAAAAAATACTGGCAAACTTTGCTATGCCAGAACAGTCTAAAGTAGATATATTATATATCTAGTCCAGTGTTCAGCATAATAATAAATGCCTTAGAGAGTAACCACTTTTAATATGTCATAGAGACATATGAAAAGATTAGATCGGTGGGGGTCCAGGTACTGAGACCCCCACTGTCGCTGAAACGCTCAGATGAGTGCCCTGATAAAAGTGCAGTCACTCTTTAACAACAGGCACTGTCAATGAGCAGGCCTGGGGTCGTCTAATCACGCTACAAATCCTGGTTGATGACATCACCAGTTTCCTCCATAAACTCCTTTGATTATACAGCCAATCATGGCGCTCTCAGTACAGCCCGTGGTATTTACTGGGTTAAACAGCGGAGATGAACGCTTTTCTTCACTTTTATGGAAGAATTACACTGGTGCTTCGAGCGGTTATTATGGACACACCAATACAACACTTACCTCCGTTTCACCTTAAAACTTGCTTGAGCCACTATGGGAGCGGTGAGGTTCAGTAGGGGATTGCCACTTAAAATGTTCTCCATTCTGATTCTCTCCTCTTCAGCTTTTTGCTCTAGTTCCTTTTATTAAACACAACATATATCGTGTCGATTATTACAGATTAAAGAATATCCGCTTGTTTTAACTATTTTATGTGCGTTATTCTCTACATGAAACGTTGAGCATCTTTGTATATAAAACGACACAACTTAACTTGTAATTATCCTGAGTTACAGTCTGTTATACTTCAAAGCTGCATTCACAATTCTGCTGGTTGTCATAGGAGTCAGTCAACAAGGCCCTAATAGCTTAGTCGGGCTCCTATATTGAAGCGGGCAGCTGTTTTTTCTACTTCTGATTGCTGTGAAGTATAAAGACTACTCTTCCCACCTACAGATCACAACAGATCAGGCTATGAACATACAATGAGCCAGCAAAGAATGCTGGGAGATTTGAGCTGTGAAGGTCTCAAAGCTGCTGACCGGGTGACGGAGGGAGAGGTGGCGTTTTTAACGTACCTTTTTTCTCCGTCCCGGAAGTCGTATGACCTAGATACTGACGTTTATTTACCCACGATGCAAGTGACGTTTCTGATTCGCCGCTAGAGTAGTCACTCAAAGCAGGGAACGACACTTGCGACCACCTCGCCGGTGGAATCAAACGTCCGTTTTAAAAAAAAAGGTAGGTTTAAAATGCTGTTCTCCTCCCCTATATCACCCGGTCAGCATTTTTTAGGCCTGAAGAGATTGTACGCACAGGCAGTGGTGCCACTGAGCCCCTATGTGGTGCCAGGGAGAGCCACACTTATATGCACTGTTTATTGTCATATTCGCCCATTATCTAAGGCTGGGGCTTAAGCAGAAAGAAAATGTTGCCCCCTGTCTTAGGCTACATTCACACTAACGTAGCCACCGCGGACGTGAATAACTGCCGGTTTCCACATACGACGTGGAGCCGCGCGGGACGCGTTGTCACGGATCTCCCACAGACTACAGTCTATTGAGGGATGCGTGACACGCAATAAAATAGGACATGTCCTATTTTTTCAACGGTCGTTCACACGGACGAGATTCACGTTCGTGTGAATGAGCCCTTTAGTGTCGTCTCAGAACTAGACCCCTGTGGCCCAAAAACAATGGGGGGGGGGGGGATGATTAAAACTGGTACAAGGGAAAAGTGAAGCAGTTGCTAATAGCGACCAATCAAATTCCACCTCCTTTAATCAGAGAGCCTTTGGAAAATGAAAGCAGTAACCGGATTGGTTGCTATGGGCAACTGCTCCACATTCCACTAATCTTCCAATTGTTTGTAATGTTGGCAGCTATTTGATGTGGTGGATAGACTGGATTATTACAAACAATGGGAGAGATCAAGGGTAATGTAGAGCAGTTACCACAGCAACCAATCAGGTTACGGCTTTCATTCTCCAAAGGCTCTCTGAATAAAGAGATGGAATTTGATTGGTTGCTATTTGTAACCGCTTAACTTTTCCCTAACACAAATTTTGATCAATTTTCCCCAATTGGTTTTGCGTCGAGGGGGTCTGGTTCGGAGTCTACTTTTAAGAAAGGGAAAACATTTTCTTTTTGGAGTCAAACGAAGATCCTTCCAGACGACAATTTTTTGTAGACAAAAAGAACTTGAGATCCGTCAACGATCAGGCAATATAAATGGCGCGAGAGCAGAGAAGATGATGAAGAAGTTACTTTCTCCACAGACCAGCATCTCCCAGTACTGACTGCTAATAGCAGCCTTAGTACTGAGGGAAGACAACCGGATTACAGCGGTGGTCCCCGCCGATTGACCCCTAAAAAGCGGCATCTAAAGGGTTACAACATCGGCACCCCGCTACGCGATGGTTGCTATGGCAACAAAGGCCTCCCGGTCTGCCATCTATGGAAGGCGACTAATACGCTGTCTGTCAGTGTGAAACTAAGGGTAAGTTCACACAGAGTTTTTTTTACACGTATTTTGACGTGGAAACCGCGCCGGAAAACGCACCAAAAAACGGCCGAAGATGCCTCTCATTGATTTCAATAGGGGGCGGAGGCGTTTTTTTTTCCCGCGAGCGGAAAAACCGTCTCGCGGGAAAACGAAGCGTCATGCCCTACCTTTGGGCGTTTACGTCTCTGACCTCCCATTGACTTCAATGGGAGGCAGAGAAATCGTATAACGCAGCGTTTTTTGCCCGCGGGCAAAAAAACGCCACGTAAATTAGCGTGCAGGCAGAGCAAAATCTGCCTCAAAATTCAAAACGGAATTTTGAAGCAGATTTTCTGCCTGCAAAAAAACTCTGTGTGAACTCAGCCTAACACGTAGAATACCCTGCAATACATAAGTATTGTACCAACGATAAATACAATGAAAAAAAAAAAATCTGAAAAAAAAACCACAACGCCCTTTTTCCCTGATTATGTCCTTTATTATTTTTCGTGTCAGATTTGAAAAAAAATTGGCTGCGTCCGCAATGCCATAACAGGCTGTGTCCTGAAGGGGTTAAAGGAATTTTCCAGGATTAGTATAAAGGAACTGCTTTTGTTTCCCACAAAAATGGCACCACAATTGTCAATGGGCTGTGCCTGGTGTAGCAGCTCAGCCTCATTCACCTAAATGGGATTAAGCTGCAATGCCAGAGGCAGCCTATGGACAAGAGTGGCGCTGTTTCTGGAAAAATGCAGACCCTTTCCTGTTCTCCGGAAAGAAAAAAGTTCATGTAGCTGGGGCAGTTTACAGGTGATGACTGGTGAGTCAGGGTTTGATAACCGTTTGAGCTCTGCTATATCTGCATTCACAACAAAAGAGGTTTCATTTTTACGGCATTCACTGTGCCATATAAATGACATGACGCCATTACAGCGATCCCAAATTGATATTTTTGCTTTATGGTTATGGCTACTTGTGCACAATGAAAAACAATTTTATTTTTTTTAATTCTGCCACTATTTTCTGAGACCCAGAACTTCTTTTTTTACCGTTGACAGAGCTGTATGAGGGCTTGTTTTTGGGACAAGTTGTAGTTCTCATTAGTACCATTTTCGGGTGCAAAAGGACCTTTTTTTTTTTTAGGGGAGGTGGATGAAAAAAAAAAAGGCAATGTCCACATCATGGATGTTCAAATGGAATCTGCCTGGATTCTGCGAAGAGATTCATGTGAAATTCGCCCACGCGCTGCATTCTATTGATTTAAATGTATTTCATATAGAATAGATTTTTCCACCGCACTTAAAATTGCCATTGCGGAAAGAAAAGTAGCGACGTCCCTTCTTACGTCAGATTAAATACAGAAACCAAGTTGGGTAGGGGCTAATTCGCATGCGGATCCATGGCAGATTTTGGAATTCTGACGCAGATTTTTGGGCAAATCCGCAACAGATTTTTGACATGGTAAAAACGTGCGAACATTCTCTTAGGGGAAAAAAAGTGTTTTTTCCAACTTTGGATTTTTTTATTCTCTTTTGTCTCACTAGAGGACTCGACCGTGCAATGGTTTTATCGCTTACATAACACCCCGCAATACTTCTGTACCGCAGTGTAAACCTGACTCGCATCCCATTAGGCTCTACATCCAAAATGCCTAACGCCACCCTGCTATCGTGTCGCGAGAACACCAATGTGGTGACGGAGGGAGCCCACCCTTCTTTGTCCAACTGCTTAGGTACCGAAATTGCTATTGACCACGGAGATCCCGGCCATTGCAGCAGAGCGCAGCTTCTCTGTCCGCACTATATATTTCGGTGTTTGACCCGAACTACATAGCTCCTACACCGTAAACGTATGGCACACCGTACCAAGGGGTTGAAAAAAAGTAAAAACAAAACAATTAAAGAAGAAAAAAAAAGACAAAAAGTGAAGAAGTGGCGGTCTCCGTGTAGTAGCGAACAAACTCACAGCAGGGGCATGTGGAGAGCGTCGTATATGGCACAATGCAGTGCCGTAATGACAGCGATGACAGCAGCAGGGGAGGGAGAAATGATGGCACCTGTCACTGGACTACCACTGGACTCTACCATTTTCTTAGGCCCCATGCACACAACCGTGCCCGCAATCACGGCCCGCGATTGCGGGCACGGTCGGCCGCTGACTGACAGCCGCATTTTCGGGCTGTGCTCCCATACAAAGTATGGGAGCACGGCCCGCAAAATGCGAAAGAACGGACATGTTCCATAATTCCCGGAACATTTCCACGGCACTGACACCCTTCCGTAGTGCTACGGAAAGGTGTCAGTGTTCAATGAAAGTGAATGGCTCCGTTTTTGCTCCTAAATCTTCACTTTAAAAGGGGTTGTCCGGGCATGCAGCGTTTTTTTCATACTGATGACTTATCCCCGGAGAGTTAATGAGTATATGATCGCGGGGGTCGGACACCTGGACCCTGCACCATCAGTTGTTCTGGCGCCTGGAGGCAGCCGGAAGTTATGAAGGGGTCGATGCTGGAAGCAGAAGGGACCAACCACTGTATAGTGGACGGACTGCAGCTCTAAATCTATAGGACAATATTCTTGTTTTAACGTCAAATTTACACAGAAACAAAATATCGAATACCATTTCTCATGTTCTCACCTTCCGGGCCTGCTCCTCTGCCCGCTCCTTCTTAATTTTTTCTAATTCTGCCAGCAGGGCGGCGGTATCATCATCACTGTCTTCATCGGAATCATCGTCTTCATCCTCCTGAGGGAAAAGCCAACAACAGACTTCAAGATCCCTTCGAGATAATCCGCAACCAGCCCTAGAGTCCTTCAGAAACCATAGAATCTGACCTGTAATCTGGCCGGGCCACCACATTCCCCTCCATTTCTTATGGAGACTCCGTACATAGTGTCATGGGTCTGCAGGGAGATCCGCATTCATGATGATTGCAAAACCCTTGTGCACTAGATATGTATGCACAGAGTAAAATGTGATAAACCCGAATATTAAGGGCCTGTTCGCATCAGCGTTGGCTCTTCGTTCAGGGGTTCCGTCGGAGGTTTCCGTCAGGTGAACCCCGTAACGGAAAGTCAAACGGAAACCTTAGCTTCTGTTTGCATCACCATTGATATCAACGGTGAAGGAAACACGGCTAATGGTTTCCGTTTATCACCATTCCGGCAGGTGTCCGTTTTTTTGACGGAATCAATAGCCCAGCCTACAGCCTCAGGCCATGATCACATACAGCTTTGGATCAGTTTTTTTCTTTAGCCAAACCCAGAAGTGGACACACAAGAATTGAGATACATCCATAGCTTTCCTTCCTTTAGGATCCACTTCTGGCTTTGGCTCAAAAAAAATACAAAAATACAAAAACTGCATTAGTGTGATCCTGGCCTTATTCTTGCCAAAAATAAGAATAGGGAATAATGGCGGACCCAGTCAGGATTCTTCAAAGCTCTCAATGGTTCCTTTGAAAGACATCTTTATTAGGAGAAAAAAAACAAAGTTAGTGTATTTTGTGCAACTTTCTAAATACTTTTTATCAAAAATTACTTTTTGATACAGCTGCTTTGTATCCTGTATACAGAGCAGCTGTATCTAGTTCTGAAACCTGTATCTGACGGGTTCTCTTTCTCGGATATGCAGGATCAAGCGGTTAGCGATCACATCTAAGTTCATAATTTAGATGTGATACATGCAGGATCCAGCTGTAATCTTAGAGACACTCAGGACCCGCTGACACTGAACCCGTCAGTGCCACTGACCTGACGGACTCCGGTCTCAGCACAAGATACAGCTGCTGTATATAGAGAAAACCAAGCAGCTGTATCTCAAAAAGAAAAAATGATTTTTAATAAAAAGTGTTTAGAAAGTTGCACAAAACAACCTGATTGACTTTTTATTTAATAAAAATAAAAAAAAACACAAGAAAACAAAAAAACCGAAAAACTATTTCTAAGGTGTTCACAGCAAACTTTTTTGGGCTTTCAGGATTGAGTTTTTTTTTCCTTTTTTCATCTTTGTATTCCAAGAGCCATAACTTTTTTTATTTTCCCGTTGACGGTGCCGTGTAAGGGCTTGTTTTTTGCGGGAGGAGTTGAAGTTTTTATTGGCACCATTTTGGGGTACATAAAATCAACTAACTTTTATTCTTTTTTTCTTTGAGTGGGAATATTTTTTGTTATTTTTTTCATTCTGCTTACAGTCCGGTATTAATAAGTTGCTCACTTTATTCTACAATTCTTTATTCTCTGTACAAATACGACAATCCCAATTCTTATCGTTTTTTTTATGTTTTAGTACTTTTGAACAATAAAAGCAAGTTTTATGAAAAAAACGATGGGGAGCGGAAGAATAGGAGGAAAAATAAAATAAAAAAATTACTCCGCCATCATTTTTTTTTTGTCTTTTTAAGCCATGCGGTTTAAACCTGTCTCTACTCTAACGATCTGTTACAATTGCCGCGACGCCCTACATGTACATTTTTTATTATTGGTCACGATTTTTTAAGTCAAAATTTTTCCTAATGAAAAAGGGTGGTTTTCTTGCTTTTCGTTTTTTTTGGGGGGGGGATCGCTTAAATTAAGCTTTGGAGTACTTCACATTTTGAAAGCATTATTGCCTGTCAGGATGCCTATCGCAGACCCGTGACCTTTTTTGGCCCCTGGTTGCAATGGTAATTCATCGGCACCCCGTGATCGCACGCATCGCGGGAAGTGAACGGAGAGACACAGGAAGCCATTCCCCGTCCTGTCAAGGTACATAGATGCTGCTATCGCTATTGACCATGGCATCTAAGGGGTAAAATGTTCGGAATCAGAGGTTTCTCCGATCCTGGCCATTCCAGCAGAAGCCCGGCTGTCAATCACTGCTGGGATTCTGCTGCTGATTGCACAGAAAAGCTCCTGTGCCCGCGCCATCACCACAAACTACATGTACGTCATTGAGTGCCACGGCGAGAACATTAACACTCTGTTCATGTTAAGGACAAAAACAATACGTACATCTGTCAATGGATCATCTGCATCTAGATTGGCTGCTGGGATCTGATCCAGACGAGGTTTCTTGGACAGCGATGATGTGTGTTCTAAAAGGAAAACGGAATCGGGTTTAATTACAAGAAAAGAGATTGAAGATTCTCAAAAGAATTCATTTAAAGAGTAACTGAACTTCCATAGAGACATATGAAAAGTTTGGATCGGCGGGGGTCTGGGTGCAGAGACCCCCGCTATTGCTGAAATAAGGGGGAGAAGCACGAAGCCGAGCACTCAGCACCTTCGGCGGTGATAACCGCCCCTCTTATGGCTGAAGACGGCTCAGAGACGTTCTATGTAAACTATTTACAAGACCCGATCACAGAGAAGCGCTTCTACCCCTCAGCTTTATGTTTGGTGGGGTTCTTAGCACCCAGACCCGAACAGATCAAAACTTCTGATATGTTTCTAAGGACGGTCAGTTACTCCTTAACCATCTGGATTACACTTCAGTAAAATAACACAAAACGTGCACTCTGCTTATAGGAACATTCCGGAAAATAAATAAATTCTGTGATCTATAAAACCAAAGCGATTCTAGTACACAATCCTAGTCAAAGCGTATATGAAGAGTTATTCCGGTTACAGCAGATAAAGCAAATTCATTGTATAAGGGAAAGTGTTGCAGATTTTAGAATACTTTCTGTATAAATTCATCATGGTCTGAAAAATATCTGCTTGCTGTCAGCAAATGGGAACCTTTACTGCTTCCGGAGGATGAAAATCTGCAGCGTTGTGGCCATTACTTGACCAAGACAGATTTTCATCCTCTAGAAGTAAACCATGGAAAGTCCCATTTTCTTCCTCTAGAAGTAAACCATGGAAAGTCCCATTCACTGTCAGCAAGCAGTGATCTTGCAAACTGTGCTGAATGGATATGCAAAGTAGATTACAAAAAAAGCATTACTTTTCATTTTCCAATAAAGAAGATGTATTTGCTAAACCTGAATACCACTATAAAAGGACCGGACCACTCTCCTGACCTGTCCGTTTAATACTTTTATTCCCCATGAAATAACAATACTGGAACATCTTTTCTTACATCTCTACATTATGTGGTTCCTGTTATTCCTCCTGCAAATATAATAAAATGGAATGTGTCCCTACTACACAGTGACGCGGTCAGCACCATTAGACCAGTGTCAGTATACAGCGGGGGGGGGGGGGGGGGGCGAACAACTTTTATTGGACCAAGAGCCACATTGTCAGATTGTACCACTCCCAAGATCTGCAATTTAACCTAAAGGGGCATTTCCACCCCATTTATGGCATATCGGCAGTATACACAAGAAGTGTCAAATAGGTGGGAGTCCCAAAAGTGAAACACCCACCTATAGGAGAATGTGTGTCCCTGCCCTAGTTTGCCACTCCAGAGATATCCATTGAAGTTATTGGGAGTTACAGAAACAGCTGAGCGCGGCACAATTCTCAAACTACATTGGAGACCGTCACATGCAGTCACCTCATCTCTCCTGTGGATATGCCATAAAGGTGTCGGATGGGAATACTCCTTTAACGAAACACACTGGGTAAAACGGATGCACTGTGTCATGCCCACGGGGTGGTAAACGACATCCGGATTTAAAGAGCACCAAAGACAGAACGCCCGTCATGGTCGGCACTTGGATACTACTAAAATGGAAATCATACAGCCGCACAATGCCTTTATACAAGGACACAAGCAACAATGCAGGGGAGTAGATTAGATGTATCTGGTGCGAGCCTGTCCTGTCCTTGTAACCGTAGAGCAGGCAGCACTCAATATAAAAATCATTACTATAAGTACTGCATTCTTCTGTACTATAGTCACACAAGGCCCCCAATAAGTGGGGGCTCTTCACAGTCCCCCCCCCTCTTATAGCGCCAGTCACACAGTGCACCATTAGTACCTACTGGTCCCTGCTGCAGCGTGGCTTGTCGCTCCTTTTTGACATGGAAGATGCCCGCGAGCAGCCACTAGAGGTTTCTCACATGTATTGTCCAAGCCTGGCACTTATATCTGTGATTAACGCAGGGACAGGAGGGCTGAACTGCCGTCTAATTACGGCACTCCGATCGCTGCATCAGTAGGATGCGACTGTTTTTTATTGTTTATTTGACTATCCATATAAGAAAAAAAATAAAATAAACGCTGTGTACACCTTTGCAGGGCACAAACAGGTTAGTCAGTGTTTTTGGTGCAACTTTCTAAATAGGTTTTATTAAAAATGAGTTTTACTTTTTGAGATACAGCTGCTCTGTATTTTGTATCGTTCTCTGTTACCTGAATCCGTCAGTACCGCGGACCTGATGGGTTCAGTGTCAGCGGGTCCTGCGTGTGTCTGACATGCAGGGTCCACCTGTAATCTATCACATCTCAGTTATCAATTTAGGAGGAATGCATTACAGGTGGATCCTGCCTGTCAGAGACACACAGGACCCACCGTCACTGAACCCATTAGGTCTGCGGGACTGACGGATTCAGGTAACAGAGAACGATACAGAATACAGAGCAGCTGTATCTCAAAACGTAAAACTAATTTTTAATAAAACCTATTTATAAATTTACACCAGACACACTGACTACCCTGTTTATGAAAAGGAAAAAAAATGCCCAGCAAAGGTGTACACAGCCTTTAATTAGGCGGCCGCTTCCAACTTTCTGATGCTCACTTGCCAGCTTTACTGTAAAGACTGGGACAGAAAGAGCAGATTCATCTCATTTTTATTAGAGGGTGGTCAAGTTAAAAGGTGTTTTCCGGGATTAAAAAAACATGGCTACTATCTTCTTAAAAATAGCGCCATACCATCCATGGGTTGTGCCTGGTATTGCAGTTTAGCTTCATTTAACCCCTTCCCTCTTTGGCCACTTTTGACCTTCCTGACAGAGCCTCATTTTTCAAATCTGACATGTTTCACTTTATGTGGTAATAACTTCGGAATGCTTTCACCTATCCAAGCGATTCTGTTTTCTAGTGACACATTGGACTTTATGTTACTGGCAAAAATTGCTT